>NC_091130.1:111979163-112317913 GCF_040183065.1 Periplaneta americana
TCTATATATATATATATATATATATATATATATATATATATATATATATATATATATAATTTGAACTGGTAATGGAAATTACGGGAAAACGGCTGAACGGATTTTAATAAATGGCCCCTCATTTTGAAGCTTGGAACCCAAAGTTTTTCGGAAAAGTAATAGTTTTCAGTGACATGTCAATTTTCCTACATAATTTTCCTATTTTCTAAAATCCATCTGTTGTCAGTTTTGAGAACTAATTTTATCGAATCACGGCCGACTTGATTGAATTTCAGAATAAAACACACACTACAATAAACAATAGGCTATTACACGAAGGCCATGACCTGCAGAATTGCCGACATATTTAGAGCTCAATTCAATTTGTTATTAAAAACTGATTCTGCAGTGTATAATAATTTTCTGAATACAGCTGTGTATTGGATATTCAAATCTACGAAATTTGAGGTGGTTTGATGACATTATTATCATTAGAAATTAAATATTATTATAGTTAATATCATGATGCATCTATTTTTCATTAATTGTACATAATATTGATGCGATATTGATGACATGAAAGTGAATCGTTTTGAGGTTATGTAAATAAATGTAGAGAATATCTTAATTTAGATCTTCATTTCTACAATTTACTGAGTGGCTGCTATATATAACTACAAAACTTAAGTAAGATAATAATATTGTTATTAAAAATCAAATATTTTTATACTTCTATTAACCCAGTGTGGTTGGGTCTTTTTCATATACTTAATGGCGGTGTAGTGTAGATATTGATATGTGTCATTGTCTTCAGTATCGGCTCGAGAGAGCGCAAAAATTACAGTTCCTAAGGAAAGATCAAAAGGTATTACTGACTGGTAAAATAAGAGGCCTAGAAAATTTTGTAGTCTCCAGATCATTTCAGCAAGATCTCTTAGTAGGATAAAATGATTTTACGCTCTACATTTCAAGTTCTACATGCAGCAGCTATACGAAAATGCTATTGTTCGAAAGCTTAGCAAACCTGACATTTTTTTAACTTTTGCCTACAATCCACAATGACCTGAAATAGCTACTGCTATCGTCCTGACATTGATACTTGCGTTTTCGCGTTGAAACTCAAAAACTGAAGTTGGATAGATTCAAGGAAAAGTATTTGGCCTAAAAAAATCCATTCAGAGGGAGTATGTTTCATTATTATGGAAGCAAATAACTATCAAAAAGACAAGTATTCTTAATTGAAAATAAATCTGAAAAATTTTTATTTGAACGTCTAACGAACTTAGTTCGCAGCAGCATTTGCCGCACAAGCCACTAGTACTTGTATAATTTAAAATTATACTAAATGTATAATAACTTTAAGTTGTACTCCGAGTATTAACTTATGGCGTTCATTACCAACATATTTGTCATATACAATAGCATGTTGTAAAGAATAATGCCGTTGGATATTGAACTTCTTCATCAGTTGGAGTATTTTATGACAAATTAAACACTTTGCTAATCCACTGCTCTCTACGAAAAAGAACTCCCCCTCCCATGATATATTAAAAGCATTGGGAATAGCGGGACGTTTTAGCGTATGAGCGGAAGCTCCGTCTTCAAAGTTCGCCATCATGCTGCAGAGTCACCACTGCACCGACACTGAATGACGTACAGTATGCATACGTCACAGCGCTCGCAAGACCCGCTCTTTAAAGCACACAGCGCTCATTGCTCAGAATCACGTAATGTGTCCAGCCCTGGTTTAGGCTGTTTGTTTTTTTATTCATTTACTCATTCACTCACTAGCTTTCTTTATTTATTATTGTAAAATACTGAATGTTATGTTTTATTTAACGACGCTCGCAACTGCCGAGGTTATATCAGCGTTCGCCGGTGTGCCGAAATTTTGTCCCGCAGGAGTGCTTTTACATGCCAATAAATCTACTGACATGAAGCTGTCGCATTTAATTTCAAATAAAGTATTTTGAATGTCATATAGCCTAAAATCTAAGTTACAACGAACTTAATTTATATTCCAATTTTCATATAAGTCGGTTCAGTCATTATCGCGTGAAAAGGTAACAAACATCCAGACAGACAGACTTACAAACAAAAATAAAAAAAAAAGCGGTTTTCGGTTTCAATTATGCATATTAGGACCAATTATTTTTGGAAAAGGGAAACTTACCAGAAAAATTTCGACTACAGATTTATTATTAGTATAGATTGTCTAATTAATTTAACGTCCATTTACACAATTTTAATATATCCTATGTTTTTCTCCTGGTCATGAAGGTTAAAGGTGAAAACTTTGGCACATATCGGTCAAAGCGTATAGATTTGTATAGAGAACATACATACATACATACATACATACATACATACATACATACATACAATAACCAAAGATGTTGATAAAGCGTCGTAAAATAACCTACTAAAAAAAATACATGCATACATACACACACTTTTATACAGGGTGATTCACGAGGAAAGGTAAAAAATTTAGGATGTGAATTCTGAAGTCATTCCGAGTCAGAAAGTTCATATGAATATAGGTCCGTTTTCGAACGGTTACGGAGATATGGCTCTTTGATTTCACAAAAACTTCTAAGATTCCATTTACTAACTCGCATTTAGAGACAGATAAAGGACAAATTTAAAATTTATATTCACGTATGCATACATACCTAATATTCTAGACTTCGGGGTCGATGTTTTCGCGCATTTTCAAAGGTACCTACTTCTACTTCAATACACTGTTACACTGTCGGGAGTTGACTGTACTCCACGAACACGCAGCGACGATGTCTTTGTTTATATCCTTATCCGTTGCATCATCTGTGTTCGGCGTACTATATACCCAATGTGTCTTTAACTTCAGTCTTTAGGTAGCTAGAATACGAGGCCTAATCATCATCATCATCATCGTCATCATCGTTGTCATCCTTTTTAAAGGGGAAGGCGACTCGTAGTGCTACATCTGTCTGAGTGAACTATTATGCTGACGTCAGTTCTGCGCACTGAGTATGCTGACTCACTAAGTAGAGTAGACCTACTCAAGTTCCATGCTGACGATCTCACATATTATCTCTAGACCAGACCCATCAAGTGTGAACGGAGAAATAATGTGAACATCCATTCATACATTCATCTATCCGTCCGTCCAACTGCCCACCTGTCCACCCGCCTACCAGACCACCCGACCACCCATCCATCCTTTCATAGTTTTCTGCCCAAGGGCAGGTATTTCACTACAAATTCAACATTCTCCAATCTTTCCTATTTTTCGCCTTCTTCATACTATCCTCATACGATCCATTTACCTTAATGTTGTCTTATCATCTGATAACTTCTACTGCCACAAACATTTCTTCCGCTCACCATTCTTTCAAATAACATGATAATGTAATGGAGATCGGCCGGAATAATGTCAATGTCTAACATGGGTAGGTGGAAGAACCCGAGAAAAACTTCAACTGCGGTCTTGTCTACCATACTGGATTTCTCAATGAAAACACCAGGCTTGACCTGGAGTAGAACCGGACCACCTTCGTGACATGTTGCTGGTATAGACCACACAGCTACAGCAAGGAAATAGCTGTAGATACCAGGCCTGGACAGTATTCCATTAAAGTGGCGCATTTACTGTGAGCTCTTTTCCTAAAGGTTTTCTCTGTAAGGCGTTCGCTTAATGTTTGCAGTTTTGTGCAACTTTTATCCTACGAAACGTAACAAAAGAATAACTTAATAAGTAGTAGTATGAGGCGCATCCAGAAAGTAAGTTTCCCTATTAAAAAAAGAACACACACTTTCAGGAAAACATTTATTGGCAACAGGTACAGCAATGTTTCAGATATTTTTCAACATAGCCGCCATCAGAATTGAGACACTTGTCGTATCGTGGGATCAACTTTTGTATCCCTCTGTTGTAGAACTCTGCCGTCTGTGAATGGAACCAGCGTGTGACAGACGTCTTCAGCTCTTCGTCGTTGCCAAAACGCTCATCGGAGGACAGGAATTTCTTGAGGTGCAAGAAACCGTGACAATCGCTGGGAGAATGATCGGGACTGTAGGGTGGAGATGAAACAACTCCTAGCCAAATTCCTCCAAAACATCTGCTGTGCGCCGAGCCGTATGTTGTCATGGAGGAGCACAACACCTGCAGTAAGCATTCCACGCCTCTTGTTTTGAATGACACGTCGCAATTTTCGCTGTCTTTCGCAGTAACGATCAGCGTTCACTGTTTCACCTCTTGGAAGGAAGTCAATGAGCAGAATGCCCTTCCTGTCCCAGAACACCGTGCACATCACTTTCCGTACCGACAGCGTCTGTTTGAATTTCTTCCTGACCGGAGGGAGATCCACTATGCCGCCAATACATTGACTGCTGCTTGGCTTCCGGGGTGAAGTGCGATCGCCCGTGACGATGCTGTCGAGGAACTCGTCGCCGTCATCGTGATACCGTTGCAGAAATGTCAGTGTTACTCCTAAACGTTGCATTTTGTGTTCGGATGTCAGATTTTTCAGCACCCACCTGGCACACACTTTTTTGAACAGCAGGTGCTTAGTGACAATCTCATGCAACAAGGATCGCGATATCTGTGGAAAATGGCTGCTCAGCTCCGTAATCGTGAAGCGACGATTCTCCATGATGCACTGACGCACCAGCTCAACACGATCATCATTGATGAGGGACGGTCGCCCACTGCGCTCTTCATCATGGACACTTTGATGACCTTCGGAAAACTGCCTACACCAGCGACGCACCATCTGCTTACTCATGATGTTCGGCCCATAAACCTGACAGAGCTGCCGATGAATTTCAATTGGCGCAATGCTTTGTGCATTAAAGAACTTTATCACCGACCGAACGTCGGAGGCGGCGGGAGAAGGAATAAGAGCTTCCATTTCGGACCACTGCTGCCACGCTACTGGCACCAGGCGGGACATGTCCGGCTGGCAAATGATTGATACGTCATAGATCTGTTACGCATGCGAAATTGACACGGTTAATTACGTTTACTATCAAGGGGAAAAAATCGGGAAACTTACTTTCTTGATGCACCTCGTACATTATGATTTTATTACAATTCTTTTGCAAGGACCTTTAGCCGATAGGAATCAGCACCGGAGGACGTAAATTGTTCACTCAAGTTACGTAATTGAATTAGTATTTTCAATATTGGACATGGAGTTATATCATAATGATTACGACAATTTTGCAATCATACTTTCATCGGAAATCTCGTGAAGGCCAATAACGGAAATTATAATTTCAAAAAGATCTGATTCCTGTAGACGGTGAAAGCTGTTCATAAGTAAAAACAGTTTTCAACCAGAAAAAGCGTTAAGGGTTTTTAATTTATAATGTTACGAAATCTCGGTGTTTACACTTTCCAATAATTAATATCACATTCCAGTCAGTTCTTACAAGTACTGTATATTATTTTGTTTAAATATATTAAGTTCCTGTTCGCCGCTCCTCATTGGTCCTGCAGGCAATACACGCCATAATAGGCCATTGGGGCGGCATGGACGGTAGGAGCGGCATAGGCCACTGGGGCGCCGTGGTCGGCAGCAGCGGCACAGGCGACTAGGCCGGCATGAACAGCAGGAGCGGCATAGGCCACTGGGGCGGCGTGTACGGCAGGAGCGGCATAGGCCACTGGGGTGGCGTGGTCGGCAGGAGCGGCATAGGCGACTAGGGCGGCATGAACAGCAGGAGCGGCATAGGCCACTGGGGCGCCGTGGTCGGCAGCAGCGGCACAGGCGACTAGGCCGGCATGAACAGCAGGAGCGGCATAGGCCACTGGGGCGGCGTGTACGGCAGGAGCGGCATAGGCCACTGGGGCGGCGTGTACGGCAGGAGCGGCATAGGCAACTGGGGTGGCGTGGTCGGCAGGAGCGGCATAGGCGACTAGGGCGGCATGAACAGCAGGAGCGGTATAGGTCACTGGGGCGGCGTGTACGGCAGAAGCGGTATAGGCCAATGGGGTGGCGTGGTCGGCAGTAGCGGCATAGTCCACTGGTGTGGCGTTGTAGCAGGAGCGGCATAGGGCACTGGGGCGGCGAGTACGGCAGGAGCGGCATAGGCGACTAGGGGGGGCATGAACAGCAGGATCGGCATGGGCCACTGGGCCGGCGTGTACGGCAGGAGGGGCATAGGCCACTGGAGTGACGTGGTTGGCAGGAGAGGCATAGGCCCCTGGGGCGGCGAGTACGGCAGGAGCGGCATAGGCGACTAGGGCGGCAATAACAGCAGGACGGCATAGGCCACTGGGTCGGCGTGTAGAGCTGGTCGGCATAAGCGACTAGGGCGGCATGAACTGGAGGAGCGACATAGGCCACTTGGGCGGCGTGTACGGCAAGATCGGCATAGGCGTCTAGGGCGGCATGAACAGCAGGAGCGGCATAGGCCACTGGGGCGGCGAGTACGGCAGAAGCGGCATAGGCCACTGGGTTGGCGTGGTGGGCAGGACGGCATAGGCCACTGTGGCGGCTAGTACGGCAAGAGCGGCATAGGCGAATATGGCGGAATGAACAGCAGGAGCGGCATAGGCCACTGGGGCGGCGTATACGGCAGGAGCGGTATAGGCCACTGGGGTGATGTGGTCGGCAGGAGCTGCATAGTCCACTTGGCCGGCATGATCATCTGGAGCGGCATAGGCCACTGGGTCGGCGTGTACGGGAGGAGCGGTATAGGCCACTGTGGTGGCGTGTACGGCAGGAGTGGCATAGGCGACTAGGGCGGCGTGGACAGCAGGAGCGGCATAGGCCACTGGGGTTGCGTGTACGGCAGGAGCGGCATAGGCCACTGTGGTGACGTGGTCGGCAGGAGCGGAATAGGCCACTGGGGCGGCGAGTACGGCAGGAGTGGCATAGGCGACTAGGGCGGCATGAACAGCAGGAGCGGCATAGGCTACTGGGGCATCGTGGTCGGCAGGAGGGGCATAGACGACTGGGGCGGCGTGGTCGGCAGGAGCGGCATAGGCCACTGGGGCATCGTGGTCGGCAGGAGGGGCATAGACGACTGGGGCGGCGTGGTCGGCAGGAGCGGCATAGGCCAATGGGGCGGCGTGGTCCGAGGGAGGGGCATAGGCCACTGGGGCGGCGTGGTCGGCAGGAGCGTCATAGACCACTGGGGCGGACGCAGTTTCTTTGCGAAAATATGATTCAATAATATAGAATTATTCTTTGATGCAATCCAAACAAAAATGTTTAATAGAATTTTGCTCGTCTTTGCTTCCTTTTCGAGATAAAAATTATTCTATACAAGTCATTTCATAGCGTGTTTTGAGAAAGTAATTGATATAATTCCAAATATGCTCAGTCAGGTTAAGAGAGCAATGCACTATGATAGCAAATGATTGAATGAAATTTATTTATTTTTCTTTAGATATGCGGAAATTTGATCCCATCAAATGTAACATTGTAAAATTCCTTTTCAGAATATCAGTAAATTGCAGGATCCACTGTTCTTGGAACATTTTCTTGATCCACTTTTTTACTTACAAAATGAACAAAGAATGTCTTCAATAACGACACAACAGTCACAGTACTACCAATAGAGCAGTACAATACAAATCGTTTGATATATTTCGATTATAATTATCATTCAAATCCCATAGGTAAATCATAGTTGGCAATAGTTTTTTTTTTCCGAACGAGCCACAGTCCAGGACTGACATCCATTTGTAATAGAACAACATTTATATACCCACATTCCAAATAAAACTATCAACTGAACTTAGGTTCTTTTGTTGTAAAATGATGCAACGACCTCTAAACTGGAAATTCCAACAGAAAACTCGTTTTTCGAAAAGATGGACTGAAACCCTTTTGGAAAGGAGGGATTCAATTACAAAAGAGGGTCTTGGACTTATCGGATTAACTTCTCCGTGTGCCGAACATTCGGCACACTTCATCGAGGAGCCTTTCATACGAGTATCGAGGCTCCTCTTCGGCTGGGGCATCTGGTTGTGGGCTCTCCTCCGGTTGAGGTGGAGGTGGTGGTTCCTCTCCAAGAATTTCTTCAAGGGGATCTGCAAATGTTACATGTCTTTTCTCATCTTTCTCAACGTAGGTTCATCATAGGGTTTGGCTGGTTTTATTCCCTTGTTTTCCGTGCCAGCATTCTCCGGTTCCGTTGTTTTGTCTTCGGTGTCATCTTTCGCAGGTTCTTTATCCTTGTTCTCGGGTCATCTTTCGGTGGTTCTTTATCCTTGTTCTCGGTGTCATCGCTGTCAGGTGTTCTTGGTTCTTCTTTCTAGCTACCACTCCCAGGCTTTCTTTTCTTACCGTTCTTGGCACTGTCAGGTTTTTTGACAGATTTCTGTCCACTTGTACCTGGGGCGCTATTTCCATCTTTATCTGGTTTTATGATATATAGTTTTGTCATATCCCGGAGGGGCGGTTTTTCTTTATAGTTGTTATATAGGATGTAAGCCCCAATTGTAGTTCCTCCGGTGACCGCCAGTTTAGTGACGGTCCCCGTATTGGTCCAAGATGTCGCAAGCGTACGTACAATAAACTTCGCGCTCCACATCTTTGTCTATTATAATTTGAGGAACGTTTCCAGGCAACGCACCATATAGGCTATGTTGTGAAAATGCATTATTGATTAAGCGCATCGCA
Organism: Periplaneta americana; assembly: GCF_040183065.1. Taxonomy (NCBI): domain Eukaryota; kingdom Metazoa; phylum Arthropoda; class Insecta; order Blattodea; family Blattidae; genus Periplaneta; species Periplaneta americana. The sequence continues at coordinate 111,987,764 of NC_091130.1, forward strand.
GCCAAAACAGTGGCTCAATTACTAAAACACGGACGAATTCGTGGTTCCAAGCCTCGGCTTTTAAACCGCGATCGAGGTCTGAATCCTTATGCGATTTCTAAAACGAAGTCGAAACCGTTTAGCTTAGAATCGATTTGTATTCTTGTAAACAGTCGATATTAGAAAGAAGTGAACATCGGGATTAATATTTTTATTGAATTGCAGTAAGTCACATTCTTTTGTTCTCAACTAAGAATATATGTGCGTTTATCATGCAATCAGCTGACAAAATATTTTTGTCTTTGGTAATTCTTTAGTTGAGAAAATTTATTACGTATGAAGAAGAGAGCATGGAAATCAAAAGCAATTTGCTCAGTAATTGTGCTAAACTTGAAGCTGAAGTAAAAAGTATTGCAAAATGGAGCCAAGTTAAGCATCGAGAGAGAGAGAGGAATTTTTTGCTGTCATATATGACTACATGAAAAATGTATGCTTGTCTAAACACCAGTTCAGGATATGTACTACTTTCGCCAGCTTAGCGTCCCAGCTTTCTCTGTGTACAACATGAATACTAGTGAAATGTCCTTTTGTGTCTACCATGAGGGACAGACCAAGAAAAGTCTTAATGAGGAATGTAATTTTCTCCTGCACACTACTCCAATGTGTCCCATCCAGTATATTAAAGAACTGTGGTTGTTTTGCGACAGTTATCCGGAACAAAATAAGAACAACACACTAATCAAATTCTTAATGGAATATGTGCTCAGAAATATTTCTTCAACATCATACTTTTCTCCATCAGAGGTCTGTGATCTTGTGTTTAACAAATTGTTCAAAATAATGTTGTTCAACAATTGCAATAAGGTTATTTTCTGATTTTGAGATAAATACATTTAGTTAAACATGTTTATGAGTCAGTAACTTAATAATTATGATGCAGGATTGAAGTCAATTTGCAGAACTACTTAATTGTAATCAAATAATCATTATTATATTTTCAGTCAAAAACTTATCATTTTATAAGATGGCAGAAAATTAAATTCTGTTTCATCAGAGTGCAGTTGTAAACTATCACGAATATTTTCGACTTATTTTGTAAGTCATCTTCACACATTTGTACACTAGTAATTAAACTGCTCATGCATGCATTTACATGAATTGTTGAGTGGCGTCCATGGCCTTAAAATTAAAAATTAAAATTGATTAATATACAAAGTCAGGAATTTAAAAACACATATTTGTACATTGGTGATTAATCTGCCCATGCATGCATTTACATAAAGTTTAAATGGCATCTGTGGCCTTAGACTAAACACATAGAATCAAAATCTTTGACTGAACGTAATCGTTTGGGCGCTTACTGTGTGCTTGAATTGTGGAATTAGAAAGTTAGAACCATTTAAAGGTTATGAAATTGAAGATAAAAAATAGCTCAGTATTATGTTCGATGTGTTGTGGGAAGTGAAGAGAATTCTCAGTCTATTTCACCGTGGTGATAGGCGTTTTTATCTGAAAAGATTAATTAATCAAGTATTAAAAATTTTGAAGAGTGATTGAAAGCCTTTATAGGTATTTACGTTAATTACTCACAAAAGATGTACAAAGACAGTTTCCAGACGATGTTGGCCTTCTCACCTGGCATTACATGGCAGAATGAATAACTTCACCGACAATTTTTTCTTGTTTTGATGCATACTATCAACTCCTAAAACTCTCTATATACTTAATTAATTTCTTCACATCGATATATCTGTTCATGTGAATTCTCATATTGATCTTCAACTTCTCACACTTCTTTTTTTCACCTAAGAAGAAGATAAAACCATTCTCCGAAACGTTGTGAATTCATTTACAATTAAGCAATGTAAAAATTATCCAATCTACACCTCTCCTATACAAAGCACCATTGTTTCCGCCCTCTATATGCAAAGCTGTTCACTGATGCTTCGCAGTGCGCGCCTCGCACAAATTCGGCCGGACGAATCTATCCGAGGCGACGCAGCGAGACCTCTCTGCGACGCTGCGCAGACCGCGCATCTCGCAGCTGTAGAAACCACTCACTATCTCTAGTGTAGTCCGGATTTGTGAGAGGCGGACCTCGCACCTCGCATGCGTAGCTTCAGAGAAACGAAGGCCGGTGCTGCGTACCATCTTCGCAATGACGCTGCAAGGTTTGTGGTTTCTCATGCTGCGAGTTCGCGAGGATCAGTTGCTCAGCGCTTGTTATGTCCAATGGATCTCGCCGCCTTGCTACTTTTGAAAGAAGATGCCAAAATAATCCTGCATTGTTAGTGGAGAACACAGTGATATCTTCATTAGCCTATTTGTCAACAGAGCGTTTCAAAAATACGGGGCATAATTTCAGGTATGTATTTCCCACATGTAGACAATCAAAATAGTTCATTACAACATGTGTCCCGAAATGCTCCATTTCCGAGTTATGGCCTTCACAACATTGAAATTCACCGGAACGTTTTTCTTTCCGCAGGTCGTTGTCATTACAGAAGATGTTCAAAATGTCCACCTCCTGCTTGAATACAGACCTCACATCGATGTCTCATTGACCTGCGAACACGATCCCAAACTCCAGGAGTATTGCTTATGTCCTCAGAACATGCCACAATTCGATTCCGAAGGGATTCCAAATCAGGCACCGGAGACGAATAAACCAATGATTTTAAATGGCCCCACAAGTAGAAATCGAGAGGCTTCAGATCAGGTGAGCGTGGAGGCCAAGCAATTGGGCCACCTCTACCTATCCATCGATCAGGAAACCTTCGATCCAAGTACCGGCGAGCCGTACGACTGAAGTGTGCAGGAGCGCCATCATGCAAGAAGTGAATGTGTGGAGTGTCTTCTAAAACATGAGGTATGGTGTTTTCCAGGAAGTTTGTGTACGCCTTCCCCGTAAGTCTGTTTACAAGTACATGGGGTCCAACTAATCGATCACCAATGATACCGGCCCACATGTTGAGGGAGAACCGCACCTGGTGATGAGATGGAACAGTTTCACGTGGGTTTTCATACGCCCATACATGCAGATTGTGGAAATTTGTTATGCCATGTCGTGTGAACTGTGCTTCATCTGTAAATAATACTAAGGCAGGAAAGTTCGGATTTACACCACACTGCTGCAAGAACCACTGACAGAACCTAACTCGTGCAGGGTAATCTGCTGGTGACAGGGCCTGTACACGTTGCAAATGATAAGGATACAATTGATACTCTTTCAACAGTCTCCAGACAGTCGTATGAGGAACACTGACTTGCACCGCTACCCTTCGTGTGCTGATAGAAGGAGTCATGTTCACAGCCTCCAGAATCTCCTCCTGTACTGTACTTCTGGAGTTGTAGATCTTGGTCGTCCCCTTCCCAAACCAGGAGAGTTAAATTTTCCATACTCGCACAGACGGTAATGGAGACGTACAAATGTCTTCCGATCTGGACATTGTCGCTGTGGGTACCTCTCCTGGTACAAACGACGAGCCAGCGCAGCATTGCCGTCCGCCTTACCGTACATGAAGTGTATCCCTGCCAGCTCTTGATTTGAATACATGTCGCACAGTCTAACGCCTACACAACACTGAAAGTAACCTTCGCCTCGGAATGAACTGTCAGAGTGCCCTCTTAATGTCTCCTTTGACGCCAACGACCTGCGGAAAGAAAAACGTTCCGGTGAATTTCAGTGTTGTGAAGGCCATAACTCGAAAATAAAGCATTTCCGGACACATGTTGTAATGAACTATTTTGATTGTCTACATGTGGGAAATACATACCTGAAATTATGCCCCGTATTTTTTTAAACATTCTGTATATCTAATTCTAATATTTTTCTTGTGACGAAATTGGATAGAGGTAAACTGAAGAACGGAAAGAAAGAAGAAAATTTGAAGGAAGTTTTCAAAAGAAAGCCACTAAATTAGAAACCACACCTGTAAACAGTAATGAGTACTGGACTCATACTGTAAACAGATAACAGATTGATTGGGTCACTGACTGAGAAGAAACTACCTGCTGAAAGATGCACTGGAAGTAATTGTGAACGGGAAAATAAGTTCGGAGCAGAAATAATTATCAGATGATACACAACATTAAGATATTTCGAACGTATGTGGAGAGTAAGAGGAAGGCAGGAAATATGGAAGATTGGATAATGCTGGATTTGCAGTGAAAGATCTGTCCTCGGGAAGAACACTGTTAGTGAATGAATACGATTTGACTGCAAGATGCACAGATATTTTCGATCAATAGACTTCTTTTTGTACCATACCTAGGCTATCTACTTTCAATTCTTTTCTAGATACGTTAGTATTTTCTTCATATATCGGTTCTTGTGAACCCTCATGTTCGTTTTCCATCTCTTACGTATTTTATATTCCGCTCTTTGCAATCTATCGTTGGTTAGTCAAGTAGAATATGTGTTTGTAACGACTCTGATGAGTAGGCTACCCTTCTCACCTCCCCCTTTTCTCAACTGAAGAGGAAGATAGAACCAATCTTGGAAAAGTTTTGAATTCCTTTCAATTTAAGGAGTGAAAAAATGTGAATTCACAACTTTTCTTTACCACCCGCCATTGTTTCTTCCCTCTAGATCCAAAGACATTTACTGAAGCCTCACAGTGCACGCATCGCACAAATCCGTCCGGGCGATTCTGTCCGAGGCGCCGATGCGAGGCCTCTCTGCGAACCTCCGCAGATCGCGCATCTCGCAGCCATAGGAACCACTCACTATCTATCGTGTAGTCCGGATTTGTGCGAGGCGGGCCTCGCACCTCGCACGTCGCATGCATCGATTCAAGAAAACAAGGCTTAAGGTGTACTTGTATCATACTACATAGCTTCGCTCTGCGGGCTAGATCTGTTCAAGGCTGTAATAATGCCGTCTGTCTCTCCATTTACATCTGCTTATTCGTGTGTCTGCCTGTAAAGGCACTAAAATGCGAACAGTAGTCGCGTACAAAATATACTGTCGCGTGGATTTAACAACAAACTAAATATTTACTTAAAGCCACTTTATGGGCCCCGGAAGGTTATTCTTACTATAAGAAAACGCATTTAAATTCTAGATAGTTTCTGTTTCATAATATTGTCGTGTAGGCGTGCCTGGGTAAAACCTAGGAAGGGAAAGAGGATCGTAGCCATAAGGACTTTTGGTTGCCTTTCACAATAATACCAAATAAGAACCATCATCATTATAACAATTTAATAAAGAACAAAGTAGAGAGAGATAATATAATATAAATATACAGATTAAGGACAATAACGCAAATATCCCCAGACACGGGATATGGCAATATTAAAGAATAGACAAAAATCTAGTACAATATAATTTAGAGAGAGAAGGGGGGAAGAGAGAGAACTAATATCTAAACTAGAAATGGATCTGGGAAATATTATTGTATGACGAAAATGATAGCATGGCTATTAGAATGGAATCCTGAAAACACTCGGGCTCTAGTAACCCCGTTAAAGTTCAATAGTCCAACCTTTAGCTTAGCTGAGTTTCAAACCCATGCAGAACACGTCATCACGGAATGACCCACTATCTCCGTTAATGACGTGGCGTCGTCTTGGAAACTTCACTCTCGGCTTAGGGACATTGACCGTCTCTCGTAATGTAGAATACGATGATAGCTGCACCGTGAAAGATGAAACAGGCCACCCCTAGGTCTGTATAACGATGATCCACAAACGGCGTTTCAAGGATGGCTCGTAGCACACAATTAAAGTCGTTTCCATTCGAACGATTGGTCATGCTCGATCGCCGCAAAGACGAAATACCCAGTCCACGAAGGTTTCAGCAGAGGTCGGAGATCGGCCGTTCTCTCTCTGTGCCACGAGTGACTTCTAGCAGAATGTGGTGCCCACAAGTGGCGAGGTAACAGTTAAAGTACAGAGTGTCCAACATGCCCGACTGTCCAACAGACCCTAGTTTACCCTATCTCAAAACTTTAAAAAGTGAACTTGGTTCCTTTCAACAATAACCGATTCAATTGGAAAAACATTAAATCACTTCACTCTGTTAACGTACTCTCTTTGCCATGACAATTCTCCCGCCCTGCTACAAAAGTATTGCTTAAAGCTGTCTCTTATCATGAAAGCATCGTGGGTAGAATTTCGTCCGTTATCAGCTGCCAGAGGTATCATGTTGTTTTCTGGTAGTTTCATACTGTCAATAGTGTTTTCATTTAGGCAAGGAATTCTTTCGTTCCTGAGAAGGTTTTGGAGAATACAGGCTGACATCACTAGATCATCAACGATTTCCATCGACTCTGGTATAGGGGTGAAGAATACCCTCCAGTACTGACTCATAATCCCAAATGTACAGAGTTACTATAAATGATCTTTCCGATTACAAACTTGAATAACTATCGTTAGGAGACACTTAGAAACATGACATTAGTATCAATGGAAAGGGAAACTCAAATATTTTTTGTTATCTATTCGGTTAAATCACATGTGCTACTCTTAAATCAGCAAAAATTAGAAAACATGAAATTGGTATGAACAGAAACATAAAATCCAACAATTTCTAATTTTTTCACTGGAAAACATGAAACATGAAATAGAAAGAGAAACATTTGATTGACAACCGTAAGAAAGTCACATGTGCTCAATGTGACCTCCTTGTGTCACACGACACACATCAAGTCTGTAGTCAATTTCCTGCCATACATGTTGTAGCATTGGACCATCCACCAGTGCAATGGCCTCTGTGATGCGGACACGAAAATCCTCAACGATAGGTAGTAATGGTGGCTGATACACTTGTTGTTTTATAAAACCTCACAGAAAAAAATCACAAGGAGTGAGGTGGGGGGAACGTGGAGGCCAATGCAAACATTCTGAATCTTCACGGTCAGCAGTCCAATCCATCTCCTTGGAAGTCGTGTATTCAGTTCGTTTCAGACATCTAAGTGGTAATGGGGTGGTGCCCCATCCTGCTGAAAAACGAGACCTTCGATGTCCTGTTCCAGTTGTAGAAGAAGCCATAACTATAACATATCTAGGTATGAATTACCTGTGACTGTCGCCTCGACAAAAAAAAAGAAAGGGCCGGGCCATACACCTTTTCACGGCTTATAGCACAAAACACTGGGATATGTGAAAACCTAGCATACAAAATGACCTCCTGTTTTCGTGTGCAGCCATTTTGCTGTTATATCGTCTCCTAGCAACGAAATAAATAAATATGCGACAGGTACACCAACATAATAAAAAATACTTGCATTTCTCTTTCCATTGATATCATGTTTCTAAGTGTCTCCTAACGTTAGTTATTCAATTACATAAGTTAGGTCAGAAGCAACTGTTCATGAGTAGAATAGTTATATACAATAAAAGTAATTTGATACAGTTGTATGAACACTTTTAAATAATTGAATGAAATTAATAAAATCGGTTAAAAACCATACAAGTCTTCCTTAAGCTACGCTAAGCGGTCGTACATCCACACCAGCGTCGTGGTACTACCATTGAAGATGGAGGGCTTTCCTCCGAAACATGTATGGTTTTTAACCGATTTTATTAATTTTATTCAATTATTAAAAAGTGTTGATACAACTGTATCAAATTACTTTTATTGTATATAACTATGAACGTAGGACAATGTCCACATATGTACGGAGGTGCACTCGTAAGAGTTCATAGACATCTATGACGTAGTGCGGAGGGCAGGCCACTAGAGGGAACCCAAGAGGTGCAACTTAAACTGAGACGATTCGATCCTACACCGGGATGGGAATCCGGTGTGGCTTAGTGGATAAAGCATCAGCACGTAGAGCTGAAAACCCGGGTTCAAATCCCGGTGCCGGAGGGAATTTTTCTCCGTTCCACTACTCTTTCATCGTAAATTATAATTATTTTGTAATTTTTTCATGTTCAATATATAATCTTATGTTTTTCCTAATCTTTAATTTTTATATTGGTACCTAATGCAAACTGGCAAAAATATACTGTTTAGTGTTTGTAAATTATAATTATTTTGTAATTTTTTCATGTTCAATAAATAATCTTATATTTTTATATTGGTGCCTTATGCAAACTGGCAGCAATATACTGTTTAGTGTTGGCAAATTATAATTATTATTTAGTAATTTTTTCATGTTCAATAAATAATCTTATATTTTTCCTAATCTTTAATTTTTATATTGATATCGTATGGAAAACTGGCAACAATATACTCTTTGGTGTTCCAAATATACTAATAGAAATTATTTTTGAAGATCTCAGTCATTCATTTTCTTGTGGAATAAGTTAAAGTGTATTAACCTCAGGGGCGTATTTTGCGGGCTACCGGGGCTACCGGCGGTAGCCCAAGGAAATTACAAAAGAAAAAGTTTATAATATAACATAATGTAATAATTTTGTATTATTAGTTTTACCATAGTAATTAAAATTAAAGTAATTGTTAGATATATTTTGTGTAATAATAGGGTCAGCGGTAGCCCAAACCCTTTAACCAGTATACGCCACTGATTAACCTATTTTACTCACCTTAATGTAACACAAAGTTTTTCCTCAGCTGAGATGGTTCTTCGATACTTGTTAGTCGGTATCTTGGTAATATCTTCCTTAAATACAAAATTCTTAGAAAAAGCCCCTTGAGACTCTAATATAACTTCTGAATTTTGTTTCAATCAGATGGCGTTTTACAACCATTGGACACACCACGCGTTCATCAACTGATCCACGCGATCTCGCAGCCTGAGAAACCAAGCCTCGCAGCGCCATTGCGAAGATGGTTCGCAGCGCCGGTCTCGCAACTCGCATTTCGCATGCGTCGGTTCAGAAAAACCAAGGCTGTACACTGACTACTTGCTTTTGTTTTGTTTCGTTTCGTCCTATTGATTGCCTTACTCACAGAACAATACACCTGATCTACAGAGGGCTGTTTCTGATCTGTGATAACGAATTTCAATGACGTCATGTGCGTCAGGAATCACATCGAGAGCTGAATTGCGGCGAGAGGTGACAGATCAGTAGTGAGTGATTTCATAATCAGAGTGCACGGTGTATCACATTAGCAATGCCCAGGAAGTCGAGTCTTTTTGGGAGAGGTACATAACAACCCTTTCCGATGCCAAGTACAGTTACGTGAAAATCATAGGAGCCTGCAAAATACGTGGTTTCGTTATTTCCAAATATGGCATCTTGTGTGTACCTAATAAGATTGGAAAAACTAGGATGGGATTAATTCCAGAGTGGAAAAAGCAAGCAAATCCACCCCAGTCACAAGTCGCCGCACCCCACGAGATGATACAAATTAATTCCATTCGAGCTTTACCAATCTTATTAAGTACACAGAAGATGACTTTCTTGGAAGTAACGAAACCTCATTTATTACAGGCTTCTTTTATTTTCACTTAACTGTACTTGGCATTGGAAAGGGTCGTAATGTACTCCTTCCAAAAGGTCTAGATTTTCTTGGGAATTTCTGCTGTGAGTCGCCGTGCACTCTGACTATGAGATCACTCACTACCGGTCAGCTGTCGTGATTCGTTATCAGAGCTCGGGAACAACCCTGTATTTGTCTGAGGTTCAATGCTACTGACCTACACCTCATACGCAACTCGATTGTTGCGGGTTGCCTAGAGACTCTAAGTACCGGTAACCAAATTCTGGTCTCTAATAATGATTCAGAAAAAAAACGAGGTCATATAGTAATAGCACAGTCTAGTATATACAGTCATGGAGCTCAATACGTAGGAAATATGCATCCATAGATAGTTGCTAAACACTAGGATCGCTACTATCGTCTCATTATAGACAATGCGAAAGAGTACCGGCACAGTCTATTGTTCCTAGTGCCCTCACAACTCAAGCTTCGTGACTATATACTAGACTGCTACGATTTAACCGTCGCTCCTTTTGACTTATTAAACAGATAGACAGCCAACCACTGCAGATTGAATGGCAGAGGAAAACGATGATCAATATAGTATTTAATTGGCAACTTTTGGAGGAAATGCGAGTGTTGCGGTTTGCATACATTCCGACGGAGTAATAAGCTCATGTGCGACTGTATAACGACTGTTGCGTAAAACAGCTCACTCCGGTGTGGCGTTCGATCTGACCGCTTAATGGAGACCTTTACCGTAATGACCAGTCCGCTTGGGGAAAACTCTGCGACCCCAAATGGAAAATGTTCATAGGGAGTTCAAAAAGTTAAATTAGTACCGCTCATTAAATAATAACCGTTAATTAAATAAATTCTCAAATACTATTTAATTCGGTATTTACATGCATGACCAATGGTTGCACTCGTTAAGAAACAGTCAAGAAAGTGTGGGTGCAATACTGGGTTTTCGTAATGTTCAGTGTACTCTGTAATATATTCAATTATCATGTCATTAGTATAATTTTAAGATCATTTATAATGGGTGATTCTAAAGGTTGCGCACAAACTTAAGATACTTGTAGAGAGGTCGAAATACAACTACTTTAGAATAGGAACTTATAGTCTAGGAAGTGATCCTGAGTCAGTGCATGTTTGGGAATATCAAGAATTATTTTGGAGATGTAAGCTTACTTTGCAGTGAGGTACTGGGTTCGATACACTATGAAATGATGAAGACTTCCTCTGCCATCATCTGAATGGGATGATGTATAAGGAATTCACACGAGACATTCTTGCAGAACTGTTAGAGAATGTACCACTTATAGTTCGTCGCCAGATGGATGCAACTAGACGGAGCACCTGCACATTCTTCTCTTCAAGTACGTTATATACTAATGACACATCCTGGGCGTTGGATCGGAAGGGAAGGTCCAACAGATTGGCGACTCTGCTCCCCTGATCTGACGCCTCTTGATTTCTTCTTCTGGGGGGCATATTAAAAGCCTCGTGTACGAGACCCTAGCTGCCGACCAAGAAACACTTCTCGTCATGACACTTGCAGCATTTGATGAGGTTCGTGAGATGCGTGATGTACTTGATAGAGTGATCCAGAATTTCCTACGACGATGTTATGTTTGTTTTGAATGTGGTGGTCGCCAATTTGTTCAATTTTTTGTAAAAAAAAAAGTGTTGAGTAAACATTATCTTTGCTTAACTTAAATGTGTGATTGTTCATTATGTAGTGCCTCACATTCCCAGGCTTGCACTGACCCAGGATTACTTCCTAGACCATAAGTTCCTATTCTAAAGTTGTTATATTTCGATCCCTCTATAAGCTCCTTAACTTCGTGTGCAATTTGTAGAATCACCTTGCATTTTATTAACATTACTACATGCATATAAGAGTATTCAGGACCTATATGGTAATATTAATTAATTCAATCATCCATCCATCCATCCATCCATCCATACATCCATCCATCCATCCATCCATCCAAACATGCATTCACTGATTAATTATTTCGTCCATACAGTGATTCATTTTCGTCAATTTTTCTCCTTTCTATTTTTTCTTAATTCTTTCTTTAAGTCACTCGCCTCTTTTTTACCTCTTGTACGGAGGAAGGGACCCGAAGGCTTACACTGCAGCCTGAGGCTTATTGTGCTTACCACTCCTATTCTCTGAATGATTGGTTTGCCGAACGGCCGCGCTCTTGCACAAGTACAGCACGCTGCACTGTGAATTTAACCCAGACTATGGTATGGATGATGATGATGACATGTGAATTAATGATGGCGAAATGAGCCCGAGGTCCAATTCTGATAGTTACCCAGCAATTCAGCTTCACTTTGGTTCAGGGAAAACCCCGAAAAACTTAAACATGTAACTTTTCCCAACCAGGATTTGAACCCGCTTGTGTCACGGTCAGACGTCCTAATCGTTAATCCACAGCGGTGAACCAAGTTACTCGCTTGCTCATTAATAAATTTATGCATTTATCTGTTTGCTCATTTATTCAACTTCTTCACCATTTGCTCGGATATTTAATTTCACATATTACATTTATGCATGCATTCGATTTATTATTAAATCATGAATCGATTAATAATTCCATTGATAATGCATTTTTGTAAAGTCCAAGATAAAAGAAAAGGTTTGGAATTGCACGGATTACATCAGCTGCTTGTCTATGCGGATGACGTGAATATGTTACAAGAAAATCCACAAACTATTAGGTAAACAAAACGGGAATTTTACTTGAAGCATGTAAAGAAATAGATTTGGAAGTAAATCTCGAAAATGCAAAATATATGATTACGTCTCATGGCCAGAACATAGTACGAAATGGAAATATAAGAATTGAAAATTTATCCTTTGAAGTGGTGGAAAAATTCAAATATCTTGGAGCAAGAGTAACAAATATAGGCATAAATGACACTCGAAGGAAATTAAACGCAGAATAAATATGGGAAATGCCTGTTATTATGCTGTTGAGAAGCTCCAATCTACTCTCAAAAAAGCTGAAAGTTAGAATTTATAAAAGAGTTATAGCCTATTACCGATTGTTGTGTATGGTTGTGAAACTTGGACTCTCACTTTGGAAGAGGAACAGAGACTAAGAGTGTTTGAGAACAAAGTGCTTAGGAAAATATTTGAGGGTAAGAGGGATGAAGTTACAGTAGAATGGAGAAAGTTACACAAACCAGAACTGTTCTTCACCTGACATAATTAGGAACATTAAACCAGACGTTTGAGATGGGCAGGGCATGTAGCATGTATGGGCGAATTCAGAAATGCATATAGTGTTACTTGGAAGGCCGCCGGAGGAAAAAAGATCTTTGGGGAGGTCGAGATGTAAATGGGAGGACAATGTTAAATGGATTTGAGGGAAGTGGGATATGATGGTCGGGACTGGATTAATTTTGCTCAGGATAGGGACCGATAACGGAGTTATGTGAGGACGGCAATGAACCTCCGGGTTCTCTAAAAGCCATAAGTAAATAAGATAATGTATTATTTTACCAATAAATTAATTGGTTCTGTAGCTAATTTAATGGTTCACTTATTCATTTATTACCTAATATATTAATGTTTTCTGAGTCGATGATTCATTATTGGCGGTTCACACCTGTGCAGTAACGGTTAGCGCGTCTGGCCACGAAACCAGGTGGCCCGGGTTCGATTCCCGGTTGGGGCAAGTTACCTGGTTGAGGTTTATTCTGGGGTTTTCCCTCACCCCAATATGAGGAAATGCTGGGTGACTATCGGTGCTGGACCCCGGACTCATTTGACCGGCATTATCACCTTCATCTCATTCAGACGTTAAATAACCTAAGATGTAGATTTTTTAGTAGGTTATTTTACGATGCTGATTCAACATCTCAGGTTATTTAGCGTCTGAATGATATGAAGGTGATAATGACGGTGAAATGAGTCCGGGGTCCAGCACCGAAAGTTACCCAGCATTTGCTCATATTGTGTTGAGGAAAAACCCCGGAAAAAACCTCAAGCAGGTAACTTGCCCCGACCGGGAATCGAACCCGGGCCACCTGGTTTCGCGGCCAGACGCGCTAGCTAAGATGTAGATAAAAACGTCGTAAAATAACCTAATAAAATTCATTATTGCGAGAGTTTGTAAATTTATTTTATTCACTTATTTTTTTGCATATCAATATATTATTCGGTCATTACTTAATGCAGTCTTTATAGATACATTTTCCTTATTTAACTTAATTCTTAATATCTTTAAATTACGCTTTTATTCAAATTTATCAAATCATTTGTATTCTTATGGAAGGATTCATTCATTCATCAGTTATCATTTAAAATAATGTTAAAGCTTCAAAGTTCCTTAATTAATTATTAATAAAAAGTGCAACAATAACAAAAATGACAAGTCATTAAATTGGCAACAATGGCCACCATAAGCCTTCTATACTTTAAATAACCCTTTTAAGCATTCCAGAGGCTGACTTATCAAATAAACGTGTCTAAATACACGTTAAATACAGTTCTAGAAGGCAATGGTTTAGATTTACGAAGCAAACAGATAGTACCGGAAGCAAACAGATATACTGTTTGCTGGAAAGAAATGTGAAACAAAATTTTACGGATCACAATTTTTTCACTGACGGTATGTCATTTTTCACTAACGGTATGTTTTCTGGCATAGAAACTAGTGGTGGTATTCTATACCGGTGCATATCGCCTCACTTCCCTCATTGCATAAAAGTATACGAAAATATAATACGATTCTTATGACGTCATACTACAAAGGCTGTGCATTCATTTCTGAAAGCTATTCGATCGCAGCTTACATGCACCATCACCTCTTCGCCTTAACTAAACATTAGAGCTACATGAGGAGTCAAACTTATTGAATTCATATCTCGATCATTTTGTGATAGGTTATGAAATGTAGCGTATAGTGGAAGATTTATCGACCAGGTCCTGAATAGTTACTTATGAAAAAATATGTTAAACTTACTACCCTAAGAAGGTGGAAGATTGCTGGACGTTGTAAATATTGTAGCTGACAGACTTATCGCATGAAGCTAGTTTTGATACCCCCGGTGCTTTCCACGTCAAGTAATGGCGTGCACATGTAAACGGTAGCCTTTCATGTGTTGACATTAGTATAAATAATCGTTAAGTTCGAAAATACACGTAATATGCTTTTAGTAGCAGACAGGCAAAAGACGTGATTTTCAATCATATTGAATTCCAGTGTATTCTGACGAGAAGTGAGATAATGAATTTCCATAGCCACTTTATTATTATTATATTTTATTATTATTATTATTATTATTATTATTATTATTATTACTATTATTATTATTATTTCTTCGTAAGTTTGGATTCTAGGAAAATTGGCCACGTTTCTATTGGACACTTACTGTTGGTCATATCGAAATTGGCATATACATATTTGTCACGTGGAACATATATCACACTTGTCGATTTGTCACTAGGTCTTTTTGGTCACGTGCGGAATATTTGTCTATATTAGACTATGAATCTATGATTTATTAATTCAAAACTGATCATTTACAACAGTGATGTCAAAGAAAGCGCATTTTTCTGATCTTGACGTTCTGCTCGGGCATTAAGCGCTAGGTATGGAAAGAGGAATGATTATCTATATCAATAAGCAGCTCGTTCGATTAAGAAAACAATGGTGTACAAACTTGAAACAGAACGTAAAATTTTATATCGTTATTTTTATATGGCTACTTTGTGTTATATTTTGTATATTGTCTGTAAAACAAAAGTACTAACACGAATTTCTTAATATTGCAGTTGCGTTTTAAATGTTAATAACATAATAAAGGGTAAAGAAGGAATATTCACATAAATCCCATAGTAGTACAACTATACTGTGCTAAATGAATGAAACACATCATTCATAAAGAAAGTGATATCCCAAAAAAGAGATTGAGTATGACACAATAAGTGGGAATTGATATTGATGGTATCTTTAGTCTTGTAAAAGTAATCAATGAACTAATCAAAACAATATTGTAGTACAAAGCAAAGTTATCTATGTATAAGTTTTAACTGTAATATTACTTAACAAAACTCTTATCGCATTATGTTTTTAAGGTGATATTGGTGTGCAACTTCCTATCATGAGAATATTAAATTATTTTCTCGAAATCTGCTGAAGCTATAGAGCTGACTTTTTACAACATATGGGAATATATCTTTTGTTTATGATTTAAGTATGATGTATGATGTAAGTTGCTTTGTTAATTCATTTCCTTACAAACATTTTCCACGCGAATATTTTCAAAAATTTTAGTACACTACGTCCAGTAATATGTATTTACGTTATATTAGATTTACGAAAACATTTTTCACTACCTGTAAGACTACTAAATAAATAGGCCTATATCTGAAAATTTCACTTTTCTATAAAAAAAAAGTGAGAAAATATTCATTTTGAATAAAAAAAGCAAACTTGTGAAAAATGAGCATTAAAATTAAAACTTACATTCTTATAATGCAATTATACTTCTCAGACAAATCTAAAAATAAACATGGATACAGTTTTATTAAGTTCTCTTCCCTTTATCCATTGAATCAATGCTGGCCATCCCTGTATATAGCTCGACCAAGCAGCATATACTACCTCTTTCGTCTGTCTCTTTCCTTTCCGCTATAAAGCGCTCAGGCTCTCCTGAGCTCTGAAGCGCGCGCTTGCTCCTATGGGGATCAGTTGACATGACTGATTTACAAGTAAGATTCTCTCCTGAATTCGGTGAAAACGGTTTGCATAAGAGTTAAATTAACGTGTTTCCTGAGAGATTATGATCTATACCATGAAGATAAGTTAAAACATTTCCTTCTGTTTTATATTCTTCGTAATTGTGCACAATTCTAGTATTCGGAAATCCAGCTGAGTGTTACTTCCTCTGTTTGGTAGGTGGAGAGAGTCTAGCTTGTAATTTTTCGATGTCTCTGTCTACTTCTGCTACTTCACGTTGCAGTTGTCGCATTAGATGACACAAAGGTGGAAGAGACCTTCCGATCAGCATGTTCAGTTTCGTATGCCACTCTTCACATGTGTTAATTGCACGTGTCACATTTTCTACTGTCCGCTGGTAATAATTCCATATGTATTCGGCGGATATCGTGGTTGCTGCCTACCTCTTTCTCATCTTCTTTCTTTTATATAATTGTCTTCCACATAATAAAACAATGGAATTAAATAATTCTGGATTGTGAATCATAGTCTGGCCTATGTTTGTGGCCATTCCTGTACTTGTGACAAATCCTAAATACGTGACAAATTATACTCATTACGAATCTTTAATGTGTGACGAATTATACCCGTTATGAATCCTTAATGTGTGCCGAATTATTTCAGTTACTAATTCTTAAGTTGTGACGAATTGTATCCGGTACGAAAAATCTGTAACGAGTTTTCCGGACATCGTAAGTTTGTTATGGTTTATATGGACTACAAGCTAGGAAATTTTAATCTATTTTGTACACGTTCCAAAATTCTATGAATAATGAACAATTCAATATTTAGGTCAAAATAAAAATTTCAGCGTTAAAGATGTAGGAATTATGAAATAACATGCAGCGAGTTAAATATCACTAACTTATTAGTGAAGAGAACATTACATATTACGACTTAAGAATAGGTTTCAATAAACAATGCTGTAAGTTGCTAAATTAGCCTAAATTATCTCTCCTAAACTTTGTACATTATCATAAACATTGGAATCATAGACTAGGTGCCAGTATAGTCATAATCTTTATCACAATATCACATTCAGTCTTGTCACCGAAATTACGGCGGTCAAAATACTGAAAATGATTATCATTATTAACATTTTCATTATCGTTACCATCATAATCATAATATGTCGCTGTCAACGGTTTCTTTAAATGACCGGGCATTTTGGGCAGTTGAGTCATTTGGCATATGACAACTACGTATCAACAATACACAGTCGCCTGGAACATACGCATTGTTAGAATGGTTCAAAATCATTCCTTCAGATAACACGAGGAACATACGAGTAAGCCACATCTTTTGTGGAGGTAACGTAAGGAAGTCTTTGAAACGGTGAGAAATCTAGATTTGTTTTCATCCGCAGTGTAAGTTACAACGCTATCTGTAAGCTAAGCCGCTCATAAATTCCAGCCTTCCTCTAGGAAAATTCAAAGGAATTCTACTGTCCTTTCAGAGTGTGTTTTCTATCTCAAAATACGGACTTGAAAGAGTATAGGAGTCTTTCCGTTTATATCAGAGATGATGTAACTCGCATTCCATCTCGGCTACTGAGCCACGCATCAGTCTTCGTGTCGCTCAGAATTATTAATTATTTCCACTTCAGTCCCTTTACTGTTCTTTCCCGGAGGACTGGTCAGAAATGTGAGCGATGTGTAACTCGTATGACTTCAATGTTCATTTGAATATAGGGGAAACCCGGGCAAAGCAGATAAGCTAAGAATAAACAATGCCACTGGCTGTATTTTGGTGCTCCCGAAATAAAAACTTCGTGACAATGATTGTGACACATATTGTCCACATATTTAAAAAACAGCAATTCGTTTCCCGTACCTACTGACAGTGATATGATTTGAGAAAGAAAATATACAGTAGTTAATTATTCGCTTTGCCCGGGTACCCGGGCAAAGTGAATATCCCTATAATATTTTCACATTTCTATTTAATTTTTATTCACTGATAATAAAATTAAATTAACACATAAACATGATGTTAATGAGTCATATGAGACGATGCGAAATGTTATTACAGCCCTTTACAGCACGTTATATTAGTACAAAATACAAATTTGAACAAGTCGACGTTTCACTGGCACTGAAGACTTGGATTTCTTCTGCTTTTGCTCCTGTCCATAAGTTACTTCTCTTTCAACATTTTTTAATCGGTATAGATGTAAGAGCTTCAGAGTGCTGACATTTACTTCATTTACCTCGTATCTTTCGAGCATCCACTTTTGGCACTGGTCTAAATCAAAAGAAGTGACTTGGGTTCTCCTGCTGACGATGTTGAGGGTTTTGGTGTAACCGGAACTGAAAATCTGAGTGTATTCAATATTTCTTCAATCTCTGAAGATGAAGACATCACAAAGGTAGTTGATTCTGAGTGAGCATTAACTGTTTCTTCAGCCGCTGGCACCGCAGAATTTGTTAAATCTGAGCCAGCTGTCGTTTCGCTGATTTCTGTCTCAAGTGGGCGATCTGTAAGTTGATCTGGAGCAAAATCTTAATCAACACACACATTATGGTTGTATGGCCAGATAACAGAACCACTGATTGGAAGATTTGATTCTTCAAGTGCTTTCTTCATGACTTCTTCAGACCATTTGGCTTGTTCCATCTTCAACTTGAAAAAGTAAACCATCTGAAATCATATTACGATCTTTTTAACTAAAAATGAAAATCAGTGTTGCTGATTTATAATTTAATTAGTGTGACTTAATGCATCCACTATGTACAATGATCTAACACGCTTTATTACAAAAATACAGCTAATACTTATATAGTCAAATAAAGGTGGCAGGGCAAAGCGGATAAGTTATCCACTTTGCCCTATTCACTTTGCCCGCACACACCATTTCGCTGCTCTTTTAAAATTATACAAACACAAACGTCAATAATCTTCTTCGTAAGTACGGCACTTTAGAAGTAATCGTATCGCCTATATATTATTATCACATAGCAAAAAGAGTTTCTGCAGTAGTGTATTTTGTACAAATGTTTCTCTTACCTTGAAATATTTTAAGAAAACAGTCAATTTTCTTCAAACGCACGCTGACTTCTTCTCTTACTAGCTAGAATGACGACAAGTCAGTTCCAGCAGCAAAATCAGGTTGGGATTCTTCCCCAACATAGCAGAAAGCGCCATCTGTTGGCGTTTCTAAGAAATAGGCATTATTCTCTTTGCCCGGGTTGTTCGTTTTGCCCGGGTCTCCCCTAACAAATCAATTTAGCACCCTCTTAAGGGTGGTACTAGTGGTTTGTCCGTTAGATTAGTTGATGAGAATGATTGTGAAACTTAGGTGCGCACTATTACCCGCTGCATATGAAAACCCCACCCTCCCCTATATGAGTTTTCATATTCCTGTCAAACAAGCAGACCAACGGAGTTTTGTAAGTTGTTACCCTATAATCGAGTGTTCCCGCTATGCTGTTGATTCAAGCGCTTCCACTGTTCAGTGGATTTGTTTGACAGTTTTTTATAATTTTGTGGTTTCATTGCTTTTGAGGTAAGTAATATGCATCTGAGTGATCTGGATTTTATGTTATATGTCCTAAAAGTACAACTAATTACCTGTGAAAACGGGAGTGGAGTACGTCAAGGATGTGCATTTTCAACTATTCTGTTCAAAATCTACTTGGAGGATTTCAGAATATGGAGGGAGTGATAGTAGGAAGAAGAAGTAGAATAAAATGCATTAAGATTTTCAAATGATATATGGCGTTGTTAGCAGAAGAGGAAATGATACTAAAGGATATGCTACTGGAGCTTAATGACAGCTGTGAGCAATATAATAATAATAATAATAATAATAATAATAATAATAATAATAATAATAATAATAATAATGTTTTATTTTCGCTGGCAGAGTTAAGGCCATAAGGCCTCCTCTTCCACTCAACCAGCCTTAATCAATACAATACATATTTAAATTACGAATATTTACACTACACTTAAAAGGTTCTCCAGCAATATTCTTCAGTTAGGTTTTAACGACTAGTAGCCTACATATTTATTTAAATTTAGATAAACCTATAAGGTAAAGTAGTAACTTCATTTATGAGCTAATTTAATTCAATCAATTATAATTACAGTAATTTGAGATTTGAGATAGCTAGTAAAATGATGAAAATTAATTTAATATAAGCTTACTAGAAGTATGTTACAGGGAGAAAAAAAAAACAATATTTATATAAATCTAAAATATATTTCTATAATGAGAATATTAATGTAATTGCCATTAGAGGTTTTGTAAATCTATTTAGAGAAATTAATGATAATAAGAATGGACAGATGTTAGTTTCATTATATGTAATAAATATTATTCAGCAATTAATTTGTTAAGTAAGAATTTATGTAATTTTGACCTAAGTGAAGTTATTGTCCAACAACCCCTTACATCACAGTATGGGATGAATATAAATGCAAATAAGACGAAGAGCATGGTCATAGGAAGGAAAATACAGAATATAAACTTGCGAATTCTAAATGAGGCAGTAGAGCAAGTGGACAGGTTCAAGTACTTGGGGTGTACTACATTATCATCATGTTAATAAAATTGAAGAGTTCAGAGCCATATTGGGCCAAACACCAAATATTAAAAACGGAGAAAACAAGAGTTAAAATTATGGGAGGACTCCACTGAAAATTATGAAAATTTTCCAAAAAAATTTTGTTGGCTATTTCACTTATTTATAATATATATTTTCATATCCCAAATGTAAACGATGTAATTCGATTCTGATTACAAATATATTTAAATTTTTTGTTAAATTAAGGCTGTAAGGGTGTTAAATTAAAGAGCTGTAAAATTTATTTTTTCATCAAAGAATTTTTTTTTTACAAATTCTGATTACAATTGTAGTAACTTTTTGTTCTAAAGTCGTCTCCCTGAAGTTACTAGATGATGTAGTGGTTAAGAATTTTAATAGGTATGTGTTAGATAAATATTCATTTTTCTTTCAAATTCATTTTTCCGCAAGTTTATTTTTCTTGACTCAACGCCAACTTTTTTATGCCAGATATTAATGAATCTGGATTAAATTTTTACTGCAAGTATTCATTAAGTAGCTGCATGTTTGTATGCATTTATTTTTTAAGAAATGCCGCTAATTTATTTTATTAATATTTTTTTCATAAATTATAGGAAACATGACATTTTAAAAATTAGAAAAAAATGTTTGAAAGTGAATAAATGAGATATTTTGTAAAATAAATTCATAGAAATGTTTCTGTATGTCTTGTGAATGTAACCAAAAGAAAAGGAAGGTTAAAAACTGAGATGTTCTACTAAAAACATGGGTTTGTAAATAATGTAGAAAAAATAGACAATCAAAAGCCAAAAACATTTGGGAGTTCAAAATTTGGATTTTGTTCGTTCCTTATGTAGTAAACTTGCTCTTAAAATTTGGTTGAAAAAAAAGTGATTAGGAAAAAGTTGTCAATTTTAGTGGAGTGTCCCCTTAAAACTAAATGATATGACAATCTTCATTAAACTATGGTATTCACTTAACTTTAACCCTTGCTTTCTCCGTTTTTAATAAATGGCGCTTGGCCCACTATGACTCTGAACCCTTGAATTGGACAGTTAACTAAAATTTAATCTAAGTGAACTATTATGCTGACGTCAGTTCTGCGCACTAACTGAGTATGCTGATTCACTAAGTAGAGTAGACCTACTCAAGTTTCATGCTGAAAATCTCACATATTATCTCTAGACCAGCCCTCAACGCACTTCATCAAATGTGAACGGAGAAATAATGTGAACATCCATTCATACATTCATCTATCCGTCCGTCCACCCGCCCACCTGTCCACCCACCTACCAGACCACCTGACCACCCGACCACCAATCCATTCTTTCATAGTTTTCTGCCCAAGGGCAGGTATTTCACTACAAATTCAACGTTCTCCAGTCTTTCCTATTTTTCGCCTTCCTCATAGTCTCCTCAGACGATCCATTTTTCTTAATGTTGTCTTATCATCGATAACTTCTGCCACAAACATTTTTTCCGTTCACTATTCTTTCAAATAACATGATAATGTAATGGAGATCGGCCGGAATAATGTCATTGTCTAACATGGGTAGGTGGAAGAACCCGAGAAAAATTCAACTGCTGTCTTGTCTACCATACTGGATTTCTCAATAAAAGCACCGGGCTTGACCTGGAGTAGAACCCGGACCACCTTCATGACAAGTTGCTGGTCTAGACCACACAGCTACAGCAAGGAAATAGCTGTAGATACCAGGCCTGGACAGTATTCCAGTTAAAGTGGAGTATGTACTGTGAGCTCTTTTCCTAAAGATTTTCTCTGTAAGGTGTTCGCTTGATGTTTGCAGTTTTGTGCAACTTTTATCCTACGAAACGTAACAAAAGAATAGCTCAATAAGTAGGCTAGTACATTATGATTTTATTACAATTCTTTTTCAAGAAACTTGAGTCCATAGGATTCAGCACCGGAGTACGTAAATTGTTCATTCAAATTACATAATTCAATTAGTATTTTCAATATTGGACATGGAGATCTATCATAATGGTTACGACCAATTTGCAATCATACTTTCATCGGAATTCTCGTGAAGGCCAATAACGGAAATTATAATTTCAAAAACTCGATCTGTTTCCTTTAGACGGTGAGAGCTGTTCATAAGTAACAACAGTTTTCAACCAGAAAAAGCGTTAAGGGCTTAAAATTTATAGTGTTACGAAACCTCGGTGTTTACACTTTCCAATAATTAATATTACATTCCAGTCAGTTCTTACAAGTACTATATATTATTTTGTTTAAATATATTAAGTTCCTGTTTTCCGCTCCTCATGGGTCCTGCAGACAACACACGCGGTGCATAGGCTACTGGGGCGGCGTGAGCGGCAAGAGGGGCATAGGCCACTGTTGCCACAGTCCAGGACTGACTTCATTTGTAATAGAACAACATTTCTTTACCCAGATTCCACATAACTATCAACTGGACTGAAGTTCTTTTGTTGTAAAATGATGCGCCGACCTCTAAACTGCAAATTCCAACAGAAAACTCGTTTTTCGAAAAGATGGACTGAAGCTCTTTTGGAAAGGAGGGATTCAATTACAAAAGAGAGTCTTGCACTTACCGGATTAACTTCTCTGTGTGCCGAACATTCGGCACATTTGATCTACAAGCCTTTCATAGGAGTTTCGAGGCTCCTCTTCGGCTGGGGCATCTGGTGGTGGGCTTTCCTCCGGTTGAGGTGCAGGTGCTGGTTCCTCTCCAAGAATTTCTTCAAGGGGTCTGCAAATGACATGTCTTTTCTCATCTTCCTCAACCGTAGGTTCATCATCGGCTTTGGCTGGTTCTATTTTCTTGTTTTCCGTGCGAGCATTCTCCGGTTCTGTCTTCGGTGTCATCTTTCGGAGGTTCTTTATCCTTGTTCTCGGTTCATCGCTGTCAGGTGTTCTTGGTTCGTCTTTCGAGCTACCACTCCCAGGTTTTCTTTTCTTACCTTTCTTGGCACTGTCAGGTTTTTTGACAGATTTCTGTCCACTTGTACCTGGGGGGCTATTTCCATCTTTATCTGGTTTTATGATATATAGTTTCGTCATATCCCGGAGGGGCGGTTTTTCTTTATAGTTGTTATATAGGATGTAAGCCCCAATTGTAGTTCCTCCGGTGACCGCCAGTTTAGTGACGGTCCCCGTATTGGTCCAAGATTTCGCAAGCGTGCGTACAATAAACTTAGCGCTCCACATCTTTGTCTATTATAATTTGAGGAACGTTTCCAGGCAACGCATCACATAGGCTCTGTTGTGAAAATGCATTATTGATTAAGCATATCGCAGCCAAAACAATTGGGTCAATTTCTAAAACACGGACGAAATCGTGGTTCCAAACCTCGGCTTTTAAACCGCGATCGAGGACTGAATCCTTATGCGATTTCTAAAACGAAGTCGAGACGCGGCTTGAGAAGAAACCGAGCTTTATATATGGAAACGCAGCTTAGAATCTATTTTTATTCTTGTATACAGTCGATATTAAAAAGAAATGAACATCGGGATTAATATTTTTATTGATTTGCAGTAAGTCACATTCTGTTGTTCTCAGCTAAGAATTGTTATATTTACTAATTTACAAAATATATGTACGTTTATCATACAATCAGCTGACAAAATGTTTTTGTCATTGGTAATTCTTTAGTTGAGAAAATTTATTACGTATGAAGAAGAGAGCATGGAAATGAAAAGCAATATGCTCAGTAATCGTGCTAAACTTGAAGCTGAAGTAAAAGGTATTGCAAAATGGAGCCAAGTTAAGCATCGAGAGAGAGGATTTTCTTGCTGTCACATATGACTACATGAAAAATGTATGCTTGTCTAAACATCAGTTCAGGATATGTGCTACTAGCCAGCTTAGCTTAATTAATTAATTATGTGCCTCTTACGAAGATCTGTGAGTCGTCTAAAATAATATATTTACTGGCATGTAAAAGAACTCCTGCGGGACAAAATTCCGGCACATCCGGCGACGCTGATATAACCTCTTCAGTTGCGAGCGTCGTTAAATAAAAAACATAACATGATCTGCTGCCAAGAACTCAGAAGGAGAATAGCAATGGCAAAGGAAGCTTTTAATAGAAAAAGCAGCATCTTCTGCGGACCTCTGGAAAAAGAACTAAGGGAGAGACTAATTAAGTGCTTTGTACGGAGTGCGGCATTGTAAGGGGCAGAAAAATGGACATTACGACGAAGTGAAGAGAAGCGAATGAAGCATTTGAAATGTGGATATGGAGAAGAATGGAGCGTGTGAATTGAACAGACAGAATAAGAAATGAAGCTATGTTGGAAAGAGTGGATGAAGAAGGAATGATACTGAAACTGATCAGGAAGAGGAAAAGGAATTAGTTGGGTCACTGGCTGAGAAAAAACTGCCTACTTAAGATGCACTGGAAGGAATGGTGAATGGAATAAGAGTACGGGGCAGAAGAAGATATCAGATGGTAGAGGACTTTAAGATATAAGGATCATATGAGGAGACAAAGAGGAAGACAGAAAATAGGAAAGATTAGAGAATGCTGGATTTGCAGTGAAAGACTTGCCCTTGGACAGAATACTAAATGAATGAATTATTGTCGGGTAGTAAAAACGGGAGTACTTACCACCAAGCACCGTGTTTGTACATCACAAATTTCACTTTGATTCGCCGGAATTCGAACCCGGTTTATCGCTGTAAGCGGACGTGCTAGTCGTTAGGCTAACATTAATATAACGTGTAATGTGTATGGCATTTTATTAGAAGAGTATAGTTATCATATTTATCAATTGCATACAAATTTATAAATGTTTTAGTGAGACTGGACATCTTTAATAATAATAATAATAATAATAATAATAATAATAATAATAATAATAATAATAATAATAATAGTAATAATAATAATAATTTATTTAATCTGGCAGAGCTAAGGCCAGTAGGCCTTTTCTTCCGCCCAGCCAGATACTAATTCTAATTAAACGCAATTGGTTACATAGTTATTACAATAATATCTAGACCATAAACAACATGAAAGCAAATAATGAAAGTTGGGTAAGTATCATAATGTTAGTGCGACAATAATAAACATTGGTAAGAAATAGTGATAATTTATTATAATAATAATAATAATAATAATAATAATAATAATAATAATAATACTGAGATAATTTAAATATTTATTCTGTGATATACACCCATAACCATTAAACTTTGAGAAACCTGAAAGAGCTATTATTGTTAACAAGAATTGTTAGAAAAATATTTCGTTAATCTATTCTTAAATTGGTTTGATGCCTGAAAGTGTCAAAAATATTTGTTTCCAGAAATAAAATATATAAATGAAATCATTTGCACATCATATTAAACCGGTTTATGGATTAATAATATTGATAAAAATGAACCTAGCATCTTTCACAAAAAATTTGCAGCAAATACAGTTGATTACATGTGTATGAAATATAGGGAAATTCATATTATATTGATATGTTGGTTTGTAATTACAACAATCGCGTATAGCACACCGCTCCAGCAGTTTGTTTGGAGCAAGTTCAATAATAACAGTAATCTATGAGTGCATGGAAAGTCAAATTGAAATCACCAGCTCGATTCTATCCCGGGGGCATGCTGCTTTTGACATATATCGTTTTCACAACGCAAATATGTTACCGATAGCACGCAGAATTACAATCCAACCTGTGCGAAAGACAAAATAATGAAATAAACTGTAGGATATTGACGTTTTCCACATTTTAAAAACGGTTGACATTATGTGGTGCACTTAATTCTTCGAAGGTCAGAATTTTATGAAGAACTAGAAGGAAATTAGTGCAAAAAACACGCAATACACTCCATTACACATGTATTTCATTAAGTAACTTAAAATCTGTGTGATATTATGTGGCGAAATTAAATTTGAGAGGACAAGGATTATTGCGTAGCATTACAACTAAACTAGAATGCGAAGACGAATAAGATAAATTTATTTATATTAACATTTTATGCATTAAAAATTAGTGTGGCGTTATGGAATAATTCGATACTGAAAACTACACTAGTGTCCAAAAGTTAAGCATAATTCGTAAAACAGAAAAATGAAAGGGAAAACGGTGGGCAATCGCTATAAAACTTTATCACAGTGTGTGTCGCATCATTATTGTGCTCTGTGCATAGGGAGGGGGTACCTCAACAACCGCCTCCTCTCCGAATAAACACGTGTTTCGAAGGTAAGCAAACAGACCCAGTGCGACTCATTCGTTCTTGTTCTCTCATTGTGAATAGGGGGTAGTTTCTTATCACAGTGTGTACAGGACGGCACCAACATGCCACAGAGACGCCAACTGGACCCTGTTTTGAAGGGTGGAATAATCGACGTCTGGAAGCAGGTCAGACACAGACCGAAGTCTCTCGAGCCCTGAATGTGGCACGAAGTGTCATATCCAGGCTTTGGCGACGATTCGAAGACACGTATACCTGTACAAGGTCGCCCATGGGTCACAACGCCGCAAGAGGACCGATATTTGACCTTAACAGCACGACGTAATCGGACGATGTCTGCAAGATAAATGTCTTCTGAGCTTGCAACTGCCTCAGGCGTTCGAGTTTCCAGGCAAACTGTATACCGCAGGCTCAGGACAGGCGGTCTCTGTGTCAGACGACCAGCAGTGTGTGACCAGCTCACTCCAATACACATAAGGAACCGTTTACAGTGGAGTCGGCAACATCAACATTGGACCTTGGATGAATGGAGGAACGTGCTGTTTACACACGAGTCCAGATTCAGTTTGACCAATGATTCCCGTCGCACAATAATCTGGAGGGAACGTTGAACCAGATTTCATCCAAAATCGTGGAAAAACGCCCATTTTGTGGTGGTGGCGTACTCGTGCGGGCAGGCATAATGTTCAATGGACGTACAGATCTGCACATCTTCGCAGCTGGTACTGTGAATGCCCAGAGGTACAGAGACGAGGTATTGGAACGACATGTGCAACTTTTCAGAGGTGCAGTTGGTCTACACTTCATCTTTATGGACGACAATGCACGTCCGCATAAAGCCAACCTGGTGGACGAGTATTATGAGGAGGAAGAAATCCTGCGCATGGACTGGTCAGCGATGTCCCTGGATCTGAACCCTATAGAGCATGCCTGGAATGCATTAGGAGGAGTTGCAGCCCACCAGCCTCCATAGAGGACACTTTCAACCCTCCGCAACGCTCTTGGTCTGGAATGGAAACAGCTGTCTGCAGAGCTCTTGAACCACTTGATAGAGGGCATGCCACGGCGCTGCGACGCCTGTGTAGCCATGAGGGGTAACCACACCCCATACTAACCGCTCAGCACCATCATTGTTGGGGAAGTGATAGTCAGATTTTGTACCGTAATTGTGTAAAATGTGTCCCTACGCCACAATAAAACAAAATTTGCTAATATGTGTTACTCTGTTGCATACCAGATCCTGTGTCATTCATTTTTTAACAAGTTTGATGCCATTCTGCTAGGTTAGGAAAAAAATATTGAATTATGCTTAACTTTTGGACACTAGTGTAGAATTTTGCATAAAATGAATATTCATTGACCGCGAATGTGTTTTCACCTTGTGGAAGTTACGGATAACAAAATAGAGATCGGACCCCAGATCTGCTTGTTTCAAGCCACACTTTCTCCAGGGCTATCACGATCGGTAAGTCTTAATCGATGGCCAAGAAGCGATATCTCGTACCGTCATTTCCCATAACTATGGTCCAAGCATCCAACTATGGTCGAAAACGCATTATGTACTACTTAGTCCCCCAGGAGTTCGGTGTTTGCCATTTGAGGCGCCACTGTGATGGAATTTTTGTCTGTTTTATTAAGCTCTCCTCTGTAGAACTGGTAAGTTATAGATATATGATTGTACAATTAAATCTGGCTATATGGTGTTTACTTTCACGTAATAATTAGACTAGCAGAGGTTAAGGACTCTGCGTGAAAAATGTTTTACCTCAAGGCTAGAAATCGGTCCTCAACTATGTACCACAATTTTTCGTGGACCATAGTTGCATTTCATTTTGAAATATTTGTTTTAATAAAATGTGATGAATGTGATTATTTACTTCTTCAAATACGGTATCTCAGTACATTCTAAAACACCATTTAACATTATAGTCCAGTAAATAATGAAACAGGCTGTTCCAACATCACGAATGATGGTCCGGTAAAACGAAAACTTCAGGGTAGAAGAAAAACAACCGTCAGAACCTCAATATTATACGGTTGGCAACACTGACCCGAACAAAGATCACGGGCAACAATGTCACGTAGTTGCAAATCGAAGGGTTCTGTCACCAACTAAAGGAAACTGTAAACAAACAATCAGAATCTACATCCATGGATTAAAATATAAACAATGATGAAATCAGATGATTGTGGATATGTTTTTGTATCCACATTAATGTAATGTGTCAGAATGGATAATGACTTCGACTAAATTAATGTATTAATTCTCGGACTCACTGAAAAATGTTCCGCGAGCCAGCTATAAGGACTGGGGAAATCACGATACTTTAGTTTTGATTGGATAATCGTTCACCTTTGCTGAGGCATGTGGACGTGAGGCCAGTAGCCGGCTGGTCGTCCAGTGTCCTTCGCTCCAATTTGTGACTGGCCCAGAGTCTGCATCGGACGTTTTCGCTCGAGCGCCAAGTAGTTCATAGCATAATCCGATAGGTAGCGCATATGCATGATAGGTAAAATTGTCACGAGCGATAAATCCTCGAACGGTATAAGCCGAGCGTCAGATATTCGTTCTTGTTACAGTGATAAACTGTGTAGTAACATCATAGATTGTTATCATTTCAAAATTTTGCAGTGTTTAACTAACCTCTCCATAGTACAACTACAAAACTTGCTTTAAAATGTAATATAAATATTGTAGATAAATGTCTTTTTTTTTTCCACACAGGAGTGATTTTGTTTTTGCCACATCTGATAGATGTTATTGGATGTAAATGTAATTATTATAAACGGAGAACACAATCACGATAATGCAAGAACTGTATCAAGTTTTCTAGTAATAATAATAATAATAATAATAATAATAATAATAATTAGTGTATCAATCTTTGCGTCTGTAACAGTTGTGGAGCATGATTATTCGTTTTATTATATTTTCTGTGACGTCATCTCTGTACTAATATTGTTGTTAATCTACTGCTATATCAATAATATTTTGTAAAACGTTTCTACATTGTCGCAGTATATAGGCGAAACACTATGTATGGACCTATCATATTGTATATGTGGTAAATCAAATATTGAATAATTATTAATTAGCAATAATAACTGTATATCGAAGTTTTTCATACTATTTTATTTATAACTTCATGTTCCTGTTTTGGTACGTTCCATTGACTGTTACATTAAACGTTTGTCATAAACGCAGAAAATAAACCCTTATTTTTACCGTGTGAGCAAAACATATGTGTATCTTATCTGTCACCTTCCATACAAGATAAGACATGTCGGTGAGATGACCTTGTACTGTGCTTCTATTTATTACGAGCGTATCACGACCGATCGTATCTCACTCGAGGGTGCGACACTCGACCGAGTTCAAGCGAGCGATTTAACTCCAATGCAGCACTCTGGACTGACCATTCACAAACGTAGCATTAATTTCATTCGATGTATCAGACGGAATGGGTCGGCGTTAAGAAAGTGCACGGAGCCTCAGGATATTGCGAATTAAATAATGGCTTTCCCAAAACACACTATGAAATATTACATAGGCTATCGTCGGTTTACAAGCAAAACACATAAGTCAAAATTATTATTGTTATTATTATTATTATTGTTATTATTATTATTATTATTATTATTATTATTATTATTATTATTATTATTATTATTATTATTACAAAACTGATCGTGTTTTTGTTTAATTCTAAGTTTATACACATACGTATTGAACATTAAATAGCCTTTTTCACTGAAGTATTTTGCTTGTAAACCGACGATATAAAACAATTTTTATCTCGAAAAGGAAGCAAAAAGGAGCAAAATTGTATTAAATATCTCAGAGAATAACCGCCTGAATTTATGATTGAGAATTTATTGCTACAGCTGCTCCCAAACTAATTTCTTTATTAGATGGATTAGAAATGCTTAGAAATCGTTCATCAGCTACCTGAAACTCATTATTCGCATACATTTTCTGAATAGACCTAACTCCTAGTGATGTAACTTACTGACAGAGATCACTGTCTTCTTCTTTCCATATGACCATACCCAATACATTCCTTGGTGTTGAACGCCTTGTATCTACGATATTTCGGAAATTTTAACCAATACTGTTTGTACAATGTTTAGAGTCGGATTCTTTCTGCCAATGTCGGTAACATTTCATCAGCTTGTCTTTTCAAAGAGTTATAAGTAGCTAATCTTGAATCATTTATTTTTTCTTTCTCCTGCAGAGTCTACACAGGTTTTCCTCTTCATTACATTTTAATGCACTGTGATACTCTTGTGAAAAACATGATTCCTCCTAAATTTGTTCGGAACTGCTGTTTCACTGACATACTTCAACAACTCTTCTAATTCCTCTTTCTCGTTGAAGCAATACCAGGGAAATGTCAAAATCAATGATGTCATTGCAAACAGGACCTCAAACAAAGCTTGATACGGCTATGGGAGCACCTATTTCTCTTCATCTGTATCATACATGGGCACAATTTTCGGTTACGTGGGCACTCGATTTGAAATAGTTTGTTTACTAGGAGAGGAGACTGCAGAGTAGGATGGGAAATATAAACTGCTGTGACCTGCATCACCTTATCGTAATCGCTAAGGCGGTCAGTGGCGAATTATTAGGAAAGCGCTTGGTTAACGTGAGAGACTCGAAAACCTTTATTCAATTTGGCAAATTAATTCGCAGTTTTAATCATAAACCTCTTTACTGTTTCTTCGTCACTGAATTGATTTAAATCACAGGCGAGAAATTGCGTAACTAGCCAATAATATTCCATCACGTTCTCTACGTTTATTTTCTAGAATATTCTGGCGTTTCTCAAGATTACTTAATAGATTTGCACGTTCTCGACCTAAAATAATTTCAGAAAATCATATTTCGTTATTTGATATTTTTTTATAAATTTCTTTTGGAAATAATACGTACAGACAACATTTAATTCCTCGTAGTCTACCTTTTAATGCAGCGTGTTTAAGGTATAATGTCGTAAGATCATAAATTTTGTTCGGAATAGTAAGAAAAATAACATTTAATTTGTCTTACCTTCTAATTCAGCATGTTCTTTATGACATAAGGAGTAATGTCGTTGTATATTAAATTTAGTAATGCCTAATAGGATTTTCAAGCATAACATACATCGTATGTTCTCCCCTTCTAAACAGCAAAAAAATTCTTCGTCCCATTTCTCATGAAATAATCGTTTTCTAACGCGTACACACTGCTTTGATAATGCCATTATGCCACCACTGATATTGCTTATGAAACTGATATAGAACCTGCCTACGCCTAGGAGCTGAGTGAGGGAGGAACGGGGACTGTGAAGATGATGTCACTCAGAGCGATAAGCTCTGTGAAGGTCAAAGAGGCACGATGCCCAGCTCTGATCTATATAAATCGAAGACCTTCAGATCAAGGGAAGGTTCCATTATATCGGCCACCCAAGAAGTATGTATTTTCCTTACGTTCTTGTTTATCCTTTTCACATTCACTTGGCTCTGTGAGTGGTGAAGTTTTCCATGCACTATTTTTAAACCAAACATGACTTCCATCTTTTATTACATTTGCGATGAATTCCTAACCATTGTAACTTTGAATAATGCAAGATACCATGCTTACACAAAATGTATCTATTAGATATGTGACTTTTCTGCTCTTTTTATTTTCAAGAGTTTCGGGAATAAAAATTCTGTCACATGATTCTGGTAGTGCAATTTAAATTTGTAATTTCCATCAGATTCTATCTATATATCGAAATATTTTTGGAATACTATATGCATTGATTAATATTGGCCTTACCACAGAAACTTTTCCGTTTTGCTTTTTTTTGGGTTGACATTGCCCGCATAAATTCAGGTAGATATTAATCATTTCTCTTGTTATGCTACACTATTTTCTTTCTTAGTTCTTTAGCTATACATCTTGTACAGCGACATCATTTCATTTTTACTTCAATTTTTATTGCACCTGAGTCTTTGAATGTACTTAACTCCCACCGCCTCTACTCATAAACGTCCAAGCTCCTCCACACAGAACCGAGGCCGCGTATGCAGTCAAAGTAACCTTACGGTCATAGTAAACAGTACTGAGTTAGTGAGTATAGTACGTTCCAAAAATATGTTCGCGTTTTTCAGTCACGAAATAGCTTTCAACATTGAACCATATTTTCGCACAGCACTGTCGTCCGTTTGCCTACGTCGCATTCCGGTTTCCCCCACCTGCATCTGTTCCTCCTCTGTAAAGGCTAGCGGCTGGGCTGTCTTAGGTCTTTTCTGAAAACAATAATTTCTGTTAGAAATTGCACGTCTACGTAATATTATATAACTGTTTAAAATAACTTAAATAAAAGAGCCTCGTTAAGTATTTAACTGTCGCGTCATTTCCCCCCTTTCTGCGACCCTGCGACATAACCACTTGGACGGACGGTAGATAGCATGTCTGAGTAATTTTATCTTTTCGTATCGGGCAGAAGTGAAGATTGAATTTACAGTACGTAAGGTACTCTTTTATAGAGTAGGTACAGAATTATTTCAACATGAGTTACTAGTACGAAGGACGAAACTGCTAATTGAAATTAGGTACAATAGTCTACATTGCGACAATATGTACAAAGGAACTGAAGACTGTACCGAAATGAACGGCGACCATTTTCAAAAATGTGTTTAAATATCCATATTACGATTATTTTTCAATTTAACTTCATTCTCTATATTGTACGCTAATGTGCTGTAGACAGTATAATATACACTGCATAATGAATACATCCGAATGGATAGCTCAGTTCATGAGTAAAAACATTTCTTGTTAGTACAGTACTGTATTTTGATTAAAGAAAAACCCAATGAAAATGATCAAACTCAAAAGTGCGATATTTCCTAGTTTACGTTAATGGATGAACTATTTTTCTTCCCTCCTATACTTAGTAAAGTGATTTGTTTATATATTACGCCAGTATCATCGAAATCAAGTAGTGGAAGGAGGTAGCAAACGATGTTTCCGGTTCTCAACCGGTAATAAAAAGGTATAGCCAGGATAATATTATAAATGTTAGTAAAAATAAAATGATGTCCTTCTATGTTTGCCACCGTCTCTAGGTGTGCCCTATGAATTATATGATATAATTCATCATCTATACTAATAATAAATCTGTAAGCGAAATTTTTCTGATAATTTTCGATTTTCCAAAAATAATTGGTGTTAACATGTATAATTAATCATCCTGAAACCAAAAATAGTTTTTTTTTATTTTTGTTTGTATGTCTGTCTGTATGTCTGGATGTTTGTTACCTTTTCAAGCGATAATGGATGAACGGATTTTGATGAAAATTGGAACATAAATTAAGTTCATTGTAATTTATTTAAAAGGGGGGGTTATAAGGGGGCCTGAATTAAATAAACCGAAATATCTCGCTTATTATTGATTTTTGTGAAAAATGTTACATAACAAAAGTTTCTTTAAAATGATTTCCGATAAGTATTATCCCAGGAAAAATTTTGATAGGACTGATATTTAAGTCTGTCTGTCTGGATGTTTGTTACCTTTTCACTCGATAATGGCTGAACGGATTTCGATGGAAATTGGAATATAAATTAAGTTCGTTGTAACTTAGATTTTAGGCTATATGACATTTAAAATACTTTATTTAAAAGGGGGTTATAAGTGGGCCTGAATTAAATAAATCGAAATATCTCCCTTATTATTAATTTTCATGAAAAATATTACATAACGAACGTTTCTTTAAAAATGATTTCCGATAAGTTTTTTTTTTCCATACAAAATTTTGATAGGACTGATATTAATGAGATAAATGAGTTTTAAAATTACAATAACAACGCCATCTAAGGCGCTGTATTGAAATAAAAACAAATGACTTCGTCTATAAGGGGCCTTGGACAACAGCAATCGAAAGCTAATAAACATAGCCTACAGAGAATATTTCTGTGTTTGTTTGAAGTAATATCTAAAGCTAAATTAATTGTTTAATTATTATTTCACCTTTGGAAAGTGTAGTTTCTCTAGATAGACAAAATTCTATAATGTTATTACAGTAACTTGTGAGTGAAATTTAAGTATATACAAGACTTTTAAAATAACAATACAATACATTTTCACCGCACCCTCAGATTATAGCGTTGTTGTTCCTGCAGTAACTCCTGTGTGCAAAATATAAAATTTTTGAGTAGGAAGAAAAATCACATTATTCATTCCATGACAATGGTACATGGGAGATCGTGAATTCTTACATTTTCGAAAGAAAGAAATAAAATTACATATCACTGTTTATGCTGTATCACTATTTTGAATGGTTCAGAACCATGGTGGGCCAAGTGCCATGACGTAGAAAACAAGGGTTAAAATTAAGTTATTACCATAATTAAATGGAAACATATAGCAAGTAATATGAAGTATACACATTAAAACTAAATTATATGTCAAACTTCATTAAACTGTGGTTGCATGTAGTAATATTAAGAAACATGTTAAAGAAATTGTCATTGCACCAAATTAGTGCTCTCTGGACCAAAATGACCGCATTGTCATTATTTAAATACATTTTAAATGAAGTAACATATTAAACGATTTATCCTTCTATCAAAAACGAATGTTCCCGGATCAAACGTCCTATTTTAATTATGTAATTACTTTATATTTATTTCTAAAAGGTGCAGCGGAGCGCACGGGTACGGCTAGTTATAACATAAATATGTAATCTTGTTACTATTTTCAAACTTCTTTTCTATTCATTTTTTTAACATTAGTTAACAAATTGCATAAAACGGTGATTCCCTAAAATATTCTGCAAAAATGTTATTATAGAATTACTTGATTATTTCTCACTAGCTATAAATAAAGAAGTAATATACAAATATACAAATCGAGTTACCACCATCACTATTGTCGCCGTTATCTGATCTGAGGATCATCTCCATTTATCGTCTAATTACACAGACTTTCAATTCCGAATAGCAAATATTTTCAGAAAGAGCCTAAAAGCACAGTCACTAGCCTTTAGAGAGAGGCCAGCAGAAACGGGTAGTGGGATTCGAGATAAGACATAACCACTCGGTCGGAGAATAGAATCGATCCAATCAAATCGGCGTATCGAATCGATCTGTTCACGTGTCCTGGTCGTATTAGTTGATCCTGCTCTTTGGATTATAGTTTGTCGTGAGTTGTGGCGCTCTGCTCACTTTACACCCTTCGGAGTAATGGAAGATTGATTTACCGTAACTCATGTCGGTTATTGGGCACGGCTTTTGAAGTCTATGGACTGCCAGCCGCATAAGCAAGCTTGTGGCTAAGTACATGGGCGGCTCTATGGCTGTTGAAGGTGGCACTTTCGTTATTTTTGTATTGTAGATCCTTGGGTTAAGGATTAAAGCAGATATGGAGTTGAAAAAGTGAGAAATAATTCTTTATGAAAGCAATAAGCCTGCCTGGAGAGGAATAAACAATAGGTTGCAGCCGCCAAATTACTCTTCAAGGAACGACCACTCATATAAATTGAGGGAAAGAAGACAGAGGACGAACACTAGAAAATTTTCTTTTCTCAATCGTACTATCAGGGACTGGAATGCTTTACCTGCAGACTTACTAAAGGCTTTACTAATAATCAAAAATGTATTTAAAAATAGGCTTAAGAACTTTACTAATAGACGGTAGTATATTATAATTTATATTTTGTTATTTGCAGTGTTTGTATCACTGAAGAAGTGTGTTGTGTCAGTGAAGTGTGAAGTATGTGTCAGTGAAGTGTGTTGTGTAAGTGAAGTGTGTTTGTTTCAGTGAAGTTTTATAGTTTATAGTGGCACTGCAAAGTATTTGAACAGTGTGTGTTAGTGAAATCAGGATAGAATCAGTGAAATGTGTCGTAGTTTCAGTGCAGTGAGTGAGTTGACAGCGAAATGAGTGTAATGTTGAAAGGTACTTATGTAGGTATGAACATATACGCGTGGATTTTAGTTTGAACTTAGGGATAAGATACAAATTAGATTTACTTTAATGTTATTTTAAGAGATTGTGCTTCATTTAATTTAGAATGCTCATTATTGTTATTATTATTATTATTATTATTATTATTATTAGTTACTTACTTATTTACTGGCTTTTAAGGAACCCGGAGGTTCATTGCCGCCCTCACATAAGCCCGCCATTGGTCCCTATCCTGAGCAAGATTACTCCAGTCTCTACCATCATATCCTACCTCCCTCAAATCCATTTTAATATTATCTTCCCATCTACGTCTCGGCCTCCCCAAAGGTCTTTTTCCCTCCGGCCTCCCAACTAACACTCTATATGCATTTCTGGATTCACCCATACGTGCTACGTGTCCTGCCCATCTCAAACGTCTGGATTTTATGGTCCTAATTATGTCAGGTGAAGTATACAATGCGTGCAGCTCTATGTTGTGTAACTTTCCCCATTCTCCTGTAACTTCATCCCTCTTAGCCCCAAATATTTTTCTAAGAACCTTATTCTCAATCACCCTTAATCTATGTTCCTCTCTCAGAGTGAGAGTCCAAGTTTCACAACCATACAGAACAACCGGTAATATAACTGTTTTATAAATTCTAACTTTCAGATTTTTTGACAGAAGACTAGATGACAAAAGCTTCTCAACCGAATAATAACACGCATTTCCCATATTTATTCTGCGTTTAATTTCCTCCCGAGTGTCATTTATGTTTGTTACTGTTGCTCCAAGATATTTGAATTTTTCCACCTCTTCGAAGGATAAATCTCTAATTTTTTATAGTTCCATTTCGTACTATATTCTGGTCACGAGACATAATCATATACTTAGTCTTTTCGGGATTTACTTCCAACCCAATCGCTTTACTTGCTTCAACTTATTATTATTATTATTATTATTATTATTATTATTATTATTATCATTATTATTAATTTATTATTAATTGTATTTTTATTAGTTGTGTTTATAATTAATTGTCATTATTGAGTGTAATTAGTTACCACTGCCACCGGGTATATACCCATTTGCAGTGTGAATAAATACATACAATGCACATACAATAATGGCTTATTTCACATATCATTACTTGAATTAGTGACTACTACTTTCATCGCTACTCAATACATAGAATGCGCAAATAATAAACAGAATGTCCCATTTATCTTGACCTCCCAAAATAACTTTGTACGCAAGCACCAAATTAAAAATTGTATCATACAAAAGATGTACAAAAGAAAGGAGGAAATAATACTGATAGAGAGACAACCTTGTAGCGTTATTTTTTAATGAGATACGAATATTAACATTGTTTCTTTAAATGGCACTATGTAGGTGGTTATAATTAAATTGATAGCGTGGCACAGCACGGACTCTAATGATCGCAGGAATGTGAAATCATATATATGCTAATTAAGCAATACGCTCGTGAATTATGTAAAAAAAAAATAATTCGTTTGAAATCTTGCCACCAGGTGAAAATATGATACTTTTTTTTGTCAACGTCATCTTTCGTTTCATTTTTATGTTTATTTCGGAACCTGCATAATTAAAACTATTTTTTTTATTCTCAATTATGACTATCAAGTATATTTTTTATAATTTGCTAATTATAGCTATATTTTACATTTTTGGCTATGATATCTATACTTAACTCTTTTTAATTTATCTTTATTTGGTATTTTTCATTTATATCTATATCTGTGTCTTTTATTTAGGTAGTATCTGTTTTTTTTTTCATTTTTATTTTTTAATTTGTAATTACGCTTGTATCTTGCATTTGTTTCTGTTTTATGTCTTTTTTCATGTTATATGCAATTCTGTGTTTTTTTAAACAAATCTGTACTGTCTATTGTAATTGGGGCTTTGCCCTGTTATAGACATCTATGCTAATAATAAATCTGTAGCCGAAATTTTTCTGGTAATTTTCGATTTTCCAAAAATAATTGCTTTTTTGAAATTTTTGTTTGTATGTCTGTATGTCTGTCTGTCTGTCTGTTTGTTACCTTTTCACGCGATAATGGCTGAACCAATTTATATGAAAATTGGAATATAAATTAAGTTCGTCGTAACTTAGAATTTAGGCTATATGGCATTCAAAATATTTTATTTAGAAGGGGGTTATAAAGAGGCTCGAATTAAATAAATCGAAATATCTCCCTTAATATTAATTTTCATGAAAAATGTTACATAACTAAAGTTTCTTCAAGAATAATTTCCGATAGGTTTTGTTCTATGCAAAATTTTGATAGGACTGATATTTAATGAGATAAATGAGTTTTAAAATTGCAATAACAACGCCATCTAAGACGGTGTAATAAGATAAAAAACAAATGACTTCGTCTATAAGGGGCCTTGGACAACAACAATCGAAAGCTATTAAACATAGCCTAAGAGAATGTTTCTTTGTTTGTATGAAGTAATATCGAAAGCTAAATTAACCGAATTATTAATTCACCATTGGAAAGTGTAGTTTCTCTAGATGGACATAATGCTATAATGTTAATACAGTAACGTCTGAGTGAATCCAGGACAGGTAAGATTAAAATAGCTTCTTATGAACAGAAAACTTGATAGGCTATTCTGTACATTCGTTTCCTGTATTTCCTAAAATAATGTTTATATCTCTGGATTAAAATGATCGCATTTTAATTTTTTTAAATACAATTTAAATTAAGTAATATATTAAACGATTTATTCTTATAACAAACACGAATGTTCCCTGGATCAAATGTCCTATTTTAATTATGTAATTACTTTATATTTATTTCTAACGGGTGCAGCGGAGCGCACGGGTACGGCTAGTAAATAAATAAATAAATAAATAAATAAATAAATAAATAAATAAATGTATTAATTAATTGTTGTTGAAATTAACACCACCTCGAATTGAACGAACACCGCATTCTTACCTCACTTTAGGGAAACTACTTCTAGAATGGAACGGTAGCAAAGGCCCATGTCCGCAGTATTTTGCTGGCACATGGGAACAATACCCGGATGACCCTAATTTCCTGTGGCCCTCTTAACGACGCGGATGTACCGACGAAACCGGCAGAGCTCTCTGGAGGCGCGTTCCAGAGTGAAGTCAAGTGTGTACGTGGAAATTGAACTGGAAACTCTAAACAATTCCAGATTCGTATAATTGCGTTCATTTGTACTGAAATTCAATTTACCCGATTTTGTCTGTTACAAAATGGTATATGCTAAGCGTAATATTCGCAGAGTTGTAGGTGTATCTTTCACTTTGCTGTTGTGTGTTCGGATACCCCTTTTGTCAATGTGATGCTCTTTGTCACTTCTTGGATGAACATGACGAATCCACGTCATAAAGTGCAACTGTGTGTCTGATAATGTCATGTTGATAAACCTTAAATATTGGTTTGTTGTAAAACCAGGCTGAGAGTCTGAGGATATTTCAAATGAGAACAAGAAAATTATCGCATATCATAAGGGAAATTGGTGCAGTTGAGATATTTTTATTGTAGTTTTGTATTTTTTGTATTTATTTATTCACACTGCAAATGGGTAAATACCAGGTGGTAGTGGTAACTAATTACACTCAATAACGATGATTAATAATAAATGCAATTAATAATAAATTTTAATAATAATAATACTAGTAATAATAATTAATACTAACAA
This sequence comes from Periplaneta americana, assembly GCF_040183065.1. Lineage (NCBI taxonomy): Eukaryota > Metazoa > Arthropoda > Insecta > Blattodea > Blattidae > Periplaneta > Periplaneta americana. Next base: position 112,028,169 of record NC_091130.1, read on the forward strand.
TAAATAATACTAATAAAAATAAAAGAAATAATAGTATCATAATATTAGCAAGGAATTAAATGGAGCACGATCATTTAAAATAACATTTAAAGTAAATCTAATTTGTATCTTAATCCTAAGCTCTAACTAAAACCCACGATAAAACACACATGTTAGGTCAATTATGCAATGTTCATAGAATCGATAAGATACTTTAAAATTGATATATTACAGTTATATGAACACTGAAACATACAGTAAAATTATTAGAGAAATTAATTAGGCCTATAGTCAGATATGTTTCGGAGATGCTTCTCCATCTTCAGTGACTATTTACCACGACGGAGTCTCCTTTAAGCCAAGCTACAACGCGGTTCGATCACCTGAACCATCCGTCGTGGTAAATAGTCACTGAAGATGGAGAAGCATCTCCGAAACATATCTGACTATAATTAATTTCTCTAATAATTTTACTGTATTTTTTTTAGTGTTCATATAACTGTAATATATCAATTTTAAAGTATCTTGTAAAACCCACGAGTATGATATCTGCATACATGGACAAGAACCTTTCAGCACTACACTCATTTCGTTGTCAATTCACTCACTGCACTGGATCTACGACACATTTTACTGATACTATCCTGATTTCACTTACACTTCAAAAACATTTCACTGTTCAAATACCTTGTGCACTACCACTATAAACTATAAAACTTCACTGTACACTTCATTGTATCTAACTTATAACTAGAAGCAGGAATTTTTGGTGCAAACATTTAGTAATAAAAGTACAAAAAAGTGTCATGTAATTCGGCATTGAAATACTTTAGGGTGCAAAAAAGTGGCATCTAATTCAGCATTGAAATATTTTAGGGTGCAAAAATGTGTCATCTACTTTAGCATTGAAATACTTTAGGGTGCAAAAAGTGTAATAAGGATCTAAAAAAGTGTCATCTAATTCAGCATTGAAATACATTTTGGTGAAAAAATATAATAATAAAAGTGCAGAAAAGCGTCATCTAATTCAGCATTGAAATACTCTACTGTGCAAAAATGTAGTAAGAAAGGGACAAAAAAGTGTATCTAACTCAGCATTGAAATACTTTAGGGTGAAAAAATGTAGTAATAAATGTGCTAAAACGTGTCAACTAATTCAGCATTTAAAATACTACGACATGCATTACTTACAGTTTCTTCAAATGGTATTTTTTTACAAGTTATTGAAAAGATGCATGTTATTCTGACTTCAGATTGTGCTCTTTTTATAATGATAACTCCCAAACGAGTCTCATTGAAAAATTCAGTCATTTCAGTTTCTGTAATTTAAGTTTATATTTTATTTCCGGACTTAATATATAGGCAGTTTTTTGACATGATTGTAGAATATTTGGCCTAACGGCTGAAGTTTGTGGGATGCATCTCTCATGTGAAGAAACTGTTAATATTATTATTGTTATCTAAGAACAATTAAATAACCAATACAGAGTGGTTGTGTAAAATTACCAACATTTCTATAGGCCTAAGACTTTCAGTCAACTCTCTGGATGTTTAACATTGTTAACATAGTTCTGCAAGTCCTAACTATATTTTGTCTTTCAGAACTTTTGCAGCAATATCAGGAACAGATTTCTCTGTAGTCTCACATACTGTACTCGCAGAAACGCCTACCAAAAGCAGGAATTTTTGTCAGTAAATGAATGCTCTTTATTTACATTCAGAAATAATTTCCGTAGCCTAAATTAATGACATGGACAGTCAAATTTATTCCTGATTAGAAAGTAACAATATCCGGGCTTTTTGTCGCTTTAAGTCGGATTTAAACGGGGCCTTCGCGATATAGGTTTCGGCCTAGGGCCACAGAGTAACCAGTATGAGGTTTAGAGTACACGGAGTATAAATGACGTCATGACCCGTGTGCAGTCACCCGACTGCAACAGCACAGGTGGGTCCGTAATGTGCATTACCGGTGTGTGTATTGCTGCTTGGCTGCGGTACGTGTAACAGGCTTCGGCGTAGGGACACCTGATTGAAGGTTACAACTCACGTTAATACTTTAATGGTAGACATTTATTGTCTACACTAGGAATGTGCTGTATAGGCCTATACTGCATCTGTATAGGGTGAAATATATTTTGTGCCGTACTGTGAGGACTGTTTACATGTTAAGACACAAAGTAACGGTGCGCTTCATCTCCCATTCCACTCGACCAACACAACACTATCGTCCGTGCGTTCTGAACTTCATGCGTTTCTGTGCCTAGGACGAAGTCACGCGGCTTCCCTTCTCCTGGGTCATTCAGCTTCTCACATTTTCTTGCTAGGCTTGTTAACTTTATTTCGTACGGTAAATAAGTAAAATCTATTCTAGAACATGGTCATGCCTCTTATCTTTGCAGCCATATATTGTTTAGTATTATTATTCGTATGCTAGAATAAAATTTCACGTACATGGAGTGAAAAGAGTTTAACCTTGTAGTGTGCAGTGACTGACAACAAATTACCGGCATTCAATTCTCACTAATTCCATAGATATATATTCTGAACGTATTCGGATATGCTCGCTGACTTTGACGGCTTCTGCTAGCGCAGCGATGTGAATTGAATTTCTGATGTCAGGTATCAGCAAGGCGGGAATTATTATCTCGATTGATAGAATAATACAGGTAAGTAAATAGCAGAATTGTGCTTTACCGCAGGCCAGAACGACAAAGTAAATATTACTGGCAGTCTTCTATTCATAAATCTTTTATGAGCCATAAGTCTTTGACACGGAGCCTTTCGTTTTCTTGCCGCGTAGAATACAAATTGCTGGAATTTAATGAGAACATGGTGACAACTCGATTGCCAGGAAGACATCTTGGGAAGTATTGTTCGCAATGTTTCCCAATAATACTAAATAATTCACAAGATTTGAAGCATTTTGTATTGGAATTTCCTGAATCAAACATATTGAGGTTCTCTTGCTCGGACGTAACATCTTTCGCTGTGGGAATTTTCTGACGTGGAACAGACAAAATAAATAGACTTCTCAATGAATTCATAATGGAGCGAGGCAAATCGTTCAGTTTTCGTGTATGATATACTAATGAATTCTGATAACAACGACGTTCATAGTGATAATAGCGTTGTATGTAATTCATACTCCTGACGATACCTTGATATTATTCACATTACATTAGTCAACAAATTTTAACATTTTGTCTGTCATAGAAATAAAATCAGCTGATTTTTACTAAGTCGACCCTGCTGATTACGAAAATGGCAGCGAAAAATCTGTAACACGTAGGGCCTAACATTTTTTGTGTGATAATAGGAGAAGTATTTTAATAAAAAAAACATTTTTTCGCATTTCAAAATACGTAATTACAACAGTGAAAATAAATAAATTCCTAAGATACAAAATTTATACACAAAATATACTGACGTTTTACAGAGAAGTAATAACGCTGCATAAAAATAATTACAATAAGAAAAAGTAGCATTATAATCCTCTTTTTTTATTTTATTAATTTAAAATTGGATCAAATGAACTATACTTTTTAAAGTTTATAAGTTAAATCGATTAAAATCTCAAATAATATAACTTAACAGCTTTACATTGAAGTAAATAACCATATACAGACTTCAAGCTAGATTAAAAAAATACAGTATATTTAGTTACTTAGGCCTACAGTTGAACAAAAATCAACAGTAGTCCCACCATCATACTAGAATTCCACCTTCCTTGATATCGTTATTCCATCCTGTGTATGTTGAGGGAATCTTTCCCTTGTTCATCGCTTACAGCTCCTAAGTTCTCTGGGAAAAAGTCCAGATGGGAATGTAAGAAGACATTTTTCAAAGATATTCGACAGCCAAGCTTCTGGTAATTATGCAGGAGTTCTTGTACAAGTTGTTAGTACTTGTCAGCTTTATTGTTACCCAAAAACCCACTAACAAGGCCTTCCAAGCTTCTAGTTCCTCAACACTTATTTTTTTTTCGAAGCTCTCGTCTTTCAAAAGTTTCCTAATTTGAGGGCCAAGAAAAATTCCGTCTTTCACTTTAGCTTAACTGAATTTTGGGAACATATTCCTACATATGCAAAACCTTCTCCATTTTTATCTATTAGCTTTAACGAAATTCTTCATTAAGGGTTAGGTACAGCTTACAGCAGTAAAATTTTTGGAAATATTCAACATTTTTTCCTCCATTACTGTATCTTGAACAATAATTAAAATTGCTATGTGTAAAACACTTTCCTTCTGCTATATGAAAAAAAAATATTTTTACTGTAAAAAATATTTATATATATTTTTTCAAAATTGAAAAAGGTGGCAGTTCACTGTGCAGTGATGGAGCGTTTCCCTCATAACTCATAAACTTGTTAACTTTTTCATATTCTCTTTTTTTATTGCTGAAACTCATGCTCTTTCATCTGCATTCCTTAATAAATAATATATATTTTTTTTATTTTGTGTTAGAAGAAAATACTGATATTTAACCAATTTTAAAATGAATTTATTTTTTATCAGACAATCTATCAAAGGTAAAGAAGTGATCTTGCATCATATTGTAGATATGACATGCATAAATACACACAAAATATTTCACCACAGAATGTTGGATAGTTTTTGAGTTATGAGGGAAATGCTTCATCACTGCACATTGAACAGAATTTTGGAAAAAAAAATGTAAATAATTTATTTTAAATCGTAAAAATATTTTTTTCATTTAGCAGAAGGACAGTGTTTTACACATACTAATTTTCATTATTGTACAAGATACAGTAATGGAGGAAAAAAATGTTAAATATTTCCAAAATTTAACTGCTGTAAGCTGTACCTAACCCCTTAAACCAAGCTTTATATGTAAAGGAGGGATTTTTTTATTCTGGGAATCCCATTCTATCAGAGTTTTCGTCAAATAAGGCCGAAATTTATTTAAACCCCGAATTTTTTTCTATAAGACAGATGCTTTGTCCATTTGGGTAATGTATGCAACCCATTAATGCTCAGTGGCAAATTTAGTTGACGTTTGTTTTAAAAATTGTAATAAACATAAAATTACGTTGACACTATTTTTGGGACCGAAATCCTTCTAGATATGTCGCTCATTTGCTGCAACAGTGACACATGTAAAAAATTGCAAGTTTTTGAGATGTCACTGTTGCAGCAAATGAGCGATATGTTCTCGTCGTTTCAGGCACATTCTTCATTTCAAAGTCAATTGTGGAGTGCGGACGCGAAATTATGTAGTGATTTTGAGTGTGTCTACATACATGAAATTAAAATGTAATTACTGTTGCAAAATCTTATTTAATTATTTCAAATGTCACTGAAATATATTTCAGAATTTTTACCTATTATTTTAAAGCTAGTTTATGACAATGGTCTTATTGTGGGTATATCCTACAGTGTTGTGAAATCATGTGGCGGCTTTAGTTGCCAGAGACTGCCAGTGAGCACTGTAGTACGCAAAAGTGTCCGCATTTCGTTCCATATGTCGGATGAAGATTTATTCACTTTGAGTCAGATTTTGAAAGCCATTAAAATGAAATTGTAGCATCTTCTGATGCCCATAGAAATTTTATAGTAGACCTATTTTTTCAATTATATAAGCTATGCATAGATCAGGTATATATGAAAAAATGTAGAAAATGATGGTGTTCTTTCGTTGGTACGAGGGTGTCTTTAGAATTTATATTTGGAAGGGGGGAAACTTTCACTGTTTCCTGGACAATAAATAGGACGTTGTGTCCCCAATATGGTTCGGAAGGGATGTACTACAGGAGACAGTATTTTTAACACAATGATTGCCCACAAAATTGTCCGCATTTCGTTCCATATATCCACAAGAGCGTCACGACACGAAGAAGTTTTACTCACTCTGTTGAGGATTGGCCACTGTCATCTGATACATGGCCATCTCCTACGTGGCGAGCCTCAGCCGGAGTGTAATATATGCCATGCTCCACTTACGGTGGAACATTTTTATATTGCATTGTAGAAAATATGACCATGTCCGTCGGCAATATGGAATTCAGCCGACTCTGCGTGACGCTCTTGGAAATGATTTTAATTGTACAAATGCAATTCTGAAATTTTCATCGAATGCAGGACTTGACAGTGTGATTTAGTTTTATAATGACCCGTTTTACCACATTACACCCTCGTTCAAAACTTTATCCTGGCTGCAACTTAGTAACCGTAGAACACTTCATTCGCTCTCTCTTCTGTTTCGAGTTCTCCATACTTCTATTCCAAATTATCTTCGTTCCCGGTTTAACTACTTATCCTCAAATCACAATCTAAACACCAGGTTACAGGAGAGCCAAATCCTAGCAATTTCTGCCCATAGAACGTCCCACTATTCATCCTCTTTTACTGTCTCAGTCCCCCGTGAATGGAATTCTCTACCTCAGAAGATTAGGGGCTGCCAAACAATAACCACTTTCAAGAAAAGGCTAAACGATTTCTTACGGGCTCAGTCAAATTGAAGTTATAATTGTGATAGAGTTTAATAATTTAATTTAATTTAGGTATGACTACTACTACTACTAGTACTACTACTACTACTACTAGTACTACTACTACTACTATTACTACTACTACTACTACTATTACTACTATTACTACTACTGCTACTGCTGCTGCTGCTACTACTGCATAATTATTTTATTGGTGTTGTGAAGATGAAAAGAATTGTCATTGTATTATATTAATTATGTATTATATTGTCTTGTATTGTAGTATTGTATTGCTTTGAATTGTATTGTATTGTATTAATTATGTTATATTCATAGCATTGTAGTAATTTTCTATCATACTGGTTGAGTGGAAGAGAAGGCCGAATGGCCTTAACTTAACTCTGCCAGTTAAAATAAACCATTATTATTATTATTATTATTATTATTATTATTATTATTATTTTACTTATCCTCCGGAACCTTTATATCCGGAGGTTACATTTGTTTAATATTTGTTTTTAACAAACTTGACATTCGGACCTTTTACATCCGAGCATTTTATAAATGCACCAGATAATTTATTTCTAGTGGCATTTGTTTTATTATTTTATTGTTTCTTTTTAAATACTAGCTAAAGTCTGAGAACTGCTCACTTTTATGTTTTTTTATGCATCACCTTGTTGAAACGGCATTTGTGAACCTCGTTTTAACCGTGACAACGCTTTTTAGTTCTTTTAAGTATTATTGCTATTGTATTGTGTTTCTGTTCGGTGAAGGATTTTAAATAAGGGCGCAAATAGCCATAGTAGCTGACGCGCCCTTTTTAAACCCCACTAACCAACCCGTCGCTCTAATTTCCGGCAGCCAATCGCGTTGCAGGTCGGCTACATTTAAACGTGTGCGTCTTATGATTCGCTGATGAAGACGTTAAGCATTTCCTAAGGCTCGATAAATACTTAATATAATCGCCCGCCATTTTGGCTCTTTCGTTGGCGTTCGCAGAAAGCACACGGGGACGTTGTTTGCCGCTCAATTATTTGCTGAATTATAGTGCGTTTGATTTATTACCATAGGAGCTATGACATGATAATATTTAACGATGTGGCAAATAGATTCCTCGTCTGGTAGCTCTGCAGCGAAAGAACAAAAATGGCGAACGATACTACCTCCCTAGACTTTATAGATCCTTGACTTCCTAAGACGTAAGCAAAGAGGAGGAGTCACGCCGGGAATAACAGCGTCGCGACTATAACTAATTCGTTGCATATATCAGATGAAGATTTATTCATTGTGAGCCAGATTTTGAAAGCCACAAAAATGAAATTTTAGCATCTTCTGATGCCTATAGAATTTTTAATAGACCCATTTTTCCAAATACATAACCGATGTATAGATGAGGTATATAGGCTATGAACAAATGTAGAAAATTAAAACGAAGATATTTCTGAATGGGTTTGTGATGCTGCTCCGCTAAGATCATGAAATGAGGCTGGTGTTCATTTAGCCTAAAATTTAAAGACAAAACTGCATTCAAATTTATACAATATTATTAATAATATAATAAATACAAGATGTAACATTTTATTTCATCCCACATAACTTACAGGAGTTCGATTTAGAGTTCTATGTATGTTTGCATTAAGAAACTTGAGATAAATAATGGCAGCAAATAAATAATGGCTAACTCTTGCGCTGTTCTTCCGCTGGAGCATAGTACAGCCTGGAGGTTGATGTATTCGATCGGGGGAGTGTGGGGGTACCGATTGCAATGGAAGACGAATTCTCAATACAAAACGCATTACTGAAATGGAATGGATCGCGAGGGATGGGGGAGACCTCTTCTATGAAGAGATGGTTTGTAAATGTGGGCTTGCAACTAAAAATATTGATTCAATATTGCTCGGGGGTAGTTTCTATTTTCTCCCTCTTAAAATCCAGCAGACGAGATCGGTTCTCAATCTTTTTCAATAAAGAAAAGATTGGATGGTACCTTCTTTGATTCACGTTACAGAAAATGATAGGTATTGCGTTTGATCATGTTATAAATTGGAATATAAATTAATATTTCCAAATATTGAACATTAAATTAATTCCTGCAACGGTTTTGAAATCATTTTATGCGGCTATGTTTTTAAGCAAAGAACTGTAATATGATTTCCAAATATATATTAAAATTAGGTAAAGTTTTGGAAGGAAATTACTTTTCTAATTTTATTGTTGGATTCTTAAGTGAGTATTTAAGTTGCTAAACTATTCTCGTTCAGCATAATTGTTATAATTCTTGATTTCATGAAGTAAAAGTTTCAGTTCATAATTACTTTTCTGTAATATACAATAATAGTCGTGGTGGTGGTGGTGGTGGTGGTGGTGGTGGTGGTGGTCCGTATAGGCCAGCTTCTATCTGATGCTTTTCCAATTCACTGCGGGCTGAAGCAAGGAGATGCATTATCACCCTTACTTTTTAGCGTCGCTCTAGAATATGCCATTGGGAAAGTTCAGGCTAACAGACAGGATTTGGAATTGAACGGGTTACATCAGCTTCTTGTCTATGCGGATGACGTGAATACGTTAGGAAAAAATCTACAAACGATTAGGGAAAACACGGAAATTTTACTTGACGCAAGTAAAGCGATATGTTTGGAAGTAAATCCCGAAAAGACAAAGTATATGATTATGTCTCGTGACGAGAATATTGTACGAAATGGAAATATAAAAATTAGAGATTTATCCTTCGAAGAGGTGGAAAAATTCAAATATCTTGGGGTAACAGTAACAAATATAAATGCCACTCGGGAAGAAATTATACGCAGAATAAATACGGAAAATGTGTGTTATTATTCGGTTGAGAAGATTTTGTCATCTAGTCTGAAAGTTAGAATTTATAAAACAGTTATATTACCGGCTGTTCTGTATGGTTGTGAAACTTGGATTCTCACTTTGAGAGAGGAACAGAGATTAATGGTGTTTGAGAATAAGGTTCTTAGGAAACTATTTGAGGCTATAAGGGATGAAGTTACAGGAATGGAGAAAGTTACACAACGCAGAACTGCATGCATTGTATTCTTCACCTGACATAATTAGGAACATTAAATCCAGATATTTGATATGGGCAGGCATGTAGCACGTATGGGCGAATCCAGAAATGCATATAGAATGTTAGTTGGGGGGCCGGAGGGAAAAATACTTTTGGGGAGGCGGAGACGTAGATGGGAGGATAATATTAAAATGGATTTGAAGGAGGTGAGATATGATGATAGAGAGTGGATTAATCTTGCACAGGATAGGGACCGATGGCGGGCTTATGTGAGGGCGGCAATAAACCCGCGGGTTCCTTAAAAGCCACTTGTAAATAAGTAGCTAAGTAATTGAGGTGGTGGTGGTAACAATGGTAATAATATTAATAATAATAATGCATAATTTGTTAATATCATTAGTGTTATGCACATTATATTGCGATATTTTATGATACTTTACCGGTACCTATTATTGTTAAGCTGGTACAGCTTCGCATAATCATGCAGCAACTTCTGAAACATTGACATAACTGCAATCACACATTGTTATAAGGTAAATCTCATGGTCAGGCTTCTTTCTGCGCCTGGACTTTCACATCATGACTTAAGGGGAGACTCCACTGAAAAATTTTCCAAACAAATTTTATTGGCTATTTCATTCTTTTTAGAATCTATATGTTCATACTCCAAATGGATTTAATTCAATTATAATTACAAATAAACCACCGGCGTGCCTCAGTCGGTTAAGGCGCTTGCCTGCCGGTCTAAAGTTGCGCTCTGGCGCGTGTTCGATCCCCGCTTGGGCTGATTATCTGGTTGAGTTTTTTCCGAGGTTTTCCCCAACCGTAATGTGAATGCCAGATAATCTATGGCGAATCCTCGGCCTCATCTCGACAAATACCATCTCGCTATCATAAATCTCATCGACGCTAAATAACCTCGTAGTTGATACAGCGTCGTTAAATAACCAACTAAAAAAAAAGATTACAATTATGTAAAAAAAATAAATAAGGCTCTAAGGGGTTGCATTTAACAATTGTGAAAATTATTTTTAGTCAAAGAATTGTTTTTTACAACTTTCTGATTACAAATCTAGTAATGTTTTTTCTAAAGTTGACTTTCTGAAGTTCTTAGATGAATTTATCGGTGGAGAATTATAATATACATAAAAATATTAGGCCTAATTCATTTTTTCGTAAATTTATTTTTCTTCATACAACACCAACTTTTTAATGTCAAATATTTATACATCTGAATGAAATTTTTTACTGCAAGTATTTATGAGATAGCTGCGTGTTTCTATACAATTATTTTGTGAGAAATGCTGATAATTTATTTTATTAATATTTTCTTCATGAATTATTGGAAAAATGGCATTTTTAAAATTACAAACAATGCGACTTTTTCGCAGGTCACTCGCCTTAAGTGAAAATTGCGTCACTTCTTACTTTTCTACTGCCATGTCATATCTGCGACACTGAAGATACATACAGTCCCAATCATTGTCCTTGAGAGAGAGAAGCCTCTGAAGGACGGCCCGCTGTAAGAAAGAAAGATGGTATTCCCTGTTATCCAAAACAACCAATCAAAAACACACTCACCTACACTGAAGTATTCTCCAAATGTAAAAAAAGAAGCAAACGAAATTTGGAATCAGCTGCCGCAACATGAATGGTACAAAGAACAACATCCAGGGACAGTCATTAACTGTCAACTCAAACGAAACACACAAACAGAAATAACAAGATTGAAAAGTGGACATACAAAACATATGAAGATAGTTACATCACATGAGATCGTCCCAATATGCACAAAATGCAACATAAAATAAGCTTCAGCATCTTACATCTTGTCATGTTTAGGACTTACCCCTAACTACATCTAGGCTATTCAGACCCAAAGAAGGTTGCACACCTGCTGGAACAACATAATCTCATGCACTTGGTCTAAGGAGCTCGAAATAAAGAAGAAGAAGACAAAAGACTGAAGGTGTAAAGACCGCAAATTGAGTCACTTTCGCTAGTGCAGAAGAGGATAAAAATTGAAGGGTTCAGAACCATAGTGGGCCAAGCGCCATTTACTAACACTATAGAAAACAAGAGTTAAAATGAAGTTATTACCATAATTCAATGGGAACCTACAGCAAATAATATAAAGTATACACATTCAAACTAAATGATATGCCAATCTTCATTAAACTATGGTATTCACTTAACTTTAACCCTTGTTTTCTCCGTTTTTAATAAATGGCTCTCGGCCCACTATGGCTCTGAACCCTTCAATTATAAGACGAATTCAAATTTCTAAATATATTTTTAAAACGCAGTAAATTAGAAGAATTCATATTAATTACGATTTAGGAATTTTTAGTTCTTAAAATCGAATTTAGGTTTTTTTAGGTTCAACAGAATTAACATACATGACCATGATACGGAAAATTATCTATGAAATTATGAGTTTAGAAGTAAGGAAATAAATAGGTAAAAACCTATAAATCCGGTCTCTAGTTGTGACTCTGCAATTAGCTGTATACCAATACAAGCGATAACAACGTAATATTTGAAGGGTTCAGAGTCATAGTGGGCCAAGCGCCATATATTAAAAACGGAAAAAACAAAGGTTAAAATTAAGTGAAATACCATAACTTAATGAACATATAGCAAGTAATATAAAGTACACACATTAAAACTAAATGATATGTCAATCTTCATTAAACTATGGTATTCACTCAACTTAACCCTTACTTTCTCCGTTTTTAATAAATGGCGCTTGGCCCACTATGGCTTTGAACCCTTCATTTGTGCATAGCACGGAAAATGATCTAAATTATCATTCGTCACTGGGTTACGAATCCATTGCTATCTCTGTTAAGGATCAGAAATAAATGAACTGTAATAGTGGAGATTTTACTTTGGATACGTGGAACTGCTATAATAATTGTAGTTTAACCGAATCATGAAATACCTTCATTGAATCACGTCAACCGAACAAAAGCCTTTTAAACGCCCAGCGTGTCACAAAATAAGCTGTTCGTGCTCACAGTAATTTTACGTGTGTACAGAAACACTGATTGACCAAACTGCCTTATACCATAATTTGATTGATATCTTCGCTTATGGACCCGTAAACTGAGTTTCATGAAACACTTCCTCTATACCATTGATTGAACGTGCCTGATGAGACAAAAGCAGTTATTGTAGTCTACACTACAAATCAATGCTGGTTTCGAAATTTCCTGTCCAAAGTATTCACTGCTTCCGATGTAAGTCGGTAGCACCTTTGAGTCAGCCACTGAAGTGGCTGTCCAAAGAACGGAATAACCAGGGACAGATATTTATGGAGATTAATTTTGTCACTTGTGTTTTTTAATATTGGTGTCGACGGAGATTGTAGGAGATTGATTTTTACTTTTGGTGGAGATTAATGGAAATTTTGGAAAAACCCAATTATCAATAAATAAATCTGGTTTTCATAACATATTCGTTACTGGAGGAACGTTAACAAGGAATCCACAATTTAAGTCACACAGAATTTGTGTGCACTCAAAGTTGGGTTCTGGCGTTTGTCATCCCATTTGAGTTGTGTTGATATAAAAGGAAAAATTATGACGGTGTCGTGTGTAGTTCCTGGAGTAGCTCAGTCGGTAGAGCATTCGTGCGCTAAGCGAAGGGTCCCGGAATCGATACCCGGCCCCGGAACAATTTTCCCTTGAAATTATTCAAAACCCAATTATTTTGGAAACGGCGTATTAACTCAGTATGAATATTTCTTTCCAAATAATTAACATTAAGGGTTAGTTGGATTCTGGTAAAGGTGCCGTATGGCCGATAGACAATATTTGTTGGATTGAACTATATTTAACAAATATTCATTAAAAGCGAAAAAAAAACTTGCGGCCCTCAAATTAACAGTTTCAAATTATTAGTGAAATGTTGAATTCTCTGTCTTTTGAGTTCACTAATGTAATCAGAATACCTGGAATACCATGCAATGTAGCCTACTTGGATACAAAACAAATTCAATTGAAAAAACTGAGAATATGAAATTAGCTATAAAACGACGCAATAGTAATAATTCGCGAATGTATTCATATTTCGCTATTAGAACTCTATTTCGCGATTTGTCGCTATTGTTTTATCCGCATATTATTAATCAGAATGACTTAATTCGTAAAGATAAGTAAAAATTACTGTATATCTATTATGTCGTGATTTTCGCGATCTCCGTAAATACCCGGCCCTGGGAAGAACTATACATCGATCCCAGGAAAGTGCAAGAGAACTTTTTCATAATCCAATAAGTAGCGAGATAAAATGAAGTCCAGAGTCAAGTTATGTTATGGGACCGCTTCCGATGTCTCTATCTACCATTTGTGACGCCAAACATATGGGATACAGCTACTAGGTCAGGTGATAAAGTTGATGTGGATTTGATTAAGTTGCACGGTATAAGCGCACAAATTAGCAATGCTGAATATTAAATAATATAACATATAATTAATTAAATGTTTAAAAGAATACAAGTATATACAATGAGATTAAATGACATGAAAGAACAAAGAATTAATAATGAAAAATATATAACAATATTAAACTAAATGAAATAATAAAAAATATGAATTACTGGCCGATATAATCAGTACAATATACTCCAATTTTATTTATTTACCAGAACTTCCTCAAATTAGAGGCTGCCATTAAACAAAGCATAGGCTATAAAACAAAAAAAGAACAAATAGATTATGAAAAATAACAGAGTAAGAAAAATGACAAGTAAACAAATAAACAAACAATGGCAGTTAATAGAATAAGAAAAGTTACAAACAAGTAAAGAGGGAATGAAAGCTAATAAGAAAAAGAAAAATGATAATGGTGCGTCAGTTTTTTCAGTACATGAATTAGAGACCATATAGGTGGTTCCGTAAGAGTTTGACTAAGTCTCTAAATATGAGGAGGGCCAGTTCATTTGTAAAAGATTTGTGCAGCCCTAGGGTCTTACAGAATTGAGAAGAGAAGTTAGGTATCATTCCTCTTGCTCCAAACATCAATCCCGTGACGCTGATATCGTGAAGTTGGTATTTATCTTTATAATACGGGATGGTTTGAACGTAGATTGCTCGTTACTCCTCGTGTACGTCTTCAGGCTGTCCTTTATATGTTTCAAACCTGATGGTGGGGTCGATGATCATACCCTGAGACAGGAATTCGCTAATGGCGATTATGTCGATGCGTCTGTTACTGGTATTGTCTGCAGTTCCGTGGACTTCTTCATAGACGATGTATTTTAGTTTTCAAAGGACATCGGCCAACTTAGTTCTAATTGCATGGTGCCTATGTAAACGCAATGTTTCACCATAAGGGCAGGCTCCCAGGACATGTCCAAGAGTTTCTATTTCACTGAAGCATCGCCTGCAGTGGTTGTCCTGAGACCTACCGGATATGGCTCTTATAGCACTTACGTTGGCAGTCATTTTGATAGCCTCCTTTCATTCACCGCTAGTCATTCCATCGGGCTTAGTTATCCATTTGTTAGAGGGTGTGAATTCACTGTACAGAATAACGCCTTTTCTCTTTTTAACGTAAGTTACACCAGGCTCAAAGCCATATTCAATTTTAACTCGGCCATACCGTAGACTAATGAGAGAAGGAAATGTCTCAAAGAATTTAGAAAATACCAAGTTAATACTTTACCAAACAGGCGAATCTCTCAATACCCAATACGTGTTACTATAATCTGGATCCTTCCAGAATAACCTAGCGTAGCCAACGCATAACTTCCGCCTTCTCGAACCTCCAATATTAATCTGCGCGGCACAATTTCAAACCCTTTTCGCCTACATATCTACACAAAGACAAATCTCCGAGTAATGATAAGTAGTTTCTGAGTGTTGCTTGTCTACGTGTCTAGGCAGAGGCGAGTTCCCGAGTCTGTCTACATGACCAGGCAAAGGCGAGTTTCCGAGTGTCGATGCGATACTACTCAGCTTACCAGGAAACCTCTTATTTCTCCCTCTCTTGTCTACCCATAAATCCTTGCTGCTATTAGGATAACTAAAAGGCGAAAAATATGCGTTATGACTTAGTTCAGTGTCAACGAACTACAGTATACTTTTGCCATTTATTCTCGTAAACAGCGGCAAGAGGTACAGTCTGGTAATGAGAACCTCATCACTCCAATTCAATCGATCTATAAATACTGGAATGAAGTTGTAATATAGTTATGATGATTTAAAAACTTACCGGAAATGTTAACTGCCACCGCCTGGATGATTAAAGGCTGCATTACACTGAACCACAATATACATCCGTAAATTATCAAAAGAGAAATTTCGACGTCTCTCACTGAAACAGTTTTTCAATATCGAAAAGCTTCTTTTTGTGTCACAATATGTTAGAGGTGCAAATGAAAAAAGCGCCGTAGTATGTCGTTTTTCCCTCAAATATTATACATAACTGTATAACCGGTATTTTTTTTTTTGCAGATTTTGCGGAATTTTTCTTTCACCCTTTCACCTATAAAATTTGGATTATCAAGTTTCTTTAACTGAATATTTGCAGAAATTATCATATTACATAAATCCACATTAAATTCAGATCACATATGTTTTTCATTATGTATGTTTCTTGCAGTTACAATGCCGCTCTATGTAATATTTCCTACGCATTTTAATTTTACATTTGCGCACGGCACGGAAAATATTTTCCCCTTGCGGAATCAAAATCTCTCTTCCGTATTTATTTCTTAGACTGTTTAATTCCAAATCCTTCGACTTAGGTATTTTAAATCACTTTTACACAACACCACCACCTGCACAATATTGTAAACACACGGCTTTCTTTCCCATAAGACTGGAAGTTAACGCTGAAGATCATTTGTTGGTTCCTACTTATACTGCCGCCCTCTCGTAGTGCATTTATGTTATTGCGCTTGTACCTGTGACGTCATCCATACTTCACACCAAACTAACCTGTATCGCGTGGTAACGCACATTTTTCCGCCCTCTAAGGATAACACATTAGGAAATATGCCGATAATATAGGTGGAGCTAGGTGCTGAAGAGCTTCTCGAGCGATCGAGCCGACATCCACGGCTCAGTGATAGCACAGTCTAATATATGCAGTCACGAAGCTCAATACGTAGTAAATATGCATCCATTGATAGTTGCTAACCACTAGGATCGCTACTATCGCCTCATCACAGACAATGCGAAATAGTAACTGCACAGTCTATTGTTCCTAGTATCCTCATGAACTCAAGCTTCGTGACTGTATATACTAGACTGTAGTGGCAGTGTCAGTGAAGTAGGCAGCTCTTTCTCCTTGCACTTTTGAGCCTTGCTAGCTAGCATTGTTTCTTTTTACATGTTTATTGTGAGAACGGATTTGTTAGAAGTTCCGCCTATGTGTTACTGCTTTGCTATTCTCTTATATTTTATTTTCATTTACTTCTGGTATTTTATGTCTTTAGTAAATTAATTTCGTTGTTAGCATTACCATTATTATCATAATAATCAACATCGATATAGAGACAGATACGGTTTAGATTGATGTCGTGCAATGAGGAACATAATAGTTGAGCAACTCGATTTTTCTCTGAGGCAAAAGAATGTCACACTGCTCGGAGCCGAAAGTTTTCGTTGTATGTTGACGAGATATTCGCTTCGCTTTTCTGTTTAAATATTAGAAGACACTATTGTACCTTGAGCAAAGTATGCCTTGAAACATTTTTCTTGTTTCTGATTTTTGCTGCTACCTAGTCGACTCAAACTAAAGTAGATTGTAGAGAAAACCATAGGTAGCTCTGATCATACTTCCGGTATAATTTGTTTCAAAGTGTGAATTCTGTGGACAAAACAATTTTTTTAGTACCAAAAGTAAATATTTCGTTCATTGTTATATGTTTTCTAACGACAAACCAAATTGTCTTTGTAACTATCAATCAAGTACGGTGTGTTCCCTATCCTCTGGTGAGTAAATACATATATTGATATCCATTATATATTCTCATCTCTAGTTAGACAACCATCTTTGTTCAAATGTACACCTTTTTGTACTCGGACCTTGAAACACAAAACATCTTATACCAAAGGAACATGTTTCAAGGTATATGATGCTATCGGTTTTTTATTTTCTTTTTTTAATTTTAAGGTCATGTCACGAAGTAAGTATAGAGTTAAGAATACCTCAATTGATCTGGATGCCTTGAAGAAAGCTGTTTAAGCAGTTACAGTATATCTTCTTCAGAAAATAAAATCTCAATCAGAGAAATCTGCAATTGATGGTAAATATATATTTTAAATGATTGTGAGTTTCTATAGGTATATGTTGTTGTTGTTTTCTAATGCTAGGGGTTTGACAATAAAGTCATTTGACATCTTGCACTCCAATATTTTTCAAAGATATTATCATGGTCAGTCACTGAAGCACAGATTCTGAGGTGTTCCGAATCCATTTCTTGGTTTGAGTTGCACAATGGGCAGTTAGGGGACTGATATATTCCAATTCTATGCAGTCTATAGGTATATTTATACATATATTTCCTATGTTTCAATGTTCCAAGGTGCAAGAGGATATGTTTCAAATCACATGGACCTGTTGTACTATGGAATACATTACATATCTCGTCATTTTATTTTTTTCATCCTTAATAGACTTAAAAAACAGGAAAATACCTATAGGGAGTTGTAAAGAAATGTTCAATATTTTCAAATTTCATTTCCCAAAATTAAAAAAAAAAAATGTGAAAAGTGATTCATAGTGCAACAGTCACCCCTACATATCTGTGATGAGAATTGATTAAAACTATAGTGCCGTATGAACCGCGTTACAGATCTTGAAACATTTTCGCCCGCTCAACGGTCAACGATTATGTCTGTCACTGTACAATAGATACAATAAACTAAGTCACGATCTTGAACTCATAATGAAATCAAATGAGTAATTTATTTCCATTGCGCTCCAGAATGCAGGAAATTACTAGAAAAAGACGTCGAAATAGAATGGAGACTACAGAAATGCGATCTTATATCCTTCATAGAGTCAATCATTAATAGTTTTCTGCCCAAGGGCAGATCTTTCATTACAAACCCAGCATTCCCAATCGTTCCTATTTTCCACCTTCCTCATAGTCTCCGCATGTGACCCAAGTAAGAATGTTGTCTACCATCTGATATGTTCCTCTGCCTCAAACTTTTTTCCCGCTCACCATTCCCTCCAGTGTATCCTCAGTGGGCAGTTTCTTCTTAGCCAATGACCCAACCAATTCCTTTTCGTCTTTCCGATAAGTTTCGGGATTATTCTTTCTTCACCCACTCCTCCTAGCACAGCTTCATTTTTTTTTTTGTCTGTCCGTTTCACACGCTCCATTCTTCTCCATATCTACATTTCAAGTGTTCCCAATCGCTTCTCTTCACTTCGTCGTAATGTCCATATTTGTGTCCCATTCAAAAAGAGTGGAGTCAAAGAGTGTGTGTGTTCTGAAATTGAGTTGTGTGTTGAGAATTTCCACTTTACACCACATGAACACACCCTCACAGGAAAACAAAACAAGAGGCGTCAATACCAGCAACGACCAGTTGTGAAGATGACCTATAATAGGTCGAAATATGTAAACAAGTTACGTTAGAATTTAACACAGGAAAGTCTTATCATACATATTCCTAAAACTATTAATTTATAATTCTGTTTTCTGTAGATACCGTTGCAATTCGGACCCATGGTGATTAGAACTTTTTCACTCAAAATAATCCTAGCAACACGTAGGTAAGTTATGGACATTCCGCTGCGGGATACCCTGTATAGAAAGTCGTTCACTATGCTCTAGTAGTTATCATGCGAGCCGATGATTTCAAGATTGACGTGTTCAATCCCGGTCGAGGAAGATGGGTTTTGAAGGGTAATATAATTCTTAATATGATTTCCTTCGGGACGGAAGTGAAAATATAGATCCTGTACCGTAGATTTACAACCCTGATAGAGGATTTCGGGACAAATTGTTCGGCGATTTATCGCCCACGTTCAATTTTGACACTGAATAAACTCTGCTGTCGAAAGCGATTTAATATCATCACACATTGTTTTGATGTGTAATCTTGTGTCATTACACAGGTATGGAGGATTGTAATATCATTGGAACTCAAATTTTTATTTTGAGACAGTGTAGTGAAAGTCCTAAGAAAATAAAATAATTAAATTTTCCAAATTTATAAGAGTGTCAGTAGATGTGTACGTTATGCATTTGCCGGTCACCTTTTTCCAAAATTGCATCGTTAATTTCATCAACAAGTGCATTCCTCGGTGTTCACAATAGCTTCTTCACACATCCAATTGTAACTTTTTTGCAGCAAGTTTTGTTCATCAGAAAATAACGCAATTAATATGATAATGTCTTCTTTAATTCTAGACCTAAATAATACAATTATAAGATATGATTTGAAGATATTAATTCTGCTCATAATTTTATAACAGTATAGCATCAATTACCATCAAAATATAACAAACAAAAGTTACGCAGTTTTATTGTTGAAATCAAATAAATATATCGATATAACGTAATACTAATTCGATATCAGCAATTTTATTATTTTTTACGAAATATTCACTAAGAAATCATATAATTCGCGGTATCTTTTCGAAAATTCATGACAAATTTTATTACTTTCAAATAGGATTAAATTTAATTCCATACCGCTCATTCGTCTTTAGTTCCGAGAATGCATCATGTTTTCTATACGTAAGGATCTGTTTTAATCCCACTTTATGGGGAATTTGTGCTCAGTTCTCAATTCACTCAGGAGTTACAGTTATGATCAGAGCTAGGAACTTCGTACCGATCGCCATCGCCCTATGCAGAGTACGTCCAGCCAGATGCGACGTCATCAAAACACAGCTACAATTACTCATAGAAATAGGAACGTACAGTGGAAAGGAAAACAAACTCGTCGTCAAGTCATAATGACCTATGGGACATTCGTAAATGCACACTTACAGTAGTTACATAATTACGTTTATGTACAACTATACAAATCGTTACATACTGTACATATAGATTGACATTGATACAATATTGCTCTTTACATATTTACATCATTTACACCTATAAAATATAACACAGGGTGTAACATTTACTGAAATGATGCAAAACAATAGGTTAATAATAAAATAATGTATTTCGTAAATATCTTGAAACTTTACTAACAAGTAAGTAAAAACCAAAGAAGGAAATAAACTGTACATACATCCATACATACATACATACATACAAGTCGGCCTGGTTGGCGGAGTTGGTATAGCGCTGGCCTCCTATGCCCGAGGATGCGATTTCGATTCCGGGCCAGGTCGATGGAATTTATGTGTGCTTAATTACAACAGGCTCATGTCAGTAGACTTACTGGCGGGACAAAATTCCGGCACACCGGCGACGCTGATATAACCTCGGCAGTTGCGAGCGTCGTTAAATAAAACATACATACATACATACATACATACATACATACATACATACATACCCTATACATACGTAGGCTACATGCATACATATATACATACATGCATGCATACATACATACATACATACATACATACATACATACATACATACATACATACATACATACATACATACATACATACATACATACAGTGCTAGGAAACTTGTGTTTATATAGGGAATGAATCTCGTCCACATTTGCAGGAGAACAATATGTTGTTACCCAAACGTCCTCCATACTGCCGATGTGATCCTGTTGCATGCAGTAAGGGTTCTTAACATAAATTTATATGATGCACTCCAAGACGGCCGTTGGTCACCCGGTTTGTATGCCCATTTCCTAGCTGCTCGATCCCTGAATAACGAGATCGATACGAAGTTCCTAGCTGTTGTTATGACATACAGCCTATGTTCAGCTAGAGAAACTATACTTGCTAATAGTAAAAGAATTATGAAAGTCGGTTAAGTAGTTTTTGAAATTATCTCATACACACGTAAAAAACTTTATCTTTATAATGATATAGATATATTACATATAATTTGTACGAAAAATGATGTTGAAAACGCTAAACGTGATTTATTGTTTACATTTTTCATCGTAATGATTTCATAAACATTTCGTATTAAAGAATCAGACTCAAGAAACGTGAACGTACTGCATTAGTGTAAGACTCGGTTTACATGAATGCACAAATGATTTCTTAATGCGAGACCCGGCTTGTAAGAATTCGGGTCTGTTGGGGCTCGCCTCTGTGGCAGAATTTCATCGGTATCGCGTTGCTTAATCTAGACCCGCTTCCATAAGGATATCGCCTACCAGCGCCCCTCGAGGTACGTACCAGAGATAAATTATGAAGTTACCAATCCATTCTTTTTATTCAATGACGCTTGCGTAGAACAGTAATAAATTTTGAATATATTATCGATACGCGAGAAACGGAATATTGTTCCAGAGCGCGGAGGTAACGGGTCTGCGAATACGGCGCCTGAGTGTAAGAACGGCACGAGGAAAATTATTACTCCTTACATTTATTGTTTCCAGTTTAGAATCTTGAGAAAAGAATAAGTAGCTACTTTTCTTAAAAGGGAAATGTGTTCCTCGTTAACAATCTTACAGTTATATACTACACTCAATGTCTTCAAATCATACTAGAGTGTAGGCCTAACTTAGATTCATATTTCTGATATCACAGCTTATCTTGTGACTTAAGTTTTTCTGACTCCAAATTCCAGAAGCCTAGTTTTACTCTAGGTAAGGAATCCAAAATTTGGCTGGTTACATATCACTTACAAACAATAATATTCTACGATATAAATCAATATCCGACATGAAATATTACAAGTAATTGTTTTTTTTACATTGATATTATTCACTCACTTTTAATAATATATTTAATGCAGAAACTGAAACTATATCAAAACAATAATTTTAACTTCACTCTCTAGAACTCATTCTTGTAATAATAACAAGAAATAAGCTTATTAACATGTCTTAAAGAACGTCATAGAACACTTTATTTGTAATTTCAATTAAATTAGAATTCTAGACAACTGAAGCTACACTTCTTAACTTGCATATACTGAGTGAGCCGTAAGTAATGTTATAAATTTCAGAGGGTTATTCTTTGAAGAATTTAAAAAAAAAAAAGCTTAATATAATTTTGCTCGTTTTTTCTTCATTTCCGAGATAAAAATAATTGTTTTGTATGAAAAATTTCATAGAATACTTTGGGAAAGCCATTGATTTAATTCCCAATATGCTCAGTCAATTTAAGAGAGAAGTGTGTAATTGTGATCGTAATTGATTGGACTAATTTTAGTTTTTGTCCTTTAAATATGCAGAAATTTAACCCGAATAAATGTAACATTTTAAAATTCCGTTTGGAAATGACAAATTACGTTTAATTACCAAAGTCACTCAAACAGAAAGATTGTATTTTTTCTGTGCCTGTGTTTATGTTGTCCTTCAAAGCCGATAATAGTAGTAAAATAATATAATAATAACAATAGCAATAATCATAAATGTATTAAAACAATAATGATTATAAGGTCTTGAAGGTTTTTCCACCTCTACTGGGGTTTATTAGCACAATTAGCAGGTATATCGTAGAATGGGGCTACATTGACGACGAATCTGTGAAAACATAAGCCATCAAAGAAACACCATTGCCTTAGTAATTTAGTCATAGTACAAACAGTAGGCCTAGTAGTAGTAGCGGTAGCGGTAGCAGCAGCAGCATTAATAGTATTACTAACAGTAGCGATAGTAATAGAGCGAAGCAATTAAAACGTAAAAAAATATATTCCAATAATAGTTACGGTACTAAACTATGATGAAGCAAGATATGTGCAAAAGAGAACTCCATGTAAGTTATATTATTGCTTTGAAAATCGCAAAATCATTTTAAGTGCTATAATGAAGGAGAGTTCATTAAAACATGTTTCAATAAAGTTGCTAACATTATTTGTCTCGAATATTCTTATGTTTTTAACAGTATGAAATTATTAACACGGACAATACAAAGAAGGATAAGAGATTTTGAAATACTAGCTTAACGAGAAATAAAATAACAGTGGTTGTGGCACAGTGAAAATTAAGATGAAATAAAATATAATTTGTCCATCTATACATCATTAACGTGAAGTCCACGTCAGATACTTGTGTTGAGAGCCCGCCCCTGGGATCCAAACGGATTGCTCTATACTCCTCGATTGATATTACGTCATATTATTGCGGCTTGCGTCCAGTGATGTCATCGTGAGTACAAATTTTCCGATGGCTGGACTAGTCTGTCAATGTGATAAACATGAAGTAGCCTAACACACAGAAAGCAAAGTGCTCACGTGTTGCAATATGGCACAACTAATTTTGGGAATGCAGATTCTCTGTCAGTGATTTAATATTGTGATCTCTTAAAACCTAAACGGACTTTGCTATGTATTTGTTATACGAAAGAACTCCTCGTCTAAGGCTGCAGCACCATTTTAGATAATGAAAATTGTACGACATTGCTACAGTAAATTTCTTTGAGAAATTATTATTGAAAGTGCAAAGAAGAAAGTGAACCTACTATTACTTGATTAAGTAGGGCTTTATAGACAGAAATGTTACCACATTCCGGTTAAATATATATTTTTTCCAATATAACGAGGCCTGGAAATTTGTAGCTTGCTTCCGAAACGTTTCCTCTTTTATTCTCCTCTGAAATATATCGATTCCTTGTATCGACATGTAGATTAATACAGATGGATATCGATATCAGGGGGTTACAGGCTAGGGTTGGGGCGAGTATTCAGAGACGAGCTTTTTATTACCGGAATACTTTTCTTGCAGTAGACTAAGAATACAAACTGAACGCATGTAAATCAATAATGAATTTATATAAACGATGCTGGAAATGTTCAGTATTTTGCTCATCTCCAATCTTCTCATTTTGCATTTGATTGTATTCGAAAGATATTTTTATACTATTGATAATAATAATAAATTTGTATTAACAAAAGCCGCCCTAAATAAGGGTTCGATAGATCGGTCTACTAATCAATTCACAAAGAAAAATAATTAGAAACAATTATGCCATTAAGATAAATTATTATTTTTAGTAGGTTATTTTACGACGCTGTATCAACATCTAGGTTATTTAGCGTCTGAATGAAATGAAGGTGATAATGCCGGTTAAATGAGTCCGGGATCCAACACCGAAAGTTACCCAGCATTTGCTCGTATTGGGTTGAGGGAAAACTCCGGAAAAAACCTCAACCAGGTAACTTGCCCCGACCGGGATTCGAACCCGGGCCACCTGGTTTCGCGGCCAGACGCGCTGACCGTTACTCCACAGGTGTGGACTACTAACTTAATTATAGCTAAGGATAATTTTAACACATGAGATCCTATGGCATCAATCGCTGCATCAGAAATTTTAAATTGTTTAAATTGATTTAAAGTTTCTCGTGGGATCGTGCCACGGGCACCGAACATGAGCCCAAAAACTGTCCAATGTGTGATGTGGTATTGTGCTTCGAGATGCTGACAACAAGGCTCATATATGACTTGTTTTTCACGACACACCTCTTGTGGCTGTTGCTCATGCATCTCGAAACGGATTGTGGGATCAAGAATGACACCCTTATCCTTCTGCCGATCAATTATGATGATATCAGCACGTCTAGTAGAGCCATCAGAAGAGATGCAACCAACCTCCTCATAAACCTCATAGGAAGCATTCCCACGGATTGAAGCTGCGATGAGAGAACGAACCGTATTATGTCTGTTGATTCGGAGCAATTCTCCGTGATGGCAGAAACCCAAGACGTGAGAAAATTTACGGGAGAAATTCATATTCGAGATATAGCTTATTTTAAAGCATTAAACTTATAATATTATTATCCTAGTATATTAAGTCAATGTGTATGAATATACAGAGTGAATAGTAAGTAATGTCACTAATTTCAAGTGGTTATTCTTTGAGATATTTAAAACAAAAGGTTTAATTCAACTTTGCTCGTTTTTGCTTCCTTTTCGAGAAAAAATTGTTTCTTGTGAAACATTTCATAGCGTGTTTTGGAAAAGTTATTGATTTAATTCCCAATATGCTCAGCCAATTTAAGAGAGTAATGTATTATGATAATATTATTGTTTAAGGAATTTTAGTTTTGTCCTTTACATGTGCAGAAATTTGATCGGAACAAGTGAAACATTGTGAAATTTTTTGCAGAACGAAAGTTGCTTTGTTCGTATCAAATTTCTGCACATATAAAGGACAAACTAATTTTTTTTCTATCATTTATTATCATAATACACTGCTGTCTTTAAGACTGAGCTGATTGAAAATTAAAACGATGAGTTTCCCAAAACAAGCAATGAAATTTTTATCTCGAAATGTAAGGAAAAAGAGCAAAAAATTGCATTAGGCTAACCTTTCTTCTTTGAAAGCTATTTGATATTTATAACAATAAAACATACACGTCACCTACATCACACATAGCTTATATTACCAGATGTACTGTATAACTTACGTATATATTAACTAAATTTTGAAAATTTTCTTATGACTAGCATATTGTGAGTTCCTTTGCACTTAACGGGAAAGTATGTGTCCAGGATCTCTATTGTGAGAAGATGGCAGCCTGGCCGGTGTTTACTTCATTTCTTTACTACATTAATATAATAATGAATTTTTCTCGGTGTTTCATATAAAATTGCTGAACATCCTCCTCTCTTTGCAATCCAGACCAATTTTCTTCAGGACCCCCATCAGTTTATTCCAATCCACACTGTCAAACGCCTGTTCTAGGTTCATAAATATTATATAGCCTACCCTTATACTGTATATATGAAGCGAATGGAAGTATTTGAAATGTGAATATGCAGAAGAATGGAACGTGTGAAGTAGACAGACAGAATAAGAAATGAAATTGTGTTGGAAAGAGTGGGTTAAGAAAGAATGATACTGAAGCTGATCAGGAAGAGGAAAATGGTTAGATCACTGCCTGAGAAGAAACTACCTATTAAAGGATGCAGTGGAAGGAATGGTGAACATAAGAAGAGATCGAGGCAGAAGAAGATAGATGATAGACGATATTAAGATAGGCCTATTTCGATTATATGAGGAGACGAAGAGGAAGACAGAAAATAGGAAAGATTGGAGAAAGCTGGGTTTGCAGTGAAGTACCCGTCCTCTGGCAGAAACTGAATGAATATATATTCATTGTCCAAAATCCGATAGGTGGCTTGCGTGGATTTTGTGAATCCAATTCTGACGGTGGACCATCCTACCTTAGCATTTACTGAGTCAGGTCCCATTCTCAGACGATTACCAGCTCCAGAGGACAAAGTCCCGAGCCTTTCCTATATATATCAGCATAGGAAATAAATATCACTCTGGAGACTTCACGCTAGTCTAGTTTTGACCATTAGAGATGATAGATGGGATGAGGACGGAGGGACAGATGGAGAGTATTGATGGAATGATAGAAAGAAATGGAAATGTCCCGAGGAAATCCTGTAAATGTGTATCACGCTGGAGCGGAGCATTGACATGTGGCACCTGGAAGAAAGACCAGAGAACTGGCACTGTAGTCACAGGCGTGGCGTGTTGGGACTTAACATTACCTTGATAATGGATCCTCAAGCAATTAAGATTTTTGTGCATTATTAAATCTCAATTGAAGGGTTCAGAGCCATAGTGGGCCAAGCGCCATTTATTAAAAACGGAGAAAACAAGAGTTAAAATTAAGTGATTACCATAATTTAACGAAACATATAGCAAGTAAGATAAAGTATTCACATTAAAATTAAATGATATGTCAATCTTCATTAAACTATGCTATTTACTTAATTTTTAACCTTGCTTTCTCCGGTTTTAATAAATGGCGCTACGCCCGCTATGGCTCTGAACCCTTCAATTCAGGACGGAAATTCAGAACTATTTTTCTGAAAGTATAATATTAAAAAGTATGCAAGGACAGTAATTAATAGGATTTCGTGTGACTACTGCGTAGTCTAGGACATCAGCCTGTTACGCGGATGGTCCAGGTTCGATTACTGGTAAGGGCTGAGATTTTACATGAGGAAACGTCCATAGTGACACCTACGGCGGACAAGAGAGTAGAATGGGGTTCTCGGGTTCTACCATTTGGCAACATCACCATTCCGTCCGATCTCTGTTCCATCATATAACATTCTCCGATTGTGCGCGGAGTGGGTTGGTCTAGGACAGGGATGCAGAACTGGGGAAGAGAGGGATGGAAGCGTGGGGAAAGAGTTTGCTCCCCCGTCCACAATCCTCAATGACGTATCTGTGACGTTTCGCAAACACACTGAATACATATCTCTCAACCCCTACTATGTCGATGAGTTACGTGTTCCGGCTTGTGACATCTGGCACAATTGTAGCACAGTTTTGCATCGCTGTCTAAGAAAAACTGGAGCTGCCGGCTTCGATACCTGAATAGTCAGCGAATCTTAATGTAGTTAACAGCCACCGGTCTGCCGATCCGGAGTTGCGTTCGGGCGCGGGTTCGATTCCCGCTTGGGCTGATTACCTGGTTAGGTTTTTTCCGAGGTTTTCTCCAACCGTAAGGCAAATGTCTGGTAATCTATGGCGAATCCTCGGCCTCATCTCGCCAAATACCATCTCGCTATCACCAATCCCATCGACGCTAAATAACCTCGTAGTTGATACAGCGTTGTTAAATAATCAAGTAAAAAAAATACGGTTAGCTGGTGGGGATGTTAAGCGAATCTTGGCGTATTCGTCTAGTGAGTGCTAGGAATACGTTTATCTGCGAATGGACGTAAAATTCTCTCACATGGACTTAGGGCTTCCATTTGATCGAAGGTTTGCGGCTTATATCCGACGACTGGCGCTGTATTTTTAAGGATTTTATTGATAATTTTATAGTCGGACATCCTTCGGAAGAAAATAAAACTCATGGTTCCGTGTTGTAGATTTACAATACTTGAATTAATTTTACATAAATAATATAGGTCTACATGTCTCCAAATAATTGCAAGGAACTGATTAAATGACGTATTATCATATAATGCGCCCTTCTAGAACCATGCTGTCCCATTGCTGAGGGACGGATGAAGAAGCAAAATGCTATTTATCCACGTTTTTTTTAAATATATACGAACCTGCTTAAAATGGCTTCAAATACAGGATTTTGTGTAAGTGAAGCTGTTAACGTTACAAGAGTTATGGATCGTTGTTTACTATTAGGCCTATACAATGAATGCGGGTCATGTTTAACAGGGAGATTCGTCCCAGTATGTTCAATGCAACAGTAAACTGTTATAGGCAAATAATATGATTATACGTTACTATTTACAAAGAGTCAATTTTGCGTGGGCAACAGTTTCAATTTCATTGAATAGGTATATTATGTAAACCATATTTATGCTACGATTTCATTTATTAGTTACGCAATATGAAACTTAAAAACATATTTTTATTATTCTATTAGTACTATTTTATTTCATTAAAATATTTTCATAGAAATTTTAATAACTTTGAAAGGTATATACATAAATATAAAACTAAAAATATGAATTCTCTGCGTCTGTCTGAAACAAAATGTAAAACCAATGCAGCTTTTTACCATAGCATGAGTCAAGGTCCCAGATTATTAAAAAAATATTATTCCAATAATATTTCAACCACCAATCCTCACCAAATTAAAAAAAAAAAAATTGTATTGGATTTATAGTTTGGGTTTAAACATATTAAACACTATTTAATCTGTATTCACTCGCAATTTAATTTAATTTTTGTTTGTATTGGAATCACCTCCTGAGCACGAGTTTTACTCATTGAGGAGTGGGCTAGTTTATCCTTCATTGCATTTATTAATTTGTATTCATTTCAAACTTACTAGCAATAAATAAATAAATAAATAAATAAATACATAGATAGATAGATAGATAGATAGATAGATAGATAGATAGATAGATAGATAGATAGATAGATAGATAGATAGATAGATATAAAGGTGGGTAGATAGATAGATAGATAGATAGATAGATAGATAGATAGATAGATAGATAGATAGATAGATAGATAGATAGATAGATAGATAGATAGATAGATAGATAGATAGATAGATAGATAGATAGATAGATAGATAGATAGATAGATAGATAGATAGATAGATAGATAGATAGATAGATAGATAGATAGATAGATAGATAGATAGATAGATAGATAGATAGATAGATAGATAGATAGATAGATAGATTTCGAATTTATATGTGAAATATATTTAATCGAGATCGTTTATAGAATTTTTCTGAGGGGTATTTTTATTTATTGTAGAAAATATGTAATAATAATAATAATAATAATAATAATAATAATAATAATAATAATAACAATAATAATAATAACAGATAGATCAGCCACCGTCGGCTGAGGCGCTTGCCTACCGATACGGAGATTTGCTCGGCGTGGGTTTCACACAACACAAAATACACCACATAACACAGCGCGTGACCGGCTACATAACAGAAAGTGAACCACTGCTAAGCCGCGTCTGTTGTGCAGCCCTAGCACGTTTTCCTTCCATCCAAGCGGCTCAGGTTTGATAACCCGTCCTAGCCTTGGTGCAATTTGTGGCCAAATTAGACATTTTTAGGGCCGTATTCATAGACATTCTTAGCTCGGGCTTCCGGTGGATGATCAGCGAACTAACGTTTTTCGTATTCATAAACCAGTCTTACCGATATATTATGATATGAATCCTGTACAAGTAACCAGTCGATAGCCGGTGCTAGTTTAGCACGCTCGTAGCGCGGGCTAGCGAAATGTGTGCGAATAGCACCCTTAAAAGTTTTTCTGGGGGTTCTAACGTATCTCTTTTATGTCACCAACATTCTCCTCCTCTCCTTCATCTTCTCTATCATCTACAATAATTAAAAATAGGCTAGTCTAAGACTATGGGATAATAGGTCCCTGATTTTGCTATATATTTTAATGGCTAGGGCTCCAGAACATTGGGTTTATCAGATTCTCATCTGGGCATGGGATCTGGATCGGTTAGGACTGATGCAGAATGGACCGTCTCTCACCTTCGGATTCACTAAAGGCATCCAGATCTCTTGTTTACTGGAACAATCATCACTATAGAGCAGGCCTGGGCATCGGGAGCGGAACTAGAATCTAAACGGGGATGCTTACTATTCATCCGTCACTGAATCATCGTTGCGCTGTGTTCGGCGGGGAAGAAAGGGGATGAAGAGAAATCATATGGCTCCCCGTGAGAGAGTAGAATCTGCTCTTGCTGCCTGGGCCTGCGATAGAACAATGGAAGCTTGAGTCAATGGATCCATTCCGAATCTGGCTTTCGAGAAGCCACCCACCTAGAGAGAAGCTCCGAAACAGGACATCGAATGCATTAGTGAAGAGGGTAGACATTGGATATGCACGCACAATGTCTGTTCACATTAATAGAAACACCAAAAACTTTTCAAAAACTGTATTTTAATTTTACATTCCTGCAAGTTTATATACTTGAAAATACAACTGTATTATATCCACTACATTTTCAGAGCATATTTTGAACAATACTTGCATTTTCATATTTCTAAATAACAGATTACAATTTACGTATTTAAGCCCATGTGAAGTCCTTAACTTTTATGGATCCCCCTTTTGCTTTAATAACATCCCCAACTCTGCGTGGCATACTTTCAATCACTTTGGTTGTAATAACCTCTTTAGACATTTCCTTTTTTACAAATACCCACAAATTCTCAATTGGGTTCAAATCCGGAGAACTTCAGGCCAGCACAAAATATGGATGTTTTTCTCACATAAAGTTTTTCACTTTATAACAGTGTGACAAGGTGCGACATCATAAAAAACCGCCTTTTTGCAATCAAAAAATGTAAATATTGTTCAAAATTTGTTCTGAAAATGTAGTGGAGGTAATATATTGTCGGACCATCGGATCTTTAGCCTTTCAGGGCTGTCGTCGTTCTTGGAAAAGTTAACGCCTCTACTCACCCTATTCCACCCGTTTCTCTCCCACTACGTCAAACAGCAGGCCACGAACCTTGCCGAATAGGGATGTTGCCAAACTTCCGTCAAACATTGTCATGTGTCTTGAATATTGCTTATAATTCTGTAAGGTTAATTATTACTTAGTCATAATTTAATGTAAGTAGGTCTAATGACGCTGATTGACTTACGCAAAATGCTATTACTTGCTTAATAATATTTCTTTCACCACTCCGTGCTACAGTATTCATGTTGAGTTGACAACACTGGACTGGAAGTGCAAATAAACTGTCCCGCAAGAAGGCTCAAAATTGTGAGTAGTGGGGGAGAGAAAGAGAGAGGGGTATAAAAGAGAGAAATAGGAATACAGGGAGAGAAATGAATTGCCGAGGCTGAAAAGGAATTAAGGTTCAGTTCGCATATCTTACGGGGGCACAGATTCGATGGTCGGACTATACTTATTGTATTTTATGTACAAAAGTACAGTAAATGTACTATTAATATAAAATATTAAAAAAAAAATAGTGGGTGATTCTAATGACGTGACCAGATATTGTACATACACAAATAGGAAAAAATACTACACAGAAAAAATTGAAAATACATTACATGAAATGAAGAAATCACATTGTATATTGAAAAGGGAAGTGTAGAAAATATACTACATAACAAATTGAGGACTATACTACAAACAATAATGAGAATTACACTGCACAATTCAAGACATTATACAATTGGCACAACACACAAGAAAACACAAAACAGAAGCAATGCAATTTGTGGGGTGAAAATTTCGATAAAAGCAATATCACTAACTACACAGAAAATAACACAAACTATTAGAAATATTTTGAAACAATTAATACAGTACAAAATACGATATCATCATTGCATGGTTTTTCCATAGTGTTCTCCCCAAGGGCAGGTCTTTAACTGCAAACCCAGCATTCTCCAATATTTCCTATTTTCTGCCTTCCTCTTTCTCTCCGTATATGATCCATATATCTTAATGTCGTCTATCATCCGATATCTTCTTCTGCCCCGAACTCTTCTCCCGTTTATTATTAGTCTATTATTTTATTGTGTACATTTTATTCATTTGTCGGTTTCTGGTTTAATTATGTGAATCCTACTTACTTGTAATCTAATACTAATATGTATTCCAATATATTTATTTTTATTTTTACTGTGTACATTTTTTATTGAATTATCGGCTTCTGTTTTTATGTGATTCGTATTTGATTCTAACAACATTAATATGTATTCCACTATGTTTATTTTTATTTTGTGAGGTAAATTTTTATGTAACTACCTCTTTGAATCTCATTATGTACCTAAATCGTATCAGTATGTAATTACATAATTCCGATCCAGTTGTATGTTCAACTATGTACGCAAATTTTAATCCTGGTTGAGTGTAAGAGAAAGCCTTACGGCCTTAACTCTGCCAGGTTAAATAAAGCCATTATTATTATTACTATTATTATTATTATTATTATCATTATTATTATTATTGTTGTTGTTGTTGTTGTTTATTGTTCCTTTCAGTACGGTACGTCCTTTAATAGGCAGTTTCTTTTCAGCGAATGGCTTCTCCTCTTCCTGATCAGTTTCATCCTCATTAGGCCTATTTCTTCACCCACTCTTTCCAAAAAAAACTTAATTTCTTATTTTATCTGTCCATTTCATACGTTACATTCTTCTCCAAATCCACATTTCTATTCTTCTATTCACTTCTCTTCACTTCGTCCTAATGTCCATATTTCTGACCCATATAATGGCACACTCCACACAAAGCACATGACTAGTTTCTTCCTAGTTCTTTGTCCAGAGGTCCGGAGAAGATTCTCTTATTTATATTAAAAGCTTTCTTTGTCATTGCTACCCTCCTTTTGAATTATAGGGTTATTCCATTTAATTTTTAAAGAAGGTTAAAATTTCATTTAGCTATATGACATTTTTGCTCTGTGGAGTTGCAATAAAAAGGGATATAGCTATTATTGAAGATAGAGAGAAGTTTAGAAGGGCAGGAAATAATAAAATGACAAAGATGGGCGAATAGAAGAAGATAGAATATTTAAAAAAGAATGTGGGGGTAAAAGAAATCTCAGGGACGTAATAATGAGGTAAGAAGGTGGAAGATTCGGTTTTATGTTACAGTAGTGAGCGGGATTTCATGGAGGAGTAGACTTGATATCGGCAGGAGGAGTTTGATAAATTAGCCACACCGCCACATCCTCGTCGATTAATTCTGAAGAGAATTAAAGTTCACCCGAACATCCAACCGATTAATGAGTCCCTTCTCTGACTACTAGTCTCTTGAAAACACTTCGCTCTTCCACAAGTCGTTCATTACAGTCCAACTTCTAATCGAGTATAATTTCCTTAATGCTGGTGGGACGCATCTATTTGTTGAGTACATCGGCTTTTTCTTGCTTCCACACTTCACTTACCTCCCAAACTCTTTTGTTCTTCCAAACTTACATGTTTATTATTATCTTAAAACGTATTTCTTTGTGCTTATTTATTGTTTTTTATTCTGAATTGTCTCTTTTAATGTTCTTCCCTTTTGTTTTCTATTTCGATTAGTTACGGTCCGTTCCGGGCTTCTTCTTTCCTTCCTTTTCCTGTTTCAGACCTTCTAACATTTCTCTAGCTTCGTAATTTTTCCCAACTCAATTTTCGATTATGAAATATGAATAGCCTGAAATTCCATAAGGGCAACGGCTTCCTACAGGAGTGTAGGGCGAGCTGAAAGTCTACTACACTTAGGGAGCCAGTCCAAAAGAGCTTACACTATACTTACAAACTGAACACAAAAACAAACTATAAAAGCTAAACACGAAAAACAATACAGACTAAACACACAAATTATACATAGTAATAGAAACTATACAAACTAAACACATGAATCATAGTCTGAACACACAACTATCCACAGTAAACTCACAACAAATTAAACAATTATACAGTCTTAACTCACCCACAAACTAAACACACAAAAACCTATACAAATTGAACACACAAATTACAGTCTTAACAAAAAGAGCTATACAAACTGTACACATAAATTATACAGTCTAAACACACAAACTATCTAATTTAAACACATAAAAACCATACACTTGAACACAAAAATTATACTAACTAAATACATGAGCTATACCAACTAAACACGGACTCAAACTATCCAAACTAATACACACAAAACGAACTATGTACAAACAATACAAAACTATACACAGTTTACGTAGTGTTCGTAATTTCTTCCAGTCTTTTCCATGTCTGTCTGTCCCTCGCTGTTCTCGTCCACTGCGCTCCAGTTTCTCTCCGCAAAGAGTCCGGCCACTTTCTCCTTGGACGTCTTCTGCTTCTTTTCCCAATGCGTGGGTCCCACATGGTTCGATTACTTATTTACTTACTTACTGGCTTTTAAGAAACCCGGAGGTTCATTGCCGCCCTCACATAGGCCCGCCATTGGTCCCTATCCTGAGCAAGATTAATCCATTCTCTATCATCATATCCCACCTCCCTTAAATCCATTTTAATATTATCCTCCCATCTACGTCTCAGTCTCCCTAAAGGTCTTTTTCCCTCCGGCCTCCCAACTAACACTCTATATGCATTTCTGGATTCGCCCATACGTGCTACATGCCCTGCCCATCTCAAACGTCTGGATTTAATGTTCCTAATTATGTCAGGTGTAGAATACAATGCGTGCAGTTCTGTGTTGTGTAACTTTCTCCATTCTCCTGTAACTTCATCCCTCTTAGCCCCAAATATTTTCCTAAGCACCTTATTCTCAAACACCCGTTGTCTCTGTTCCTCTCTCAAAGTGAGAGTCCAAGTTTCACAACCATACAGAACAACCCGTAATATAACTGTTTTATAAATTCTAACGTTCAGATTTTTCGACAGCAGACTGGATGATAAAAGTTTCTCAACCGAATAATAACAGGCATTTCCCATATTTATTCTGTGTTTAATTTCCTCCCGAGTATCATATATATTTGTTACTGTTGCTCCCAGATATTTAAACTTCTCCACCTCTTCAAAAGATAAATCTCCAATTTTTATATTTCCATTTCGTACAATATTCTGGTCACGAGACATAATCATATACTTAGTCTTTTCGGGATTTACTTCCAAACCTATCTCTTTACTTGCTTCCAGTAAAATTCCCGTGTTTTCCCTAATCGTTTGTGGATTTTCTCCTAACATATTCACGTCATCCGCATAGACAAGCAGCTGATTAACCCGTTCAATTCCAAACCCTCTCTGTTATCCTGGACTTTCCTAATGGCATACTCTAGAGCAAAGTTAAAAAGTAAAGGTGATAGTGCATCTCCTTGCTTTAGCCCACAGTGAATTGGAAACGCATCTGACAGAAACTGGCCTATACGAACTCTGCTGTACGTTTCACTGAGACACATTTTAATTAATCGAACTAGTTTCTTGGGAATATCAAATTCAATAAGAATATCATATAAAACTTCTCTCTTGACCGAGTCATATGCCCTTTTGAAATCTATGAATAACTGATGCACTGTACCCTTATACTCCCATTTTTTCTCCATTATCTGTCGAATACAAAATATCTGGTCAATAGTTGATCTATTACGCCTAAAACCACATTGATGATCCCCAATAATTTCATCTACATATGGAGTTAATCTTCTCAAAAGAATATTGGACAAAATTTTGTACGACGTCAACAAAAGTGATATTCCTCGAAAGTTACTACAGTTAGTCTTGTCCCCCTTCTTAAAGATAGGTACGATAATGGACTCCTTCCATTGATCTGGTACAATTTCCTTTTCCCAAATAGCAAGTACAAGCTTATAAATTTCGTTAGATAATGCGCTTCCACCCTCTTGTATTAATTCTGCTGGAATTTGATGGATACCTGGAGACTTGTACTTTTTCAGATTTTCTATCGCAATTTCGACTTCGGAAAGTGTGGGTTCGGGTATAAATGGCTCAGCAGTTTGTATTTCAATTTCGTCCGGATCATTTCTATTTGGCCTATGTATATTTAGTAGTTGTCCAAAATAGTTTTTCCATCTGTTCACGATTGAATGAGCGTCTGCAAGCAAGTCACCATTCTCATCCTTGATCACGTTTACCCTTGCCTGATATCCATTCTTGAATTCCTTTATGCCCTTATATAAATCTCTAATGTTTTTATTTTTACTATTTGTTTCTACCTCATTCAATTTTTCCTTCAAGTATTCTCTCTTTTTATTCCTAAGCGTACGATTTGCTTCCCGTCTTATATTGAAATAATTATCTCTATTCACCTCAACTGGATCCTGTAAGAATTTCAATTTTGCCTGTTTCCTTCTTTGTACTACCATGCAACACTCTTCATCAAACCACGGTTTCTTTTTCTTAGTTTCATAATAACCTATGCTCTGTTCAGCTGCAATTTTGATATTATCTTGGATATTTTCCCAAATGCTATTCACATCTAACTCTTCCTCAACATCGTCGGAACTTGCTAATACGGCAAACCTATTTGAAATTCCGACCTGATAATGTTGCTTAGTTTCCTCGTCCTTTAATTTCGGAATATTGAATCTTCTCGGTTACTTATTTAATAATTAAAATGATTTAAAATGAAATTTGGAATGAAAAATAATTAATCAATTCCGGAAAGCCAAGGTATCATTATTTCTTTCAATACATCCCGCATCTTCAATTGAAGACTTTTTTTGGAAAAAGAACTATAGTCCAAAAATGAAAATTTGAGATATTAAGCACATGATTAGCACATTGTAGCGGCAATCTACTGAATTAGTTGTTATGGGAAAAAACACCATAGGCCTCTGTTATAGGAGTGGAAATTTTCAGTGGTTTTCGTAAAACAACCATAGTCCAAAGACTTTCTTTTTTTAAAACAGTCATTGTCCAGCCAGGACGAATATCCCATTCATATCATCTTGAAACATTTATCCATACAATTTTAAACTGTAGTTGATTGGCAGTACTGTTTCTTACGTTTGCGTCAAAAGCCACCTCAGAGAGAAATACTTTGGCGTGAGTATTATTGTATTAGTTATGGAGTCATCTTTAAGTGCAGAAGTAGCCATATGGAAGGAACGTAAGCAACGGAAAAAGAAGAAATAGGATATAATAAAGAAAAAGGATATTAAAGGAGAGGCACACTTCAGCCACAACAGAGTATTTTTTTTAAACAACCATTGTCCACAGTTACTACATTTACACATGTACGAGTATTTCTTTGAGGCAATTTAAGTTATAAATGTGGAATCCTGGGAAACGAGAATGCGGATGCTTTAGCAAAGAAGGGCAGCACTGCTACCTACAGACCTGTTACTAAATCTACGTATTACTCTGTGAAAAGATTTATTAAATCTACATACTTAGACTTCAACAAACAAAATTTGATAACTCAATCCCAAGGAAAAAAATGGAACTCTCTGCATCAAAATCCACAGTTAATTCCCGATTTACCACGAAAATCGTCTGTAGCTGCATTTAGATTGGCAACAGGCCATGACTGTTTGGCCAAACACCTGCATAGAATTGGAATATATCAGTCCCCTAACTGCCCATTGTGCAACTCAAACCAAGAAATGGAATCGGAACACCTCAAAATCTGTGCTTCAGTGGCTGACCATAATAATATCTTTGAAAAATATTGGAGTGCAAGAGGTCAAATGACTTTATTGTCAAACGCCTGGCATTAGAAAACAACAAGTTATAAAAGTACTTCATTTTTTCCAAGTTTCTACAACATCTTAAGAAATGGCGTGATGAATTTCGTATTTGAAGTGTCAACAACAGCCATATCAGAGTTTTTTCTTTCTCCTGAAAATTTATGTTTTCGGAGAACTAGAAGCATGATGAGTTACGCTACTCAAAATTAGAGTGAGCATTGGTTTCATACACTGGACGAAATTTCGTGATAAAATTTCCTCCCCGATGAAGACTCGAACCAGCGTTCATTATGTAACACGACACGAGATGCTACGGCACGGGACTTGTTATTAAAAAGGCAACAAAGTCATTATGGTGTTGCAAAGGTTCCGCAATTCATCATGTGTAATACCAAATATAGATTGATATTTTGTCAATATTTGTTACCGTAAACAAAATTCCTCGGTAAACTCATTAGCTGGGAGTGTAAGACTTCTCGATCTAGTTCATCATTGCCTAATGAGTAATTTGATACAAGCACAGGTTTTAAGAAAACAATGCCTGTACCAGTAGAAAACTGATATCCTGCCTGCCTCAAACTGCTACTGTATCAAATTTCATGAAACTCAGTCCAAGTCGCTGAGCTCATACGAACGCAGTATATTCCAAAATGTTTATAGTGCAGCTAAATATTTAAATATTTAAAAACACAAACAAGCTGCATTCCGAACAATGGTACACAGATTACTCAACATACCAATGAACCAACAGGATTACAACGAAGAACTAAACATAATAAAATACATATCGCAAGGAAACGGATACAACCCCAACATAATAGACAACATAATATGTAAGACAAAACAAAACCACAAAAAAACAGAAGAATACAACACAAACACAAGAACACAAAAAATACATCACACTAACATACGAAAACAAAAACACACATAAAATTGCAACCTCATTCAAGAAATTAAATTAGAACATCGCATACAGAACAAATAACACTCTACAAAAACATCTCAACACACAAACAACACAAACAAACAAATACAACCACACAGGCATATACAAACTCAAATGTAACACCTGCAACAACTTTTACATAGGACAGACAGGCAGATCATTTCAAACACGTTACAAAGAACACATCACAGCCATAACAAAATTACAAAACACCTCCACATATGCAGAACACATCACAAATGCCAATCACACCTATAGAGATATCAAGACAGACATGGAAATACTACACATCCGACCAAAAAGCCAGAAACTCAACACACTAGAACAATATGAAATATACAGACACACGAAAACACACCCCAACGATATTCTCGACACACAACTCAATTTAAAAACACATACACTCTTTGACTCCACATTACGAACACACCCTCACAGGAAACAAGAGGCGCAAAGACCAACAACGACCAGTTCTGAAGATGACCCAAAATAGGTCGAAACATGTTAAAGTACGTTAAAATTGAACACAAGGAAGTTCTTATCATACATATTCGGATTTAAAATGTATTTTTGAACAGTCAAGCATCTAAAACGTGATTACACTTAGTAAAGTGATCATAAAAATAAACTCTTACTATTACGATTGGGGCGCTGAGACCAAAAATGGGACTTGTCATAAATTTTTGGGTTACCGAGTTAAGAGTGCATCCATAATAAGAGCAACCCTTCATCGTTTAACCTTCCTGCCCCTGTGCGACAAAAGCTAACGAGGAGTACTGTGTGGGAGTGATCATAATCCAAGTACTTTTTTAGTCTTCGGGAGAGATGACGTAGATTAGTACATTGTTGCATGATTTAAACAAGTTAAGAATTAAATTATTGATGATCCAATTTTAAAAAATAACCAATTGTCATACAAACGCACACACATATATGCGCGCGCTTTTCAAAGTATTATTGACAGTAGACAAAGTTATCGGCTCCCCGTTTCATCTCACAAGCAAACGTTCTGATGGGGACAGATAAGAAAGTTAAATTTTTTTCTTCCATCATGTTAATAATGTCAAGAGAAGTGCTTATACAAATGTTTGCCACTCGACAGCAATTATGAGGCCGTCCAGAAAGTGATTTTTCCTGGGGCCGTTTATAGAAAAAAAATTACAATTCCATGGAAATATTTATTGAAACAAATACAGCAATTGTTGCGCTATTTGTCAACATATCCCCCACTGGAATTGAGACATTTGTCAAACCATGGGATCAATTTTTGTGTCGTAGAAGTCAGCCGCCTCAAATCGGAACCAGCGTTTGACTGCGTCTGTACCTCTCTCTGTCGATCCTATGATATGAGAAATGTCTCATTTCCGATGGAAAACATGTTGAAAACTAGCTCAACAATTGCTGTGTCTCTTCCAATAAATTTGTTCAATGGAATTATGTTTTTTCTGTTAACACCCCTTGGCGAACTTAATTTTTACGGCCCTCGTAATTGCGGTCGAGTGGCCAAAATTTGTAAAAGCATTTCTTTAGACATTATTAACATGATGGAAGAAAAAAATATTTTTTTTTTATTTCCCCCATCAGAACGTTTGCTCGTGAGACAAAGCAGGATCTTTCCAGAGTTCCGAAAGGAAGTTCCTAAGGTAATCTGTGGCGAATCATTGGCCCCATCTCGCCAAATACCATTTCGCTATCACCAATTCCATCGACGGTAAATAACCCAGTAGCTGATACAGCGCCGTGAAATAAATAGATAAATAAATAAAGCATATTTACATGAGTAATAATAATAGTTGCAGTAGTAGATAATAATAATAATAATAATAATAATAATAATATAATAATAATAATAATAATAATAATAATAATAATACATCCAAGAAAACAAACAGGTCACTTGACATTTCTGGTCTCTTCTGGCAATGGCTTATTTGTAACCCACTGCTGAGGTTGGGCACCTGGAAGGCGGAGTTACACTGCCCCGATGATATTATGATAGGATGATTATGAAGTGCCAGGAGAGGTCTTAAACCTAAGGCTAACCTAATTTTGAAAACATGAACGAACACGGGAACATTTCCCTTTATGGAAAAATTCTTGTGTTCTAACCGGCAATCGAACCCTGAACCTCATGAACTGTACTTAGAAGCTCTGAAGCATGAGGTTGGTGCAGAATAATTATATAGACGGCAAGAAAAGTAGAATTACAGTGTCGCCAAATTTACAACATGGGTTCCTGAGAAGGGTGTACATGCACCTCA
Organism: Periplaneta americana; assembly: GCF_040183065.1. Lineage (NCBI taxonomy): Eukaryota > Metazoa > Arthropoda > Insecta > Blattodea > Blattidae > Periplaneta > Periplaneta americana. Next base: position 112,069,490 of record NC_091130.1, read on the forward strand.
AGCATAATTTAATTTATTTGTGGGCACTTGTTGACAAAATGTGTGTGATAACAATTGGAAGTAACGTAGTAATGTTTTTCTAACACAAAATAATGAATACGTGTTACTGAAATCCCATGTGATGATATTATTGTTCAAAAACTGCGACGGTTTTTTTTTTTACCTGGTGGCACGTGTTGGTTGCGCCAATTTCGACGGTTGCCCTCTTCTTGTTCTGCCGCGTCGCCGGCAGAGGAGAAGTCGATGGACGGATGCTGGAAGATCTTGTCCCCCGGTAGAGGAGATCTCTTCTCAGGGACCTTGTGGTTTTGTGGGCGTAGGATATAATGTGATTTCGTCGTTCTCACGAAAATAAACCAAGGAGTAGAGTTCCACTAAGTGTATTTATTCGGCTCACTTCCCTTGCTTGAGTCGAAGCGACGGAATACTGGCTGTTGTCTTCCGTGTGATTTCAGCTTCTCGTCTAACGCCAGTTTAAAATCGCTGCTGTCACTTTTTGAGTAAAACACAAGGCTAAAAAGTGCGAAACCTACTCTTTATCACTTCGATCGGCTGGAAAACGGAGAATGATAAGATATACACGATCGGAACAAGTGCCGGAAATATTATTAATACTCTCGCGATCGGCTCACAGGCCGTAGACTATATAAGTGAGTAAACACGCCACTGGCCGGCAGTCTTCTGACCAAAACACACGATCGGCTCATTAGCTGGTAATATTCTGAGAAAATACACGCTCGGCTCACAGGCCGGTAATCGTCTGAGAAAATACACGATCGGCTCACTGGCCGGTGATATTCTGCGAAAATACGCGCTCGGCTCACAGGCCGGCAATCTTCTGGGGGAAGCGTCTCGGTTCGCCGTCCTTTTAAATACACACTAAGGTGACGCGCTCACCAGACGCTACTATTGTTTGCCAGATTCAAACAACGCTACCAGCGCGTTCCTAGATAGGAAAAACCCCTTTATGCTATACTAAAGTTCAGTAACCTAACTCGCGTCTACTGGTTTTAAATGCGTTAGGCGCCTGTCAGACTGAGCGAATAAAGAGCCTATTACTCGCTTCGCTGATCCCCGTGGCGTAGGTTAAACAAACATCTCAAAGAAATATAGAAATATCTAAAATGAAACTATACTATAACTTATATAGGAGAAAAAATATCTTACTATCGCCGGACCACCCGACTACAGCTTCAAATGCCCCTTTCTCAACAATGGAAATTCCCCTAAAGAATTTTCATTGTTGGGAAATCTCGCCTTCGACAATGCCTTTCTACCGTTATCCCTATCGCGATCAGCCAGGATACACGCCATCTTGCTCAGCTATATAAATTCTAAAATAAACATGACATATATGTTTTTAAACAATCTCTCTGTGCACACAGTCATCATTCAAGCATACTTATTAATCATCCCTCACACTATTTACATACATTATTTACAAAATTCATAAGATTCTTATTTACAGTTTCACACATTGTTCAATCACGCATCCGCCTCGCGTACGCAGTTACACTGCGCCGCACTGTACATTGGTATCCTGCCTTCACACAATAAAGTCTAGCTCACCATTCTAACTTACGTATCTATATTTACATTTCTTGCCTGAATGGTCTTAGCAGCTGTTTATGGTACCTACCTAGAACCTTGTTGTTGTCTAGGTCCTTCAACTCGCAGATATGGTCTCCAAACTGAAGGATCTCTACCCGGACTTGCTAATCTGTCACACTCGTCGCTACGCGTGGCTGGTATTCTATTGTCTACCTGTTGCGCCGCCACCATTAATGCATTTCTGCGGTCCCTTTCTTGTTCTTGTCTCCTCCAGTCTCTCCTATCATTCCAGCCCCTACCAAAATTAGGCTGCCAGAATCCTTGCCTGTATCTCCTATTTCTTAACCAGTGGGGTGGGTTGCTGTCCCTAGGGTGCATATCTGCCTCTCTATCCGTATACCATCTTATGTGATTGATTCTGCGGACTGGTCCGCCCCCATTACTTCTCATCCTATTTACATTACTTCCGCTACCGCGGTCAACACCAGGATTATTGCGGTTGTACATATTTCTGACAGGTTGAATATCCCTCCTATTTCGGTTCGGGCTGACAATACCACTTTGACCCCGACTATTATTATTATTATACCCATAGCCTGGTTGTCTGTCAGCTGCCCAACTATTTACATTCATGTTCCCTCGAGGTGGTGAGAGGGCGCCATGTGCCCCTCTCTCCGCCTTCGAGTGGCTGGAATAACCCTGTATTCTCTTCTCTGCACAATTAGTTGCGTCATAACTTTCGCCTCCATTGTGTGTCATGTCAGAACTGTCTAGCGCGGTCAGGAGGTCAATCGTCTCCCCAAAATCTCGTGGTCCCGCGATAATCAAATTATACGTGATATTTTCCGGGTAATGGGATATGATAGTTTGTATCAATTCAGAATCTGGCATTGGTGGATTTAGACTCTTTCCCTTTTTGACAAGCTCCATAAAGTAATCAATAATCGATATGCCTTTCTTAGCATCAAACCTACTGTCATTGATTTCTTTTCTAATTTTCTGCTGTTGCCTCTGCCTCCAATACCGGTCAGAGAACTTTGTTTTGAATTCTCCATAACTAACCTGTGCGTCTAACGCTACGAGAACCCAATTAAGTGGCCGTCCTCTCAGACTTTTTCTCAAGACGGTCATTTTTAGTTCCTCTGGTACCCCTTTCACGTGAAAATACGTTTCCAATTCGCGGATATAACTGTGAGGGTTTGAGAATTCCACCTCATCAAATACGGGATAACCAATTTCATTAATGATATGCGTGGGATACTGTGGGCGACCTAAAGATGACCTCTCGTTTACAATATTTAAATTACATTGTTCCTGATTTCGGGGGCCTTGGTTCTCTCCAACCACATGATTACTTATGTTGCTACCTCCTACTATATTTCCTAACCCCATACTACTGCTTCCGCTAGGCGTTCCGCTCACACTCGGTTCGCTAAATGAATTATCGACAGTGACTCCATGGATCCTATCTTGCATCGAATTCCATCTTGATTCTAAACTCTCTAGGCATTCTCTCTCTTCCTTTCCCTGGTCTCTCACTACTCGCCTAATCGCCTCCATCTCTCGATCCACCCCTTGTAACCTCTCATCTACCGTTCCTTCTATGGCCGACCTCGTCTTTTCGTTCTCAGCAATTGTGCTGTTCCTCACCTTCTCCTCTAGTTCTCTCATGTTCTCTGCCATCTTATCTACTACGACGCCTAGTTGACTTTCTATTTCCGTATTATTGTCTGCTATCTTCCCCTCCAAGTTTTCTATTCGACTCTCTATCAGCTGGTTTACCCGTTCCCTAATCTCTCTGGAATTTTCTCCCATCCTATTCTCCATTTCTGACAGTTTGCTGTCCATCTGCCTCATCAGCTGTTCGGTCTTTTGGCCTAGCCTCTCATCTATTTGCTTTATTTGTTCTGAAATTTGCTTCGCTTGCTCAGTACTTTGACCTAACCTCTCATCCATTCTTTTCATTTGTTCCGTACTCTGACCTAATCTTTCATCCATTTGTCTCAAACTCTGTTTCAATTGCTCTGAATTATCCTGTTTCATTTGTTCAAAATTTTGCTCAAACTGTTCCGAACTATCCTGTTTCATTTTGTTGAAATTTTGCTTCATTTGTTCTGAATTATCCTGTTTCATTTGTTCAAAATTTTGCTTAAATTGTTCTGAATTATCCTGTTTCATTTGTTCAAAATTCTACTTCATTTGTTCTGTACTCTGTTTTAATTGCTCTGCAATATGTTTCATTAAAATTCCTAGCTGTCCTAGCATCATCCCCTCTTCTCCCTTTTCCTTCTCGCTACATTGCTGTGTTTCTTCGCTATTTCTCATCATTTCATCGTCCCCCATACTGCTCTCCAATTCTAATCTTCCCTCCATTTCACTGTCTCCTACGTTATCCGTCCCTCTATTCTCTCTACTTATTATTTTCCTCTCACTCTCCGTCCCTTCGGTCTCAATTCTCCTATTCCTTAATAACATCTGGATATGCCATAACCTATATACAGATCACACAATAACAATCCCCTCCAAAATATTATATACACACATATATACATACAACCCTACACAGAATTATGCGTTAATAAATGTTATCCTCCCTACACACAAAGAAAGTTCGTACATGTATAACTCTCCAAAATATTACCATCCACGTTGTCTTCCTCCTCGACGTAGCGTCGACCCTGCTCGTCCCGCGTGGCCGTGATGATTTTTCCACTCTCGGTGTTGCCGCTCTCGTTGTCTCGGCGGGGATGCTGCGTCAGCCTCTCTGCTGCGATAATCACGTTGCTGCTGCTACTGTTGTTCTCGTCACGCCGCCTCGCCGTCTCGGTGGTATTGTTGATTCTCGTAGCCACGCGTTGTTGTTTGTTTTTTTTTTATTCTCGTAGCCACACTAGTATTGTTTATTTTTTTCTCGTAGCCACGCGTTGTTGTTTTTATTCTCGTAGCCACGCGTTGTTGTTTTTATTTTCGTAGCCCCACGTTGGGCGCCACTTGCGACGGTTTTTTTACCTGGTGGCACGCGTTGTTGTTATTTATCTTCCTCTCTGTCGCGCCGCTGGCAGATGAAAAGTCCACTAGCTCAGTCATACGTCGGTGGATGCTGGAGGATCTTGTCCCCCCGGTAGAGGAGATCTCTTCTCAGGGACCTTGTGGTTTTGTGGGCGTAGGATATAATGTGATTTCGTCGTTCTCACGAAAATAAACCAAGGAGTAGAGTTCCACTAAGTGTATTTATTCGGCTCACTTCCCTTGCTTGAGTCGAAGCGACGGAATACTGGCTGTTGTCTTCCGTGTGATTTCAGCTTCTCGTCTAACGCCAGTTTAAAATCGCTGCTGTCACTTTTTGAGTAAAACACAAGGCTAAAAAGTGCGAAACCTACTCTTTATCACTTCGATCGGCTGGAAAACGGAGAATGATAAGATATACACGATCGGAACAAGTGCCGGAAATATTATTAATACTCTCGCGATCGGCTCACAGGCCGTAGACTATATAAGTGAGTAAACACGCCACTGGCCGGCAGTCTTCTGACCAAAACACACGATCGGCTCATTAGCTGGTAATATTCTGAGAAAATACACGCTCGGCTCACAGGCCGGTAATCGTCTGAGAAAATACACGATCGGCTCACTGGCCGGTGATATTCTGCGAAAATACGCGCTCGGCTCACAGGCCGGCAATCTTCTGGGGGAAGCGTCTCGGTTCGCCGTCCTTTTAAATACACACTAAGGTGACGCGCTCACCAGACGCTACTATTGTTTGCCAGATTCAAACAACGCTACCAGCGCGTTCCTAGATAGGAAAAACCCCTTTATGCTATACTAAAGTTCAGTAACCTAACTCGCGTCTACTGGTTTTAAATGCGTTAGGCGCCTGTCAGACTGAGCGAATAAAGAGCCTATTACTCGCTTCGCTGATCCCCGTGGCGTAGGTTAAACAAACATCTCAAAGAAATATAGAAATATCTAAAATGAAACTATACTATAACTTATATAGGAGAAAAAATATCTTACTATCGCCGGACCACCCGACTACAGCTTCAAAACTAAAGCTGGGGTGTGATTACACCTGGCATAGGGATGCGAAGCTTCATGTAAAAATGAAAGTTGTCAGTGAGTGAAACATGTAGAATTCTAGAGTTATGTTGTAAATGGAACTTTTCAAATAGTTATTCACCTTTTTGTTACAAAGTTTTTCACGCGCTTCTAGATTCAATGTTAAACAAACTTCCCAGCATCCCGAAATTCTTAGAGAGAGTTATGGGACAGTGAATCTGACCCATTTGAATAGTGTGTTACTGAGCTATCAACTTTATACAGTTCTGTGCTTCAACGTTTACATAACATAGTAATATAATGCAAGGTGTTCCGTTCAAACCTCCACATTTTAATTAATCATTGCTAACATTATACCAAATCATGGAATCCGAATGTTACTGAAAGAAAGAGAAACTCAATTTTTATTGTCACACCATTAAACACTAATACACCTATACATTTGCACCATTGGTAGCACGAAACAATATCTAGTCTGTATTTGAGTTCTTGCCACGTTGTATCCAGTATGTCCATTGATATTGTTACAATTGTATCACGGATACAGGCTCGTAAATCTTGATCATTTACTGCAGTCACAAACGCACGGTATTTGGCATAACCCCAGAGGAAAACGTCCACTGAAGTGGTGTCTGGCGAACGTGGTGGCCAACAAATTAGTCCATCTCGTCCAACCCAGCGATCTGTAAAAGTTTCTGTGAGGGAATCGCGAACATCCAGGCTCCAATGTGGATGTCTACGTCTTGTTGGAATATTACTGGAGGTTGCAAATCAGCTACCTAAGGGTATAAGAACCTCTCCAACATGTCAATGTGTTTCGGGCCAGTTATTGACCTTTTATGGAAGAAAAATGGACCAACAATCCTGTTTTTCATCAGTCCACACTAAACTTTTATTTTTGGGTTCTCTCGGGCATGTTAATGATAGACGTGTGTATTTTCTGTACCCAGATTCTTACATTATGCCGATTGAAAGATCCTGAAACATAAATGTGGCCTCGTCTGAAAATAAGACGTTTCCGAGAAATTGAGGGCCCCTGCCCATACAAACCAGCATTTCCATAGCTAATGTCTGTCGTCGTGGCTTTTCATTTGACTTCAATTGTTGAACAATTTGCACCTTGTAGGGGTACAAACGAATCCGCTTATGAAACACTCGATGCACTGTTGGCACGTTGAACTGTCGGAATTCTTGGCGAATTGATTTACGCGGGCTTCTCTGTTATCCCGTTGGAATTTCTTCCACCTTCTCTTCCTCTTCTGAAACACGTCGACGGGAACCTCCGGATTGTTTGTTCACACTTCCAGTCGCCAGAAACTTCTCACACCGTGCCTTAATGGTTTTCCCATTAGGTGCATCTCCTCCATATTCTCTCTGGTAATTTCTTTGCACTGTAATGATTGATTTGGTCTTTGTTTACCAGAATACAGATTGTGCGCGCTGCTGCGGAGTCGCTATTTTTTTTAATGCAATCGTGGCGCAACATAACGAATAAAAAATGAACTTCAAATTCATTAAATAAAATTTCTTTGACTTTCTCTTCTTTCTTTTAGTGCCAGTCGCATTACATAATTTGGTATACCTCTAGATCATATATACCGGTACTCAGATTGCTCGGCGTTATAGGTTTTGACAGTAACAACTTTTGTCAAGTTTACTATGCTGCCATCTAGTTGTTACATAAGGAGTCACGTCATAACTCATATTTGAATTGCATTAGGGACTGCACTGCCATCTCGTGTTCGTTTACGGCGGACGGGTGGCGATCCTGGCGGTTAATCTCTTCGAAGTGCAACGGATTTTAACACAGGAACTAGCAATCTGAATGTGATCTGGGGTATACCTTGTTAGAATTGATTAATTAAATTGTTGGAGGTTTGAATGGAACACCGTCTATAATACCAAAAGAGGTAATCATTGTCAGTTTATTTACTATTTTTTTTTATGAAAGGCTGTTTCTTTAGATAAAATAGGGGACATGTCAGAATATTCAAATTTTAATTTAGAACATGTTCCATTTTCTTGAAAAAAAAAATCCTTGCTGTGGGACAAGTAAACGTGGCCAAAAGAAGGGGTTGAAGCACGTACAATGCAGTTTGTGACGTTATTTTTATGTTTTCTCAAAATAACCTCTAGGATAATTCTTTAATTTATATTTTTGTTTTATGTATCGTCATAGTTTTTATGTGGCTTTGTTTCTATTATATTTAATATGTATTTTTGTGGTTTTCTTATTGGAAAATTTGTAATTGTTATAAATGTAAATTTAAATTCAAATAAAAATAATTATTTAAATTTAAATAATAAAAGAAACTATGACTAGTCCTGTTTTTGACTCAGTGTCTCAATTTTAAAGAGTAATCAACACAGTCTCCATTTACGTATGTTTATCCGTATTCATTTAACTATGAGGTTCTTCATCGCCCCTAGGCTTTCTTTTATATTGGTGTCTGATTTGAATAATTTCAAGGGAATGTGTTTGATTTATACGGTTATCCACTTAGGTCCAATTTTCTATTTTTAATTATACCAACCAGGTTCAAACACGAGCGAAAGCGCTGGAGTTTTGAATATATTAGAAATACGTACACAGAATGCATAGCTTCCATCGGAACGTAAATACATTTGGGTCCATTTTGTAGGACTTAAAATACTCTTCCTGGTATAGAATTCCAGGAACTGTTCGCCAGTCACTTCTCTCCCACGTCAAAATCACAATTGTGCGTAGTTTCGATTCCCACTCCAGCATTAATCTATACGAGCGTTTTCAACCTCTTTGAACATTTGGCACACTAAACTTGTAATTTAAATTCCCGTGGCACATTCATATAATATTGGGCAACAAATTTTTACTTTTCGTCTTGCTCCGAAATAAAAATAGCCAAATGTTACTAATATGTGTGCCCTAAATTTGAATTTAAAGTCTAAATTGCCCCATCACATACCATTTTCCGAGGAAAATGAATTTATTATTTATTTAAAAAACTTCTTTTTATTTTTTCACTGCTACTGATAAAATTACAACATACTAGAGATTCAAAATGTCTCATAATGCTTAAAAATGTGTACTGGATACAAAAATGTTACATAGTTTTAAACACAAAAATAAAAATATTTTATGTGTATATTGAGAAAAAATTCGGAATTTGAACTTATGATTTAAAATGATTTCCTGGATGAATTCCGTTTATAACTAGACCCAGAATTGTCTTTTACAAGGAACCAACAATAGTCTGCAAGCATGCTGGATGATGATCTTCCTTCATATCGCCTTTTCATTTCAGATATTTCTTGTTGAAATCTTTCCCCATGCTCGTCGCTTACCGCTCTAAGGTTAGGAGGAACGAAATTCAAATGAGAATGTAGAAAGTGTATTTTCAGAGACAACACGGCTTCAGACCAGGATACTCTTGCGAAAGTCAAATCACATCCTTAATACAAGATTTATCCGAGGAAGTTGATGGGGGGTGGGGAAGAATAGACGGAGTTGTGATCAATTTCGCTAAAGCTTTCGACGTAGTGCCTCACGAAATACTTTTAGAGAAATTAAGCAGGCTTCCAATAGATAACCGAGTAGTAAGATGGATATATAAATTCTTAGATACAGACTAGGAAAAGAAATATCGGAACTAGGAAATGTAACATCAGGCGTACCTCAAGGGGCAGTTCTTGCACCTCTATTGTTTCTTATATAGGCTATATAAACGATATAAATAGAAATACTACATCTCAAGTAAAGTTATTCGCGGACGACTGTATAATATATAGACAAAGTAATGATGAATCCGATATCGCCGCCTTACAAAACGATCTTAACGTTATTGAAACCTGGACGACAGAAAATAAAACGAAAATCAATGTGAGTAAAAGTAAGTCAACATCCTTCTGTAGAACGCATAAAGAAATTTGTCTCATTTCTGCGCCATTTATTAAAAACGGAGAAAGCAAGGATTAAAGTTAAGTGAATATCATAGTTTAATGAAGATTGACATATCATTTAGTTTGAATGTATATACTTTATAGGCACTACTTGCTATTTATTTCATTGAATTATGGTAATAACTTCATTTTTACCCTTGTTTTCTAGGGTTTTAGTTAATGGCGCTTGGCCCACTATGGTTCTGGACCCTTCATTTGCAATACTTTCTTTATGCATTGATATATGAAATAAAATTTTTGTGCAACTAATTTCTAGTAAATATAATGCGCAATGGCAATATGACGAATGGTGGAAAGGGAGCATGGGGCAAAATGATTAAGAAGGGAAACAAAATAGATATTAATCACTATTGGAACGAACACGCTTTTTTGTACATTTGTTTGTAGTTTATGATAGATACGAGTATGTAACCTTTGATGATAGAAAATTATTACAATGCAATATTAGTGTCAAAATTATGATATTATGCTTGTTTTCTTAATTTGTTGTTTAGGAAATATGAAAACATACAATATTATGATATGTTTTTCCAAAGTATTTAATGTAGAATTTTTTTTTCATAAAGACAAGTAAAATACGATATTTTTAGGTGGATATGCTATTCTAACTTTACTGATCTGGCAACCCCAGCTGTTCGTCAGTAATTCTCTTCTCTGCCGCTGCCGAACGTACACTGTGTTTACTGAAAGTTGACTTGTGCGCGTTCGCTGAAAGTTGACTCTTGTGGACTCACTATCTTTACTACTCTTTTCACCTTTACTTTTCTAATTCTTTCTACTACAATCTTCACTATTTTCATTTTTTCGAGGCACACCAATTGAAAAAGTCTTTTAAGCAACCCGAGGTTTATTGCCGCTCTCACCTAAAATCGACATCGGTCCCTATCCTGAGCAAGATTATTCCAGTCTCTACCATCATATACCACCTCCCTCAAATCAATTTTAATATTATCTTCCCATCTACTTCTAGGCCTCCCCAAAGGTCTTTTTCCCTCCGGCCTCCCAACTAACACTCTATATGCATTTCTGGATTCGCCCATACGTGCTACATGCCCTGCCCATCTCAAACGTCTGGATTTAATGTTCCTAATTATGTCAGGTTAAGAATAAAATGCATGCAGTTCTGCGTTGTGTAACTTTCTCCATTCGCTTGTAACTTCATCCCTTTCAGCCCCAAATATTTTCCTAAGAACCTTATTCTCAAACACCTTTAACCTCTGTTCCTCTCTCAAAGTGAGAGTCCAAGCTTCACAACCATAGAGAACAACCGGTATTATAATTGTTTTATAAATTCTAACTTCAGCATTTTTGAGAGCAAATTGGATGATAAACGCTTCTCAACCGAATAATAACACGCATTTACTCCCGAGTATCATTTATATTTGTTACTGTAGCTCCAAGATATTTGAATTTTTCCACCTCTTCGAAGGATAAATTTCGAATTTTTATATTTCCATTTTGTACAATATTCTGGTCACGAGACAGAATCATATATATATTTTAACCCCCCCCCCCCCAGCATTTACTTCCAAATCTATGTCTTTACTTGCTTGAAGTAAAATTCCCGTGTTTGCCCTAATCTTTTTTTAATTATCTCCTAACAAAAATCACGTCATCCGCATAGACAAGAAGCTGATGTAACCCGTTCAATTCCAAACCCTCTCTGTTATCCTGGACTTTTCTAATGGCATATTCTATAGCGAAATTAGAAAGTATAGGTGATAGTGCATCTCCTTGCTTTAGCCCGCAGTGAATTGGAAAAGCATATGAGAGAAACTGGCCTATACGGACTCAGCTGTACGTTTCACTGAGACAAAATTTAATTAATCGAACTAGTTTCTTGGAAATACCAATTTCAATAAGAATATTATATAAAACTTCTCTCTTAACCGAGTCATATGCCTTTTTTAAATATATTAATAACTGATGCACTGTACCCTTATACTCCCATTTTTTCTGCAAAGTCTGTGGAATACAAAAAGTCTGATTAATATTTGATCTATTACGCCTAAAACCACATTGATGATCCCCAATAATTTCATCTACATATGAAGTTAATCTTCTCAAAAGAATATTTCGACACACTTTTGTAGTATGTCAACAAAAGTTATATTCCTCGAAAGTTACTACAGTTAGTCTGGTCTCTCCTTTTAAAGATAGGTACAATTGTGGACTCCTTCCATTGTTCTGGTACAATTTCCTTTTCCCAAATAGCAAGTACAAGCTTATAAATTTCGCTAGATAATGCGCTTCCATCCTCTTGTATTATTTCTGTTGGAATTTGATCGATACCTGGAGGCTTGTAATTTTTCAGATTTTCTATCGCAATTTCGACTTCAGAAAGTGTGGGTTCGGGTATAAATGGCACAGCAGTTTGTATTTGAATTTCGTCCCTATCATTTCTATTTGGCCTATGTTGGGTAAAGTTGCCTAATTCTGTGATACCCCTAATACTGTGAAACTTTTTTTTTAACTAAATGTCCTGGGATTGGGTATCTTGCTAGGAAGTTCACCGATGTCTCAAAAGTAGGCGAAGGTTGCACTTTTCGAGAAAGATGTCTGACGTTATGGTCGAACGTCAAAGCTTTGACTTACATTCAATTTAAAAAATGTATCACGGGATTATGGGTACCACGGATTTAGGCAACTTTACCCACATAGTAGTTCCTCAAAACAGTTTTTCCTTCTGTTCAGGAATGAATGAGCATCTGCAAGCAAGTTACCATTCTCATCCATGATCAATATTTTATTCGCTTGTAGATTAAATCGCTTCAAGTAGGCTAATGGATCTTTGCCAACTCTGTTACAGAAATGTAGATGCGTGCTTCATCATACGGCTCTATTACCGGGAGCCGTAAAGCGTTTGTTGACAAAGCGAAGCGTACAGCGTACAGCAGGCACTGTTTGTTTACATATTTTTCCTGGAACATGCTGTCAGGGCGGTGATCTCTTTGTGGTTAGTTTGTCTGAAGGTACGAGTTCCTTATTTTAACACCGTTGATACTACATTAAAATTAATTTCGAGTGGTTCGGTTGGTCGGATAAGTTCTCAAATGAATATCTAAATTTTGTTTGTATAATGTCAATCAAATTACTTATCATGTTATGATAAACCTAGTATTTAATTACAACAAAAATTTTTGCCTATTTTCGGTATCATCTGGTTACATTTCAATTCCATACGCCATACATACGTACTAAAAATCTGAAAGTTAGAATTTATAAAACAATTACATTACCGGTTGTTCTGTATGGCTGTGAAACTTGGACTCTCACTTCGAGAGAGGAACAGAGATTGAGGGTTTTTGAGAATAAGTTCTTAGGAAAATATTTGGGGCTAAGAGGGATGAAGTTACAGGAGAATGGAAGAAAGTTACACAACGCAGAGCTGTACGCACTGTATCCTTCACCTGACATAATTAGGAACATTAAATCCAGACGTTTGAGATGGGCTGGGCATGTAGCACGTATGGGCGAATCCAGAAATGCATATAGAGTGTTAGTTGGGAGGCCAGAGGGGAAAAGACCTTTGGGAAGGCCGAGACGTAGATGGGAAGATAATATTAAAATGGATTTGAGGGAGTGGAATATGATGGTAGGGACTGGATTAATCTTGCTCAGGATAGGGACTGATGGCGGGCTTATGTGAGGGCGACAATGAACCTCCGGGTTCCTTAAAAGCCAGTAAGTAAGTAAGTATACATACGTACTACAATTGAAAGAAAACATGAAAATATTTCAAATTTATGAACTATCAAGTTGTCTAGCCAAACTTGTTACTGTTTATATATGTTACGGCTAATGACCGAAAATCGGATAATATGAAGACTAGCTGGATAATGTTGACTTCCTTCAGAAGTTGCAACAAAAGATAAGTTTTATGAAGCTTTCGGTAGTTTGTTATCGATAAAGCGAAATAATAATTCGGCCTATTTGACTTAAGATAAAAAAAATCGCGAAATAATTGACCGAGTAAAGAAAGAAGAGAAGAAGAAGTCCACTCTCTCATACCTACGTTTAAAGAAATATGTTGTGCTTATGATTGGAGAAGAATAGAAGGTGATTGGACCAGCAGTAGCAGGAGATAATACCATCACATCATTTAAGTACTATGTGAAAAATTAAAATCTGTTAGATGTTTTACATGAAGTTCATTTAAGCATTGGCCACGGTGTAAAGCATAGGTTGGTATCTATAGTAAAAAAGAAATACAGAAATATTACACAAGAATCTATTTTGCTGTACCTGAAGTTTTGTGTACCATGCCGATGGTGTTTTCCGCAATGAACAGTAGAGGTAAGCGTTCACTACTTTGTGTCGTACTCATCGGACGAATCGCACGGATCGGAAAAAGACAATCTTTGCTGTAATTGTTATGTAACCGCGTTCACTACATCGTACCGCACGCATCGGCTCTCGGTAAATCCGTTCACGTTTCTCGGATGAGCAACTTTTCCGATGTGTGCGATCATGGTCTTCTTTAATAAATCAATTTTAATTGGTCAACTGTTACTATTATGTTGTGCCATGTTCAGTGTCGCGCCAAAATGGCAGACGGGAAACTTATTTCGCTTGTAGAAAATTGCGAAGAATTATATAATTTGAGGCATTCCCATTACAGTAATCAAGTCGTTTCTTACATATATATATTATGTAACCAATATCTCTTTCGTTTCTTACTCTTCAATTAAGAAGCATGAAACAATTACAAATTCTTATTCGCTAATACTCATGATTAATAGACCTAACCTCAAACTCCTCTGTTTTCAGCAATGTCAATATCATACATCGTTTTTTTTAAACAGCTGATATACAATCCGATGAAAAGATGAGGTGGAGCCGTTACAGTGAACGCACTGCACTAAAATATCCGTTGCGTGCGATTCGTACGAGGAGTGCGATGCGATGTAGTGAACGCTTACCTTAGGCGTGAGGTTGATTTGATCGACATGCAATCACAGTCCGGCGGAAACTTTCGTTTCATCATTATATATCAAGATCACCTGACCAAGTTCGTGCAGTTAAGGCCACTAACATCAAAGAGAGCAGAAGAAGTAGCAAAACAATTAATGGACATGTTTTGTACTTTTGGGGCTCCTGCCGTGCTACAATCAGACAATGACAAAGAATTTGCCAACAGATTGGCTTTCGACTTGAAGTCCATGTGGAGCAATTTGGCAATTGTACATGGAAAACCTCGACACAGACAAAGCCAGGGTAGTGTAGAGAGGGAAAACCAGTATATTCAGAACATACTATCTACATGGATGCAAACTGAAAATTATAAATCTTGGTCAGAGGGTTTAAGATTCGTCCAGATGATGAAGAACAGGGCGTATCACGAAGGAATTCGAAGATCGTCTTATGAAACCATGTTTGGTTATGAGATAAATGCAGGATTTTCATCTTTCGCTCTTCCTAATGAGGTCACAAAAAACTTGGAAATGGAAGAACTTGAGAATGTTTTAAAAGTGTGATGACTGTCGAATGTAGTATGGTTGACTCTACTGAATCCATGTTGCAAAGTAATTTTGAAGCTGGATTATTTCCTCAGGGTTCTATAACGAAATCGGTCAATGAATCAAACTCACAGGAGGAAGAAATCAGTCAAGTGATTTTCTCATCATGTGAAAGAAAATTCCCCGGAACGGAATGCAATAACGAAGAAGATACAAACGCCATGTGCACATCGTGCATAAATAAAATAACCATAGTACATAAAAATAGAACTTAAGCTAAAGAAAATCTAAGTATTCAAGCTAAGAAGATGAAGTTGGACTTAGTGATACTGTGCGAGTCGAGGTTTCAGACTCGATTGTGGGAGCGTTGATACTCGATATATTTTATTTATTGTTATATCAATAGAGGATGATAAATTCTTCAAGCTTGGTAATCAATATGGAACTCTGACAGTTTCCCCTGTAAAGCTTCTTTCACTAGATGATGTAGCAGTCCGCACCTGTGGAGTAACGGTTAGCGCGTCTGACCGCGAAACCAGATGGCCCGGGTTTGATTCCCGGTCGAGGCAAGTTACCTGGTTGAGGTTTTTTCCGGGGTTTTCCCTCAACACAACATAGGCAATTGCTGGGTAACTTTCGGTGCTGGATCTCGGACTCGTTTCACCGGCATTATCACCTTCATCTCATTCAGAAGGTAAATAACCTAAGATGTTGATAAAGCGTCGTAAAATAACCTACTAAAATATAAAATAATGATGTAGCAGAAGAAAAGTTACTACGTGAGATACCCGGTATGCAGTCCTACGTTACTAAAAAGGTTCCTTGCGTTAACGTTTTCAGAAATGTTGGTTAAAATTTTCTGAAAAATTTGAAAATAGCAATGGAAATAAAAATTAATTGCCTTTCTGATCTCAGTCTAAATAGAAACTCACAATAAATTTTTAAATCTCATGAAGCATATCCATTATAGCGTATTTTAATTTAAGTGCAATATGAATATCCCTCTGAAGGAATTTACTATTAATGTTTCATACAATTGCTAATTAAGCTTTGTTTATTAGGATTCGAATTTTATTGCCCTCTGTTACATGTTTCAGATAAATCTGATAATAGGCTAACTGTTGTGCAAAGAGCTTTTTTTATTCAATAAACTGCTTTAAATTTTAAAGTAGAGAAAGCTATATTAAAAAAAAAACAAACAAACATTTTTCTCAAGTTACTGATGCACCGTATGTTTCGTCACATTTGATTATAAGACTACATCATTTAAAACACTCTCAAATATAATTAAGTTCGTAAAAACAAAATAAGTGGATTTTCTTAATTTTTCTGTATTATTTCACCATAGTATCACCCGTACTATCACCAAGACTTCACTCCAACCTATTTACTATCTCAAGTGATAGATAAAATGAGGATGAATTGGAGAGTGTTGGTGGAATGATATAGGTAAAAATGGGAGTACCCCGAGAAAAATTATGATTGTGAAAATATTGTTGAAAGAATGTTAGTTTTGTCCTTTCAATGTACGGAAACTTGATCTGAATAAATGTAAAATTTCAAATTTCCTTTTCAGAACGAAAATTTACGTACGTGCAGATGAAATTTCTGCACATTAGAATTACAAATCTAAAATTATTTCACTTATTATCATAATACACTGCTCTCTTAAGTTTACCGAGCATATCTGGAATTAAATCAATGGCTTTCCTAAACACGCTGGGAATTGTTTTATATAAAAACAATTTTTATCTCGAAAAGAAAGCACAAATGAAAAAAAATTGTGGATTGGTGGAGCGGAAAGAAATTCTCCCCGGCACCGTGATTCAAACCTGGGTTTTCAGCTCTACGTGCTGACCCTCTATCCACTAAGCCACACCGGATTCCAATTCCGATGCCGGATTGAATCCTATCAATTTAAGTTCCACCTCTTAGTTTCCCTTTAGTGGCCAACCCTTATGCACTGTGTCACAGATGTGTGACAGTGGCACAATGTCCAACACACCAATATGCAGAGGTGCACTCATTACGAGTGACTAAGTGGCCGTGATCCGACGGAATGAGCGCCGTCTTAAATCACTGTAAGTGATTATATACGCATATCATATTATAGCGATGTACCGAAATGCATATGATATATCCACGCGTTATCATAAGATGCACAAACGAAAAAAATGGTATGAAACTTTTTTGTCTAAAATGTCTCAAAGAATAATTTCCTGAAATTAAAGACATAACTTACACTTCATCCTGCATATTCATAAAATTGCTTACACCATGTTTACAAATTATGAACAATCGGCAATTGTGGTTTGGTCAATTAGTCGTATTGTGGCTAAGTTCTGTTCCTGGTAGATGTACATGTCCCTTTGAGTAAGGCAACTGTTAAATCTTCGATGGTTGGGCACAGAATTTGAACATTGATATTGTAAGCAATATTATAATAAGGGACTTCGCTATAAACACAACTTGAATATTTTAACTGTTCCGTTGCACTCAAGTTCGTTATCGCAGAAATACTATGGTTAGCATCACACAAGAGATATCAGTACACCTAGTGTCTATGGAAGGTAGATAACATTCCTAGTTTCTTATCAGGCAATTGAAGCTTCAATTAATGTAGCAATTTTCCCCATGAAATAAAAAATAAGCCTTTTTGAGTTTCTATTGAAAATGTCAACGTTCTTCTCAGTGACAGGTGTCACTGCTGATAGAGAAAAATGCACATTTTCAGCAGACACAATGTTAGCTGAAAAATTATTCCAGGTGAACAGAATGTAAAAGAGAAATTGGATTTCAAAAGAAAATCATATAATTCTACAGAACAATACGTGCAATGAGGGTGTTTAATTTATTCTTTGTGAACTTTTAAAATCGGAAAGCGTTGTGTGTAGGAAGGTTATATACAGAATTGCACGCCTATACACTATGTAAACTGGCTACAAGGGGATTCCCGGGAGTGCACCAGACAGGGGAAAAGACCTCTCACCCTCAAATCCCCTCACCCCTAGGGAAATCAGAGTTCAGGCGACACAGTGGGCCACTAAGGGAAGGGGGGACGTAAAGCAGACGTGCCCTGTTACCGAACCCGCATTCGATACTTCTCTCTCTCATTTGTTCCGACCTCACTGCCATCTATGGGTCACAAGAGTGACAATAGCTGGGACAGATTTGCATCTAAATCTATAGACGTGATTCTGTCAAGGGAATAGTGAAAACAGGATCAGGACTTCATTTATTGTGCTCTGGACTCGGGAAGTAACAAACATATCCGAATAAGAAATTCGTCCAGGACATTGGCTCAATTTTGTGGACATCTGTAACAATATAAAGGAAATTTGTTTTTCGAAAAGAATAACATGGCATTAATAAAAGATCAACATTAAGACAATAGAATTGTGCTTTAATAGAGTCGAGTATAAGTATAACATCATCGTTTACGACTCTTGCTGCAATTCTCTAAGTCGAAGCATTCAGGACGGTGTTCAAAACGGAAAAATTTATTACCACTTCTACATCCTCATAGTAGTAAAGGAGAAAAAATAAGTAGAACTCTTGATTAAACATTTATCATTTTAATTATATACTTCATAAGCTTTCATATTGTAACCATTTGCGATTAACTCATAATAAGGTGGGTGCTCCTGTTATGGCCATGTTCCTGATATGGCCACCCCGCTATTGTGAGTTAGTTAACCAAAACCTCTGCTAAATTGCAGCAGCATCCAGTGAAAGGGCATCCTGGTATGTCACTTGACCGTTTTCCATCCAGTCAGGTTCAGCAATATGGCGTCAGTTGCCTGTTTTACGGTTTTCATGTGACCTCTTCTTATTTTTCTCTGGTAAGCCTCCTTTATTTTATGCATGTTTTTCAAAGACTTGTCCATGAAAACCATAGTACTCCATTCAGTTTTTAATGTTATGTTGATTGGTGTTGTCGTTGATGGCGTATCTTTTACGAGTTGTTCATAATCAAACGATTTTTGTGAAAGCTTACCTGCTCCTGATATGACCATATTAAATGCACCATGGCCATATCAAGTTCATTTCACTTTTATTTTTTCACCTGACAAATTGACATGCCTTATAGCTGGGATTACGCAAAAATTTTGTATTTTAAGAAAAACAACCTAATTTTTTATGGAAAAACCTGTTTTGACTACACTTTTGAATTATAAAAAAGATTATTGAATGTCATGTTTATTCATTTTACACCAAAATTATTTAAATTTAGCACAACTGCGCTATTAAACTGAAAACAATAACGATTTATGGAAGGTGGAACAAGGGTGGCCATATCATGTGCACATGTTCCTGATACGGCCACTAGGTAGACTTTTGGAATTTGGAACTTTTTGGACAATTAAAGCTATTTTTATGGGAAAAGGAAATTGTTTTAACAAAGTCCATTAGATTGAGAACGAGTGAGAAAAAGAGATTTACATTTTTTTTCAAAATGGCGACTAGAAAAATTCTCAAACCTTAGCATGGCCATATCTGGGACACCTACCTTACAACTCCTCAAACATAGTAAATTAACTAGTATACATAACTTTCTAAGAACGCTGGATTGTAAGTAATTAATTATGATACAACATACCACAAGTACAATTAAAAATCCTCCAAATTACAGACACTATCACTAAGCAAAATTACTTCACATACAACAACAAATACAGAAACTTGACACTCTACAACAATATTAAATTTATAAACACACAAAAGCACACCAACAACACATCCTCAACACTCAACTCAATTTCAAGGCCACATCTTTTTCGACACAATCATGAACACACCCCGACACAACAGGAAACTAGAAGATAGCACTGGAACTCACTAGGCTTCGGAGAATGACGCACACACGTCGAAACTAGTCAGCGAGGTAATTTTAGTCATTGGGGGTTGTAGGCATTTTTCCAAGATTTAGAAAAAGTGGCTGTCGTCAGCGAAACGTTCCAAATTTGTGTCAGTGTTGGTACAATTACGCCAATAAGTTTGTTTATCATTGCGATACTAATGTCTCCTGAAGCTGTCGTTGAATTTGATGCGTTTATGAGTTTTCTTGACGTCAATTGTGTAACGTATGAGAAGTAAAATTTGTCTCTGTTTGGGACAGCTACCTGAGGCTCTACCATTGTCTGTGGTGGTGGTGGTGGTGGTGGTGGTGGTGGTGGTGGTGGTGGTGGTGTCGGTATAACTTTCCTGTATATCACAAAACATAATCCAGCCCATCTCTTAGGATATTTAATGACAAATCTACACCAAAAATCAAACACCGTATTGTTCCGAAAGTACATGAATCTCAATTTTTGTCAAAAGGTCACATTTCTGGTTTGTAGACGAACATGCAAAGATTTATGTTTTTAGGTAACTGTTGAAACTGGCAAAATCACACAATTCCAGATGTAAATACTACAACAATTTTGGTTCAGTAGGATTACTGTGTGTCAGGGAAATTGAGAGAATTTCACAGAAAAGCTGCCCATTCTCTACTTTAAACTAAAAATTCTCTTTGAAATACTCTGTAGATGTTATTTTAGTTCTTGAACCCGATATTCCAGTATAAAATGTAGATGCACTACTGACTAGTCATGGAATAAGTTGGTGTATCCAAGCTGTGACCGCACGTCACCCATAGTATTTGGCTACTCAAAATTCGGCTGATATGAGAGGAAGTCAGAGGCCTTCAGGGAGTGAAATTAGATTAAGGTTTAACGTGCACGGGATTAATATTGATTAAACCAATCGCCTTCATACAGCCATTCAACTCCCTTCCCTTCCTTTCGCTGATGACATTGCAGTCTTTTCTGTTGGTCTTTTCGAAATATACCCACCGGCACTTTAATTTTCCAGCAGAATATTATATACCTAACAATAGTACAGCCATGACTATGCAGCGTAGCAACTTGCGATGAATTGCATAGCTCCTTTCCCATGGAGTTCCAGAAAGATACAATGTAACGTTTTCTTTCTTCAGAAGAGTTTTGGTTTATTTTTCAACTGTTGCAGTAGTATGTAACAAACATAAATGTAATTAATTTTGCTTCTTTCAAAATCTTTTTTAAGCTACTCAGAGACATTAAAAGGATTCTGTTTTCTGTGTAATCTGTTTCAAGATCAAGTATTTAGTCAAATAGGAACTCCTACTATTTTCCAGAGGACAGGTGAGGACAGGTCACAGCGATGACGTGTAAAACTAGAAACATTATTCGGCAATAATGACTGTTGGAGTAGAATTAACATAATTATTGTGTCAGAAGAAACGAAATTATTCGAAGAAAACTTCCTGAAAATCTCCTAGTATTGTTAGAAATGTAATTTGTCTCACAGAGTCTTCGGTGTAGAAATCGTTCGCCAGATAAGTTCGGCTGTACAAAAATCCACAAGTGCATAGCTTTATAATTATTTATATTTTTAAGTAGATCTACGTATGGCTGGAGAGAGGAAATAAATAAGAAACATGTAACGACAACATGGAGGTTACAAGAATAACAGTAAGAGAAGAAGAAGAAGAAGAAGAAGGAGGAGAAGAAGAACGAGAAGGTTAAGGTAAAGATAACAAGGAGAACAAGGGGAATGCAAGAAGTAGGAAAACATAACGATAATAAAGCGAAGACAAGGAAAATAAGTCAAAATCAAGGAGAAGAAATGGAAGAAAAGGAGAGCAAGAGAAGAACCAGAGGAAGAGGAGGGGAACAAGGGGAAAGCAAGAAGAACAAGAGAAGACCAGGAGAACAAGGGGAAGACAAGGACAAAAGGAGAAAGACAAGGAAAAAAGGGGAAGAAAAGGGGAACAGGTAAAAGACAAGGAGAACAGGGGAAATGTAAGGAGAATAAGAGAAAGATATGGAGAAAAGGGGAAAGACAAGGGGAACAGGTAAAAGACAAGGAGAAAGTGGAGAGACAAGGAGGACGAGGAGAAGACAAGGAGAACAGGGGAAAGACGGGGAGAAAAGGGAAAAAACAAGGAGAAAGGGGAAAGAGAAGGAGAACAAGGGGAATGGGGAATACAAAGAGAACCAGTGATGGACAAGAAGAAAGAGGGAAGACATGGAGAACTAGGGAACAATTAGGATAACAAGGGAAAAGAAAAGAAGAATACTAATACATGGATAATAAGGGAAAGACGATGAGAAGTAGAGAGAAGGTTGCAATTTTATATGACTGTCAATTCCCTAACCAAGTGAGGAGAATGATGTTGTTCTGAGTTAAAAGATATTTATTTACCGAAATGATAATGGTAGAGGAAACCAGAAACCAAATTACTAAGATACATCTTGTCCATTCCATTCATTACAAATTTTTAAAGTTTTGCTGGAGATTGAATTACTACGTCTTTGGTGAGAGGATGTCAGCTAACTGAAGAAAAATGAGTGATTCATTATTATAGGATGAAAGTGTGTAACCTTAAAAAGAAGTCATACTTCTATTTCTATAAACGCCTACTGCTTTAGTCTTTATGTTCACGTGCAAATATTTATAATTAAATTGTGCCTGTAGATTGTATTCGATAGTATATTGTTATTATACTGGGTGTTCATTTCAAAGTGTGTCATGACGTCACTGTTGTTGAGTCACCGATTTGAAGCGAGTTTCACCTTATATGTCAGAGAAGTTGCCTATTATTCAAGGCGTTCAATCTGAACTTGAGAACGTGTACGGTATAACTTGAACGTCGCAGCAACAGATGGCTGTCTGTACGGTCTGTGTGCCACCATAACCTCATAACCTCTTTCGAACTGTGTTTTGCGCGGGCAAGTCGTACGGAGGGTATTTGTTATCATCTGTTGCGTACGGCAACATTCCACAACACAAATCAAATACTCCGTGTCCATGTTGACCGCCGAAATTAATGTCAACAAATACGTAAGTAATCGTCTTAACCCTCTCCTCATATCCCGATAGTACGTGTTTCCAAATAGTTCACATTCCTGCCACTACTGGCGTTACTGTACGTATCGGTACGTATTCTTCAGAATGAACGCCGTAGTTGCTAGGCAACTTCTCTGGCGCATAAGTAATACGCCTCTGCGGAAGTGTAGGAAGATTGGATTCTCTAGGCTCATCGGCTAGCCACATGACGGCATACAGCGAGCCATGACACCATTTGAACTGAACACCCAGTACATACATAACTTGCACGGTGATGTATCTTAATTTGTGGCAGTTGTGACTACAAATTAAGCGGACTCGGTTCATTCCCAGTAAGGAAGTGAATATTGATTTTTCTTCCATTGGCACTGGGTGTCCTTAAAACATAATGGCCATATGGCAGGGGGTTCTGCTGCTTCTTGATGTCTGATATTGAATCTTAATTCTTATAGGAGTGCCAAACTCCCTCAATTTTAAATCGTATGACTATGATGACGGCAATGACGTTTAGTGAAGTGGAGTTCTGTGTTTTGGAGAGGTGTGGTCAATATAACGATCAGTGATGCTGAATTCCTTTATGCTCTATTCGATCTCTACAAATAAGAGGATGCAGAATGGAATTGGCGTTTTCGTAACATCACATTTCAACATAATATGGAGTAGTGAATAAATAAATAAATAGATAAAAATATAAAAATAAATAAATGAAATAAATAGATAGATCGATAGATAGATAGGTAGGTAGGTAGGTAGGTAGGTAGGTAGATAGATAGATAGATAGATAGATAGATAGATAGATAGGTAAATAAATAAGTAAATAGATAAATAAATAAGTAAATAGGTAAATAAATAAGTAAATAAGTAAATAAATAAGTAAATAGGTAAATAAATAAGTAAATAGGTAAATAAATAAGTAAATAAGTAAATAGGTAAATAAATAAGTAAATGAGTAAATAGGTAAATAAGTAAGTAAATACGTAAATAGGTAAATAAGTAAGTAAATAGGTAAATAAGTAAATAAGTAAATAGGTAAATAAATAAGTGAATAGGTAAGTAAATAAGTAAATAGGTAAATAAATAAGTAAATAGGTAAATAAATAAGTAAATAAGTAAATAGGTAAATAAGTAAGTAAATAAGTAAATAGGTAAATAAGTAAGTAAATACGTAAATAGGTAAATAAATAAGTAAATAAGTAAATAGGTAAATAAATAAGTAAATAAGAAAATAAGTAAATAAATAAGTAAATAGGTAAATAAATAAGTAAATAAGTAAATAGGTAAATAAATAAGTAAATAAGTAAATAAATAAGTAAATAGGTAAATGAATAAGTAAATAATTAAATAGGTAAGTAAATAAGTAAATAGGTAAATAAATAAGTAAATAAGTAAATAGGTAAGTAAATAAGTAAATAGGTAAATAAATAAGTAAATAGGTAAATAAATAAGTAAATAAGTAAATAGGTAAATAAATAAGTAAATAAGTGAATAGGTAAGTAAATAAGTAAATAGGTAAATAAATAAGTAAATAAGTAAATAGGTAAATAAATAAGTAAATAAGAAAATAAGTAAATAAATAAGTAAATAGGTAAATAAATAAGTACATAAGTAAATAGGTAAATAAATAAGTAAATAAGTAAATAGGTAAATAAATAAGTAAATAAGTAAATAAATAAGTAAATAGGTAAATAAATAAGTAAATAAGTAAATAAATAAGTAAATAGGTAAATGAATAAGTAAATAATTAAATAGGTAAGAAAATAAGTAAATAGGTAAATAAATAAGTAAATAAGTAAATAAATAAGTAAATAAGTAAATAGGTAAGTAAATAAGTAAATAGGTAAATAAATAAGTAAATAGGTAAATAAATAAGTAAATAGGTAAATAAATAAGTAAATAGGTAAATAAATAAGTAAATAAGTAAATAGGTAAGTAAATAAGTAAATAGGTAAATAAATAAGTTAATAAGTAAATAGGTAAATAAATAATTAAATAAGTAAATAGGTAAATAAATAAGTAAATAAGTAAATAGGTAAATAAATAAGTAAATAGGTAAATAAATAAGTAAATAAGTAAATAGGTAAGTAAATAAGTAAATAGGTAAATAAATAAATAAATAAATGAAATAAATAAATAAATGAATTAAATAAATAAAGAGAGAAATAAATAAAAAAATGAATGAATGGATGAAAGAAAGAAATGAAGAAATAAAGAAGGAAAGAAAGAGAGAAATAAATGAATGAATGAATGAATGAATGAATGAAAGAAATAAATAGTCAAATAAATAATTAGGCAGGTAAATAAATAAATAGTCTAGTAAAGAATTAGGCAGGTAAATAAATAAATAGTCAAGTAAATAATTAGTCAAGTAAATAAATAAATAGTGAAATAAATAAATTATTGAGTGAGTAAATTCATTGATGAATGAATGAATTAATTAATGTAACTTGTTGCAAGGCTGCAACAATCGTTGAGGTCATTGCAGTGGAGTGAGAGTAATGCAATCATCCACGCCGCAAGACTTTCAAGAGGAGAATGTAAACAAGAAGTCTCTTGAGATACGTTTGGATCAAATTACTGTATAAAAACCTAAAGTAGTCCATGACTTTATTAAGGAAATTGTTTGATTTTTAATATTCTTTATTACGCTTTAATTCTAATTTTAATACCATGGAACTTATTTAACATTCACAGTATCTGTTGATTTCTTTGCCTTTTACGTAATTACAAAATAGTAAAGAATGTACGTTCTTATAAAAGAAAACTATTTCCATTAAAGATTCATTTCATACTCGATGCAAACTCAAAATAACATTATTACGAATACACATTCTGTAACTCAATCTTCATTTAAGTTATTATCTTTGAAGAAATTAAAAATAAATTCATTTAGAAAATAAATTAAGTTTACAGCAATGATAATTAATGTGTTAAGTGTTATGAATATAAGTAATCTGATCGAAACGTATCTGATGAGACGTTTTTGTTTACAATCTCCTCTCACAAGTCTTGCGTAGTAGATTGATTGCAGTTACACTCAACCCCACTGCCTAGCAATGACCTCAAGGAATGTTGCAGCGTTGGAACACGTTACATTTCGTATTCTCAAAACTATTGGACGTATCAAAAACTTGTTTGACAAAACTTGTTCCCATTGGCTTGATTATTTACCGCTGTGAATTAATGTAATGTTCCTTTCCACCCTATATATGTCCATTATTCCTATTGAGAAATCGCATTAATACCTGTCCTCTTTTTATATAAAATTTATTGTATGGTTTATCTTCATTCCTTTAAGTGTAAAATCAGTCTGTTTTCCTTCATATCCAGTAATTCAAAAATAATAATACTGTATTTTTAAACTGTAGTAATAGTAACCACCTGCTTTTCAGATTGAAGGTATTTGATCCATTCCATTCTCATCATGAACCACAAATACGTTTATAGTGTAAAAACAATGTCCTTCCAAGACTTGAACACGTTATAATTCAGTATTCTGTTGAAACACCAAACAATTATTTTTCCATTCAAGCATCTTAAAATTATGAAATTATTGTATGTTTTATAATGTTACTCCTTGAGTGGCTCAAATCAGTTTCACTAAATATAATTAAGATAAGAATATATCGGAAAATGTTCCAGTAATATACATATATATATAGACTATATTTACTTATTTATTTGTTTATTTTGCTAATAATTGTAACATAAAACATAATAAAAACCGAAAAAAAAAACTTTCGCACACTCCTGGAAGAACAGAACTCGTGCTCAGGGGCGGATTCCTGAATTGAAATTAAGAAGTATATAATACATTTGTCTTATTTCTACTACGCAGTAATAATATATAAATTTAAATTTATAATTTTTCATTATTTATGAAATCCATATATAACTTTTTAAATTTTTTTACTAGAACTATTAGAATTGACAAGATTATGATATTAAAATATAAATTTGTTATATTTTCTTGGGCATAAATTAGGCCTACTACTATGATTAAAAATACTGTAGCAATGTTGCATTTTGGTTCAAACAATCTTAAACAATTCATACTTTTGTTTCATAACTATGAGAATACAATTCAAAATTATTTCCATTCTTATGTGTTAAATTTATTAATACAATATAATAAATTTTTCCTATTTTAAGAACATTGAAGTCTAAAAACAGTGTTCAGCTGGGAAAATATTCAAGTTTCTAAACTATACTGGGTGTTCATTTCAAAGTGTGCGTTACCGTACGTACTCTTCGGAATGAACGCCGTACTTGTTAGGCAACCTCTCTGCCTCATAGGTTATACACCTCTGCGGAAGTGTAGGAATATTGAATTCTCTAGGCTCATCGGCTAGCCACATGACGGCATACAGCGAGCCATGACACACTTTGAACTGAACACCCAGTATACGTTCCACACGCGTTGTGGTTTAGATAGGATTCAGGGAATGCACAGTAACCGACGTTTATCACATATATTGCGATTCTCGCTTAATCACCTTAAGAAGTTAAAGCCTAGAGGTTGGGAGTATACTCACCCCTGGGACTTAAGGGATCACGTAATTGGCTGGAAATATGTGTTACAGCATAAGCCTTTGCATTATAACACTGTTTGGGAAACAATAATAACAAATTAAACTTAATTCCTACGCATCATGCTCTCGCATAACTAATCTATACAACGTATTAATATATTTACAAGTTTGGTTTCATTGAAAAATGATTAAATTACAGTGAGTAACAAAAATATTCGGACATCCATCAACTAACAATTCAATGACATATACAGTAGAACCCCGATTATCCGTCACCCTATTAACCGATTGTTGGATTATCCGGCTGCCATTCTCTCCTTTGTCCTTACACATTATGATCTACTGTTCGAGTGACCTGTTTAATTTCTCTGCAAAACGTTTTCCAGAAGTGTCAAAAGAATACAGTATGTTGTGCTAAGTATCGAAAAGACGAACTGTGGTTCATCTCACATCGGAATACGAGGTTGGAGTTACAACTGTGCGAGATTTAATAAAAAACAAGGATAAAGTGTATAAATTACTTAAATCTATAACATGAGACCTACACTTTTCCTACCTTTCCACAGAAATCTATCATAGAAAGTTTCCATGACTCTTAGAAACCCGTCTTTGACATTCATTCGTTGTGTTCTGTCACTGCAAACCCAGCATTCTCCAGTCTTTCCTATTTTCTGCCTTCCTCTGATCCATATATCTTAATGCCGTCTATTATTTGATATCCTCTGCCCCGAAATCTTCTCTCGTTCATCATTCTTTCCAGTGAATCCTTCAGTAGGCAGTTTCTTCTCAGTCAGTGACCCAGCCAACGTCCCTTTCTCTTCCTGATCAGTTTCAGCATTATTTTTTCTTCACCCACTCTTTCCAAGAGAGCTATTATACTTAAAACTTCTGATCCACCACCTAATGTGTTAAAACACATGCCCACGGAGAAAATTACGAAACTGCATAATGCAACACTTAATTTATTAAAGTCTTCTATGGTACGGATTATCAGATTTTTTCGATTAACCGTTCAACCCACCCCCTTCATTACCACGGATAATAGAGTTTCTACTGTACTTACATAGAAATGTACAAAAATAAACTTTTCTTATTTTTTCCCTAAAAGTATCTCATTTCATATAAACATTTTCAACATAACAATTCCAGTTAATTTCCTTTTCTTCTAATATTATTAAAACATAAAGAAAAGCATTTGACTTCTAATACTGACAAAAACATTCGGACACTTTTTGAAAACAAAGAATACTATTGCAACTCGTCATTATTAATACCTTGTAGGTCCACCCTTCTGTTTAATAACCTCTTTCAGACGGCGTGGCATGCTATGTACTAATTTTTTTTGTTATGTTTATAGGAATTTTCTTCCATTCTTCTTGAAGTCTTGCTTTCAGCTCTTCTTTGAGAACAAATAGGCCTGGATCGAACCCTCCTGTCAAGTTCTTCCCATAAATGTTCAATAGGGTTCAAATCCGGAGATTGTGCAGGAGGATGAAGCACTTTAGGGGATTTGTAGAGCAGATATTCTTGTACAATATAGGAGTTATGCTTTGGGCCGTTGTCCTGGTAAAACATAAACTCCTTTTCAATCCAAAGCTTTTCTGCACTTTGTACTAAATAGTGTTGCAGGAGGTGTAGGTAGTCTTCCTTCATCGTGATATCCTCGATCAACACCAATTCTCCAACCCCAGAAGCTGACATGCACCCCCATATCATCACATTTCCTCTACCGTGTTTAACAGTAGCTCGCAAATTCTTGGTTTTCATTTCCTCCTTAGGCTTTCTCCTGACCATTTGTCTACCATCGCTGCCAAAAACATTGAATTTGCTCTCATCAGAAAAAAAGAGCCTTTTACTACCAATCTTTTCCTTTATTTTCATATTCCTTAGCAAACTGAAGTCGTTTATGTTAGTTTCTTTCACAAACATAAGGCTTTTTTCGTGCTGTTCTTCCGTTTATGTATTGCCCATCTAATTGTTTGGGCATGCACTTTTTTACCCGTAGCCGATTCAATTTCAGAAGCTAACTTCGCGGCACTTATACGAGGATTCTTTTTAATCTGTCTGATAATAAGAGATTCTTCTCTGTCTGTGAGGACTTTTCGGCGACCTGTTTGTTTACTCAGCTCTATTCTGTCCTCGTTTTTATATCTGAGAATTATGTCAGACACTGTACTTCTCTCCATCTGAAGTAAATCTGCAATGTTTGGAATGGGTTTCCCTTTTTCGTGATGGAATATCACTAACTGCCTCTGATTAAATGTTGTTTGCTTATCTTTACGCCCCATTTTGTCTTCCGTTTCGCTCAAACGACAGCACAAGTAAGACTAAGTAGGCTCGCATGTTATTGAAACACGGTACCTCCACATACTGTGTAATGTAAGTGATCGACAGGGGTGTACAGAATAGGACCAACAGGACTGTCCGAATATTTTTGTTGCGCAGTAAATTGTATATTATGTTTTTATTTTTATATAAATATGTTAACATATTATTTCATTAGCAAGCTCTTTTTATGCCCATGTTATGAAAATTGGTTTATTTGACGTAACCTCAAGCGTAATTTCTGCGTTTTTTCAAACATGTGTTTAGTAACATACACAAACATTTCGAATATTAAGTGTCCGAATATTTTTGTTATTCACTGTACATATTTCGTATCATTTAAGACGCAGGATAAAACAGAACGGTGGTGATTCTTTACTGAATTTCCAAGACAAAAGACATAGCAATTTAATAGGCTAATGGATTTCACGTATTAACTAAACTGCTTCGGATTGAAATTTTGTTTATAGAGTTACTACTACTAATATTACTCCTAAAGCAGCCAGTGTAAGCACTATTACAACTACTACCACTACTACCACTACTACTACTACTACTACTACTACTACTACTACTACTACTACTACTTGTTCTAATAGACATAACTTCTGAGTTATTTCCATTTGAAAATCGTCCGATTCCTCTGCAGCACCTTGAATATTTGAAAGACAGGGCAATGTGGTCCATTTGAAATTTCTTTCTTATTCAATAGCTTAACATTGAAATCATGTGAACTGTGCTGTCACTGATTTGTTAAACAAATCACTGTAAACGCAATGATATCAACAGTCCGACGACCTACCAGTGGAGGGGATGCCCGCAATGAGGCAAGCTATCACAAATCCCTCGAGCTGACATGTCTCTACGGGGCGCATATTGTAGCCACAAGGTCAACATTGCGGCAAGCACCGCGAGACTGGGATTTAGCCGGGCAGGGACCAGATATCCCTACTGGGATGTGTGCTGGTCTTCAGCATATCTCTCGAAACGGATTACGGCCTCTTTCGGCAAGATTTTTCATAAGCTTCTGATTCCAACTTGTGACAGGTTCTTTTCTAGCGCCGGGTCCTAAAATTTGTTGCGCTTAAGGAGTAGCTTTAAAACTATGTTTGAGGGACAATGTTACATTCACGAACACTTCTTTAGAAAGTTAGTATGCCTAAATTTAAGGACGAATGTAATGATGGCGTGGTCCTCATTCGAAACTAATTTTATAGCAATACAGAGGAATTTAGGCAAACATCTATTTTTTTTTTCTTTGATACACAAGCTACTATTACTCATTTCAGTTTGGTTGATAGGTCTTTCCCTCTACTTACTCTCTCTACCAACAGTGAAGGGGAAGATGCTATGTCCATCTCACAAACGTTCTACTAATTGACTTTTAACACAAAGTGACAAATTTTATTACTGAAAAATTTTACCGGTAATCTTTATTTCAAAAGTCTACACTAAACGTTTGTATTTCATTTTTATTGCTCTTTATATCAATTTATACATTAAACAATTACTGAGAGCGGGAGGTAAATGTTAGAGATCAACAA
Source organism: Periplaneta americana (assembly GCF_040183065.1). Classification (NCBI taxonomy): domain Eukaryota; kingdom Metazoa; phylum Arthropoda; class Insecta; order Blattodea; family Blattidae; genus Periplaneta; species Periplaneta americana. The sequence continues at coordinate 112,100,768 of NC_091130.1, forward strand.
CAACGATCGAGAACGCAAGACTAACAGCGCTCTCAAAGCCGAAACCCCGCACGACAATATTGTAATACGTTGCGTCGTTGAAGGCTGCTTCAGACTGTTCCGAGACATCGGGATTGATCACTCCCGAACTCCCGAACGTCAAGCAGCCCTGAATCGCCACAGTTGTTTATACCTGACTGACTTATATCTACTTTTGCATCTGTTATATATGTATAAACAATCAAGTATCCTATTTGAAACATCATCTCTACCTTTCAGTGTATAATAATCCGTTCCCCAATCTTTATTTAATTACTAGGCCCTTATTAAAAGGCTAGGAATTTTCTTCTCATATGTTTGAGATCAAGTGTGCAGTCTCAAGTAAAAAGATATTAACGTTATGTTTTATGTGTCTCATAAATGCAAATTTATTTGAGAATTGTTTTTTTTTTCTATTTATATAACCATAGGTAACTTAATTTCATATAATAGACCCAGAACATTTTGATAACTAAGATACTGTTCACTTTAGTCTTTTTGTCTCATTTAAACGTTTATAATGTTATTTATTTCAATGATGCATGTTATTCAAAGTTACGAAATCTTTCCACGCCGACCAAATGCTATTTCGAGAATGATGAGCGATACTCGAAGCGCACGAGAATAACGAGATTCGAAAGACAAATGCAATGAACACAGCGAGCGAGAGCGGCAGTTAGTTTTGTTCATCTCTAGTAAATGTTTTCTTCACCGCTAGTTGCTACACTACAGTATACACAATGGGGCAATCTGTAGTCTGTATCTCTCCTGACTTCACACTACAAACCAACTTTCCTTAATTTAATTAATTATTAGTTGAAAATATTGTAACAACAGCCTAGTATATACTGAAACATGTAATTGTCAGACATCTGTGTGCTTTTATTTTATATTCTCTTATCTACTTTATTTAATATTTTATTTTCTAGTGTGTACAGCTTGGAGGTGCAGGTATAGGTAACAGATAGCAGCTACCTCTTGGTCGCTGATGGACTCATATCAAGTAGAAGGAGAGAGAAATGCCTTCGCATCTTCTCAAGTTTTATGACATGCCGTTTTTTTCTAGCGTTTTCATGGCTACCTAGGTATAAATAAAGGAGTTTTATAATGTCTAAAAATGCTTGTTTCGTCTTTAGTGCATATTTTTTTGTTTATATTTTTCTTTACTTTGTAGGCCTATTATTTAACTATTTTTTTTATTTTTATTGATTTTTGCGCAATTTTTCGTAATTGTGTACTATTTTTCTTAAAACCCTGTACTGCTTTTGCTCTGTAATATTCTCAGGGATGAATTTTCGTTCTGAGAAAAACGTATAGGGTTGCCTTTCACTTGGCTTGAATCACCCGATCTTTTGCCAAAATTGTAGACCATTTTGCCACAGAGCGTTGCCCAGGGTGCATCAACTTGGAGGTAGATCTACTTTGGACCCTATATTGCCAAGCCAGGATCAAGATAACGAATCAGATGGACAAATGATGACTTTTGTTAATGTTCCATGCCATTAGAGAAATAAATATTTCCAATTTATAGGCGTTTACATAGCTGTTATTATGTCGGATCGCACTTTGGGGGGGGGGGATTTACGTAACTATTTTAATATAATTACAAATTGCAGATGCCATATTTCTAGGAGATTACAAATCCCCAATATATCAATAACTCATTTGTTAAACTACTTTACTCCAAAAGCTAAGCATGCATACGCCATCGAATGTATGACGTTGGAAATAATCTATGCAATGCTATAATGATAGATGTCCATATGTTTCAACATATCCAAAATGTTATCTTAGATAGAGTACACGATATGCTTAAGGTCTTAGTTCTCAAGCTAACAAGTTCATAGAGATGTATGTGCTATTCAAGCGCTTCCGTGAGGCAGTGGGTGTAAACATGGGGATGTTGACAATAATACATTAGCTCACATCCATCAAGAGTTCCTCAAGGTTAATCAAACACTGTCAGAAGACACGACTGTCCCTCACAAGTATGAGTATGTAGCATCTGTATAGAATGTTTCAGTGACATTCCCAGTACTTTACATTTATGTTATAGGAGTTAGCTGTTAGGCAAATTATAATAAAAATTTATATAAAAATATATAACGCGGACAATTTGATGATTATATCTTGAAGCTCAGTTTAATAAGAAAAACAGTTTCCCACCAAAATATCCTTTAAATAGAAAGTGAATATTGTAGGCAATGATTAAAAGATTAAAATAAAAATCCCACTTCTCTCATAATTTGAAATTTCGATGAAATGTCCAACTCCTCACTAATAACCCATTGAAAAGTAATGTACAAAAATTTTTTGTGGCAACTTATTTAATAGGTAACAAATTAAATAATTCAGAGCTAAGGGTTTTACCTATTTTTCAACACAGGAACCAAGTGTCTCGACATTTCCCCCATCGTGACACCAGATTCAGTACACCTCGTTCATAAAACACCGTTTTCTGGACGTACAACCATCTGTGCACGACTGATTTCACTTCTTCATCCGAACCAAAGCGTTGGCCTCCTAGGAATTTTGTCATTGGTCCGAAAAGATGAAACTCAGATGGTGCGAGGTCTGGACTTCAAGGTGGGTGTAGCAGCAATCACTGGTCGGCCGGAACGTGCTTCGTCGGTAAGATTTACTCGGCCCTCTTCGAAGAACCTGCACCACCTGCAGATGTTGCTGCGATCCATACAATCAGCACCATACACCTTGAACATTTCCCTATGGATTTCACTCGGACTTTTTTTGTGTTGCTCAGAAAAACGGACTACACCTCACTGCTCTTCACAGTAGACGATGCTAGCACACGTTCCATCTTTACTCAGTAGTTACCGCTCGCTCCGCCAGGGTGACACCTAATCGAGCCATTGCTGTCTGTAGCGCAAGATTCAAACTACATAACTATCTACCAACTTTGAACGTCCTAACCAAAATAATAATAATAATGATAATAATAATAATAATAATAATAATAATAATAATAATAATAATCAGTGGCGCTACAGCCCGTGAAGGGCCTAGACCGACCAGCCAGCTGCTGGCCTCACGCCCACATGCCGAAGCGGAGGTGGACGATCATCCAACCAGAATGGAGGTATCGTGTGGTTAGTACGATGATCCTCCCAGCCGCCTAACCAAAATAGTATAGCTTAAAGAAATAAAATTGTTGTATGTTACTTTCCGATCCTCCCTAGTATTTTACTCTGATTGTCGCACTTATTCAAGCATTAATGAATTGTTGCGGTCAGAGAGAAATTTTGGACAACGAACGTTTTTTTTCCTTTACTTAAAGATCTTTTTTTTGTCCTATAGAATATATCAGTTATGGTAACAATTTTTCTCCTCTAATAACAATAGAATCGGGGATTGCAGAAACAGCACATGTCAATATGCCACACCCAGTGGCATGTGCTGTTTCTGCAGTCTTCGATTCAATAATAACAATTTATCCTCCTTTATTTCGCATCATTCCTTACGGAAGAAAATACAGGATAGAAATAATTTAAGCTGATGTAGAAAAAAACATTTCATTCAGTACTACTTTAATTTAATCACCATGTCGTCATACCATCATCATCATCATCATCATTATTATCATTATCTCCGCCAATCGACTGATTTATTCTACGTTTAGTTGTTCTTCCACATCTGTTACTTGTAACTAATTATCCTCATCGATTCCTACCTAATCCTGTCACTCACAGTGGGCTACTTGTCAGTAAGGTTGAGGAGGACGAAGGGGATAGAGAGGAGAAAATTAAATTTTGCCAGGCAAGGACGCACACGTGAACGTCATGCCCATTATGATTTGTTCAGAGCCACGTAATTCTGTATGTTCCTTCTTGTTGGATACGTTGTGTATTTCCTTACCCTCTAACGGCAAGTTTCAACGGCTCCACCCAAACCTCCATTTTAGTGGACTAAAATATGTCATTAGATGTCTGTCCCTTGCTTTGTGTTTGTTTTGCGGTTACTTAATGTTAGCTTTTTTCACTCACGAAAGAGAAAAGCACCAGGCTCATGCTGCCAAGTACAAGCCAAAGTACTCAATTAAGAAGGATCAGGCAAGAGAAAAGGGCAGAAATATGGAGTGATTTCTACTCAAAACAAGCCATGATTAAGTGCAACTGGACAGGTTCAAACAACAAGATGCGCAGCGCAATAAAAAGACTCGAATAATAATAATAATAATAATAATAATAATAATAATAATAATCAGACAGTGTATGCGGGATGACTTAAGGAAAAGTGAAGTTGTTTCGTATCGGAGTATATGGCACGTGCCGCGTCGTTCGTCTTTTGTGTACCTAGCGAGTATAGCAGCGTACAGAACGAAGGAACCCCGGTCCAATGTGTGCAGTTGTGTTAACCTGCTCAAGTATTTAGTAAGAGTTGAATAGTATAGTGCTGATCCATCCATAATGTCGAAGTCAAAACGTTAAATTCGCTTAGAGATACGAAATGCAATTAAGAAGTATGAGAGTGACATTTTATGTATTAACTAAGACAATATCGTGTGTAATGTATGTCAAATTGAAATTAAAACCAGAACAACTCAGGCTATAGAGAAACATTGCAACAGTACATTGCACAGGAAATGCGTTCAAATGAAATCTGAGGAACCATCATCATCATCATCATCATCATCATCATTTAGTTGTGAGGGTCTAAACGACACGTGCAACATGATGCTCAGTGCAAATATTCCTCTAAAGAAATTGAGTGATCCCCATTTTAGAGTTTTTCTTCAGAAATTCTCTCGATACAAAAACTGTTTAAGCGATAGGCGAAGACGATTCAGCTTCGACAACTTACGAGAATATGTCGTCGTTTACTGCAACGCTGGTAATTGCATCAATGATGAAGAGGGCTGAACTTGCAAGGCATGTACTTTAGCACTACAATACGTTATTTTTCTTTTTCTTCTGACTGTACAGTAGCACGTTGACGTCGTCTGTTTACGTTTAAAACCTGTTGAGCCAATGGTCTGAATGAAAAAAAAATGTAACATATAGTAAATGTGCACCTACATTCCACGATTAGTCATCCCGCATCCACTGTCTAATAATAATAATAATAATAATAATAATAATAATAATAATAATAATAATAATAATAATACTTACTTACTTACTTTACTGGCTTTTAAGGAACCCGGAGGTTCATTGCCACCCTCACATAAGCCCGCCATTGGTCCCTATCCTGAGCAAGATTAATCCAGTCTCTATCATCATATCCCACCTCCCTCAAATCCATTTAACATTATCCTCCCATCTACGTCTCGGCCTTCCCAAAGACCTTTTTCCCCTCCGGCCTCCCAACTAACACTCTATATGCATTTCTGGATTCGCCCATACGTGCTACATGCCCTGCCCCTGTCAAACGTCTGGATTTAATAATAATAATAATAATAATAATAATAATAATAATAATAATAATAATAATAATAATTAGGCCTACGGTAAGCGAAAAGAGTTAGTAATATCAATGATTATCGTGGCGTTTCAGGGAGTCTTACGGGAATAAATTTGTGTCTGTTTTGCAGGTACTAGTTCAATTAGTTATGTGACCGACCTTAACCACCATCCCCCGGCGTGGGGTTGGGGTACGGTGAGGGAGTAAGCCGCTAACATCCAGTAGTGCGGGACGGCTTACAGGGGATTCCAGCGGCAGTATAACCATAAGCCAGCCGGTGGCAGTGATAATGAATCAATTAACGAATGATTCCGCGCGTCAGTCAGCTTGCAGATCAGGCGTGGATTTCGTCACAGCGCGCAAGTTCAGAGAGCAGGACTCGGGGCTTCTTGTGACCCTGGAATTACACACTACAGCTGCAGTACAGAAGCTAATACTTGCGTTCCATGCTATCTAATTCTCGTAAAGTGTTTTATATCCTCTTATTTTACATCTACTGTCGGCGTTATAGGCATCAGTATCCATTCATCAGTTTACTGCTATCATCATTTTATTATACAGGGACATCATTTTATTTTTACTAATATATATAATATTAACCTGGGTCTACCTTTGGATTAACTGTTGAGAACCGGAAACGCCGTTTGATACCCCCTTCCACGACTGGAGTTCGATGACACTGGCGTAAAATACAAACAAATCACTTTACTAGGTATAGGAGGGAAAAAAAAGTAGTTCGTCCATTTACATAAACTAGGAAATATCGCGATTTTAAGTTTGATCATTTTCATTAGGTTTTTGTTTAATCAAAATACAGTACTGTATTAATAGTAAGTGTTTTTACTCACGAACTGCGTTATCCATGCGAACGTAGGCCTATTCATTATGCAGTGTACATTATACTGTCTACAGCACATTAGCGTACACTATAGAGAATGAAGTTAAATTGAAAAATAATCATAATATGGATATTTAAACACATTTTTGAAAATGGTGGCCGTTCATTTCGACACAGGCTTCAGTTCTTTTGTGCATATTATCGCACTATAGACTATTGTACCTAATTCCAATTACCAGTTTCGTCCTTCGTAGGCTACTAGTAACTCATGTTGAAATAATTCTGTGCCTACTCTATAAAAGAGTACCTTACGTACTGTAAATTCAATCTTTACTTTCTTCCTGATCCGAAAAGATAAAATTACTCAGACATGCTATTTACTGTCCGTCCAAGTGGTTTTGTCGCAGGGTCGTAGAAAGGGAAGAAATCACATGACAGTTAATTATTGACGAGCCCCTTTTATTTAAGTTATTTTAAACAGTTGCATAATATTACGTAGACGTCCAATTCTTAACAGAAATTAATGTTTTGAGAAGAGAGCTAAGACAGCCCAGCCACTAGCCTTTACAGAGGGGCGAGCAGAAGCGGGTGGGGGAAACCGGTATGCGACGTAGGCAAACGGACGACAGTAGCTGTGCGAAAATATGATTCAATATTGAAAGCGCTTTCGTCACTGGAAAACGTGAACATATTTCTGGAACGTACTATACTCACTAAGTCAATACTGTTTATTATGACAGTAAGGCGACATAGACTGCATACGCAGCCTTGGCTCTATGTTGAGGACGATTGGAAGTTTACTAATAGAGGGGTGGGAGTGAAGTACATTAAAAAACTCAGGTACAATAAAAATTGAAGTAAAAATAAAATGATGTCCCTGTATATCATACGTAGTAGTTCGGTGTATTTCTTTACTGTATTTCGTTATCAGTGCCTCTCGCCGCCATTGTCATTCTCGTGTTTTTCGTGTTACTTCCTCGTCGACATACCGCCATCTATCTTTGTCGTCATCATCTCTCGTCAGTCTTATTTATTTATTCATTTATTTAACCTGATAGAGATAAGGCCATCAGGCCTTCTCTTCCCCCCTACCAGGGGATTACAACTACAATATTAAGAATACAATTACAATTATAATTAGAATTAATATTAAATTTACAAATACAATAAACATAAAGTAATAAGAGATTAATAATTGATTAATAACGGCTGGACAGTTTATTGTAGAAGTTAAAGAACAAAGAAATTTTTTTTTTTTTACTTAAGTAAAAATTAAACCTACTCTACGCAATAAGAAAATGCTTAATGAGTTTGTTTTCGAACACTTTTATATTCCGACAGTCTCTGATGTCACTGGGTAGGGTATTCCACCAGCGCGAGAGCGAGATTGTGTATGATGATGAATACGGTGATGTCTTATTTGTTAGTATGGCTAGTATGCAGCTATTTTGCTTGCGTGTGAAGAGAGTGTGATACGATGACAGATAACTGAAACGGGAGGCAAGGTAGGTAAGTGTAGAGGTGTAAAGAACTTGGAAAAGGAGAACATGGGAATGAAAATTTCTACGTTCGTTAAGTCGTAGCCAGTTTAGAGATTGGAAAGATGGGGTAATGTGGTCAGCGCGACGGACATCGCAGACGAAGCGAACACAAGAATTATGAACACGTTGTAATCTTTGCGACTGGTTGAATTGAGGTCAGTCAGTAGAAAATCACAATAATCAATCTTCCCACAGGCGTAATGATGGGTTAATTGCTGGGAACTTTGCTATCGGGAATATTGCCAGGGAATATTTCCCGAAAAATTCCCTGTCACCAAAAACGGAAAACATGTTAAAATTAAATGCTATTATTGAATCACAGTGAAAACAAACTTTTTGCACTTGTAAGACGCAGGAAATGGTTAAATATGGACGTAAAGAACTAATCTTTCTTTAATTTTTATTATCGGTAACTGTTTAACATCTTTAGAAAAATGTCTTTTTTTTTTTTTTTTTCCATTTATCAGCACTTTCATTGCTATTTCAACTTGTAGTTAAAATCCACAGAGTAATACATATAAATAATAACCTACAGAGGTCAAAAATACCCCCCAAGGACAATAAACATACTCATTAGAAGTACAAATTACAAAATTACGTTAAATTATTTAGGCGATAGTTCATATTACAGACGCAAATCTTGAGATAGTTTTCGTGGTAAATGCAACTAGATATTTTTACCAAGATTATAATATTGAGCATCAGTGATTTAATGACGAGACCTTTAGAATTTTTTCACTCTACAGGTATGTATTCAGAACCAGACTATACTCATATGTTTTTATACCAGGAGGCGTTAGCAGTGAAAAAGATGTCCTATAATAGTAATAATAATAATAATAATAATAATAATAATAATAATGATAATAATGAATATCCAAATTTAAAAAAAATTTGTATTTTCTAAATTTCTTACTTACTTACAAATGGCTTTTAAGGAACCCGCAGGTTCATTGCCGCCCTCACATAAGCCCGCCATCGGTCCCTATTCTGTGCAAGATTAATCTAGTCTCTATCATCGTATCCAATCTCCCTCAAATCCATTTTAATATTATCCTGCCACCTACATCTCGACCTCCCCAAAGGTATTTTTCCCTCCGGTCTCCCAACTAACACTCTGTATGCATTTCTGGGTTCGCCCATACGTGCTGCATGCCCTGCCCATCTCAAACGTCTGGATTTAATTTTCCTAATCATGTCATGTGAAGAATACAATACGTGCAGTTCTGCGTTGTTTAACTTTTTCCATACTCTTGTAACTTCATCCCTCTTAACCCCGAATATTTTCCTAAGAGCCATATTCTCGAGCACCCTTAATCTCTGTTCCTTTCTCAAAGTGAGAGTCCAAGTTTCACAATCATACAGAACAACCGGTAATATAACTGTTTTATAAATTCTAACTTTAAGAATTTTTGACAGCAGACTAGATGACAAAAGCTTCTCAACCGAATAATAACAGGCATTTCCCATATGTATTCTGCGTTTAATTTCCTCCCGAGCATCATTTATATTTGTTACTGTTGCTAGACGACATTGAAATATATGGATCATATGAGGAGACAAAGAGGAAGGCAAAAAATAGGAAAGACTGGAGAATGCCGGGTTTGCAGTGAAATACCTTACCTTGATTAGAACACTATGTATGAATGAATGGAAATGCTGAGTAACTTTCGGAGCTGAACCTGATATTTCGCCAGCATTATCATCTTCATCTTATTCAGAAGCTAGATAACCAAAGCAGTTGATAAAGCGTAGTAAAATAACCGATTAAGAAAACAAGCATCTAAGTCCTTTGGAGCAGTCGAAATGAAGAACTTGGCCTTAACATAGTTCTACATTTTAACTGTTTCGTAAACTACAGCCAGTTGATGAGTATGAATTTAATTCATTAATTTCCACTACGTGTCGTCATTTTAGTAATTTGTACGTGCAGATTAGTGGTGAATAGAGAAACTTGCATTATGTTGACTTTTCATTCGCATCAGGTCTTCAACTGACGTATGAGAATGCGATAACGATCATGGCTGTAAAAGATAAGAGAACCTAACTCGAGGAATTTCCCTTATAGTTAAACGCATTCTCAGGAAAAACAGGACATGACTCAGAAAATAAGTCAATGGCTCCTGTTATTCTTACGCTGATGATACGGTGGTGATTTTCAGTGGTTTAACTTGGGAGGACACTTATAAACATGCCAATGTAGGTATAAATTTGATCAAAAACTGCCTTGATGCAAATTTGCTGTCTCTAAATATAACTAAAACTACTTTGGTGCCATTTTCTTTAACAGTCTCTGGATTGAACAAATTGAAATCACTTTCTCATTTAAAATTAATAATTCACAACTCATTTTGTAAACTTTCTAAAACCTGTAAATGCCCTTGCCTGAAAGAATTTGTAGATGTGAAATACCTGGGAATTATTGTTGATCAGCACTTGAAATGGGATAGATAAATCACCTTTTTATGTAACAGGATCCGTAAAACAATTTACAAATTTGTAAACCTTCGCCATTACTTACCTACTCATGTATTACGTTTGGTTTATTTGGCTATAGTTGAATCTGTTATCCAATATGGTATAACTGGATGGGGAAGTACTACAAAAACTGCTCTTCTTCCTCTAATTATGTTGCAAAAACGTATAATCAAAATTTGTTTGAAAAGACGACTGGATTATCCAACAAATTTTATCCATTCCGAATTGAATGTTTTTAGAATTGACCAAATTTATAAATACTCTTTAATGAAATTCTATCATAAAAACAGAATGAAATTTGTAGCTCTACCACGTGATCATAATACAAGACGAAATGAAATTCTTAATTTAGTTCAACCTAAATGTTTCACATCTGCTGCTTTACTACACAGTACAAATTATGGTCCACGTTTATATAATTCGATAATAAAATTTCATCCAGAATTGACTACTTTAAGCAATGAAATTTTCAGATTCAGAATTAAAAAATTTATATGACAAACTTCCCTGTATTATATTATGTACCATGTATTGTAAAACAAGTTTATTTCTATCCTAAGTATATTTTTGCCATCTTATCTTGGTTACTATATCAACATGACCTGTACTAATTATACTACTAAAAATAATTTAATATTAATCCACAAATCTCAACATCGTCTCTTTTTTCACTCAGTTATTACTAGTATTATTATTTACTAATTTTATTATCATCTTTATGTGACCTTTTTTCTTAAGTATTTTGTCTACAAAGTATGTATATCTATATAACGGAACTGTCCCCGAACACGAGCTTTGCTCTTTCGGGGTATTTTAATGTAACGTTTTTATGTATATGTTATTAAACAAATAAATAAATAAATAAATAAATAAATGAATGAATGAACAAATAAATAAATAAATAAATAAATAAATAAATAAATAAATAAATAAATAAATAAATAAATAAATAAATAAATAAATAAATAAATAAATAAATAAATAAATAAATAAATAAATAAATAAATAAATAAATAAATAAATAAATAAATAAATAAGTCTAAAGTCATATGCCCAACGTTCTAATCTGAGACGGAAAAGCTCCAGTAGGATCAGTTACTTCGAAATATAGTGGTTAATATGAAGAAACAACCCTAGATGTTAATAAAAGACTCATGAAGCACACGATACAGTGCAGACAGACGAATGCATCGACCAGAATAAGAAGTCAGTACCCAAACAGCTTGGAGTGCTCAGGGTGGCAACCCGCTCCATTGTTACTAACGTAAAGTTGTGAGAGACAGTTGTGCCGAGAGCGATTTGGTCAATAAGACTTCTAAGTTGGGGCAACTTTGTGAAGGAACTGAAGGAGAATGAAAGTCTATTAGCGAACTCCTGAGGAAGAGGAGAAGTGCGAGTGAGTGAAGGATGTGACGCTTCGAAAATAAATTTCGCATTCTAGCCGCCACTTACTTCCGTTAGCCTCCGATAAAATAGGATGTTCATACTCAGAAAATGTCTCGGGTTAAGAATTAGAAGACAAATAGGAAGACAACAATGAATATATCGTTAATCAGAATATGTAAAGGTGAAATTTAATGTAACTATTACAAGAGAAGACGTCAGATGGTACAGCTGGCGCCAGCATTTTTGGCGTGTATCCTAGAGTATAATGCCTAGTTTGTGAGCATGCTGCTAGTGCAGCTCAGAATGGTACCACTTTCTATGCACGTCAGCATATGACATAATATAGCTCTACAACATATTATGCCGCATGGAACGCTCCTGCCATCTAAGAGTAAAACTTTGCATATTATGTCCCTATACTCCTCCTGCGTTCTAACATTCAATCATAAAAAACTCTAACAGTAAGCGCCTGCTTTGTGGGCAATTCAGTAAAGACAGTGAACTCTGGTGTCATCGTGTATTCAGGATGGGTGCAGATTGCAGTGGTGCTGAAAATCCTTAAAATTTCACTTGTGATTTTTGCCAATCCACATGAAAGAGAATTCAATGTTATATTACTCTAATTTTTTGCATAATTTTGCTAAATGTTGATTCTATAACTACTAATACATATTCTAATTACATTTATATCTGCATAGTACTACCCCAACTGTCTGCGTCCCATTTCCCACTTGGTAGGGCAATGGCACGAATTGCAACTTTTTCAAATATCATCAATAGAAAATAATGTTGAATAATTTGAAGGGAAAAATTGTTCCGGGGCCGGGTATCGATCCCGGGACCTCTGGTTGAACATACCAGCGCTCTTACCAACTGAGCTACCCGGGAACTCCACCCGACACCGTCCCAACTTTTCCCTTTATATCCACACAACTCGCGTGGGCTAACGAAACGCCAGAGACCCACATCGAGTGCACACAGTCTCTGTGTGACTTGGAATTGTGGTTTTCTGTTAACGTACACAGTGACGTATATATTATGCAAATCTAGTATTTCAGGTAAAGCTCCCTGTAACGCAGATTGGAATAATTGCAAGGGAAAAAATTGTTCCGGGGCCGGGTATCGATCCCGGGACATCTGGTTGAACGTACCAGCGCTCTTACCAACTGAGCTACCCGGGATCGATACCTGGCCTCGGAACAATTTTTCCCTTGAAATTAGTCAAATCTGCTTTACAGGGAGCTTTACCTGAAAGACTAGATTTGCAGAAAATAATGTTGTTTAGAAATACATTTTGTAACTTGTAAATTTTATTAGAACCTAATCGTTTTATTATCTCCGAAAGTTTCAGTGGTACCTTAATATTATCTTGGAATTTTTTGAATAAATTAGAGAAGTGTAATAGGAAGTTAAGTAAAACGATAGAGATAATGAAAATAGGTGAGTAGTATGGCGGAGGAGGCTAGCTAGAATAGCGAAGTATAATATGTAGAAAATTAGTGAGATCTGAAAATGAAATATAGGCCTACATAAGAAACAGACATATTAACGAACTTATTGGAAAATGGTGTAGTATGATTTAGTAACAAGCAGTGGCGATTTCTCTTAAGGAGCACAGGAGCAGTGCACCACCTCTTCAAATAACGTATGTTTTTAAAGTTATATCAATGAGCTGCAATAGACTATGTGAGCGACATAATTCTTTATTATAATACTATGTAAAAATAACACTGCACATGTACTGGTCTTGTCGACGCCTGGGACTTACGTTTACTGCTCGACACTTGTGGCACACTGTTCCATTGGAGCATGCGCAGTAGTACTGTTTCACTGGCAGACTTTGGAGCATGGGAGGGAGCCAGTACAGTGTACGTAGGAGGGGTTAGGAGCACTTTCAGATGTGTTCTCAAGCTGTCTGCTGTAGTTGTTAGCTCGTTCCATCATAAATATTGCGATGAATAGTGTGCAAAATCTTTTAAATATGTAATTTTCTGTAAGACCTTTACACGAAAAGATAAAAATAGAGAAGATGGGTAGACGTACACAGGAATTAAAATTATAAGTGACGAAGAACAGTAATAGAGAAGTGACAAGAAAATTCAACAGTCGGACTTGCGAAAAATGGAGTATACGGCTGCAATATACACTAAAAGACGCTGTACTTTGTTTAGTTTGCCTATTGTTCGGTGGTGAACATTCATTGACAAAAACAAGTACGTTTTATGAATTTTATTTATTTTTCTGTTTGAATTTAGGACCGTGCGTAGTACCTAAATAATTTTGATTATCGTTCTGCAGATATGATTGATGAAAGAATTAAAAAACACGATTCTTCAGCTGCACACATCAAAAATAATGTTAAATTAGCAGTGTTGGGTCAAACAAACATACAGACATAATTGGATTCAATTAGACTGTCGAACTTCACAATGATAAATTTACCAAGAACAGATATGTGCGTGCGGTTTTGTGGAGCTTTGAGTTGGCTTTAAGAGGTCACGATGACGGAGACTCATCTTTAAATGCTAGTATTTTTCTTGGCCTCATCAATTTCAGTTCTGAATTAGACGCACTATTAAGGAACAACAGTGTTTAAGGACACATCAAACACTATACAGAATGAAATCCTTCAAGCCATTTTGGATGTATGCCATGATGAGATTTCAAAGAAATAAATAATGCTGCTGACTTTTTAGCAGTTAAGGCTGATGAGACAACACACGTATCGAATGCTTGTGAACGTGTGAACAGTGTTATAAAACGCAATATAGTGAAAACAATATTATTTACGGTGTGCTGCAATAGAAATTGAACACTTTACTTTGCTATTACTGGACCTACATAGGAAACTGATTAACTGCAATTTCTTGACTAACAAAATTATGTAAATCTATACCTATATAACATAAATGTTAATAGTTATGTCGTAGTTAATACCTATAATAATAATAATAATAATAATAATAATAATAATAATAGGGTGTAATAATAATAATAATATGATAATCATAATCATAATAAATATTTGTGTACCACCAGGATTATTCATCACCACACGCCACTGGTAACAAGTATTATTAGAAACAGTGTGTGTTCGATATACGAGAGTGTACTGATAATCAAGAACACAGTCGTAAAAGTGTCAATTGGGTCGAAAGTTAAATTATAAGAGCGTCTACGAAAGGTATAATAATAATAATAATAATAATAATAATAATAATAATAATAATAATAGGGTGTAATAATAATAATAATAATAATAATAATAATATGATAATCATAATCATAATAAATATTTGTGTACCACCAGGATTATTTATCACCACACGCACTGATAACAAGTATTATTAGAAACAGTGTGTGTTCGATATACGAGAGTGTACTGATAATCAAGAACACAGTCGTAAAAGTGTCAATTGGGTCGAAAGTTAAATTATAAGAGCGTCTACAAAAGGTATAATAATAATAATAATAATAATAATAATAATAATAATAATAATAATAATAATAATAATAATTTATTTACACTGGCAGAGTTAAGGCCATAGGGCCTTCTCTTACACTCTACCAGGTCACAAAGTATGCAAGCAGTTAAAATTTAACAAAAAGTTACAGAACAGAATACTAACATATTACAAAAAAAATAATAATAACATAATAAAATCGACACTAAACAACATTAAAATAATACCATAATAGAAAAAAGAAAGTAAAATACATTGGAATATAGCAAAAGCAACTCATTTAGTACAAATGGTTAATATGGAAAACATAAGGAAGAATATAACAAAATAGAATGTAATAAAATAATAATAAAAAAGAAAGAAAGAAAATTAAATAAAATTCAAAATAAAAGGCTATGATAATAAATTCATCAGCTGATCAAAGAACAAAAAGGGGAAAGGAAGGAAAAGAAATATATAGCCTATATTTTTACAAAACTATCGCAGAGAAAAGGGCTTGTAACTGAAAGGAATCTGATTTGAAAAAGTGCAATTTTAATTTATTTTTAAAAACTAGACAATGTCCGACAGTCTCTGAACTGTAATGAATGTAATTGTGGCACCGGATACAAACATTGTGAGATCCACATTACATGGATGTAAATGTAGACATCAAATATGTATCATATCATATCAATATTATCTTGGAATTTATAACAGTAGGAAGTTAGATGTGTGCAATTTTCCTACTCTCCCCTAATAATGTGGGCCATACATATAATGAATAGCCAATAGTTACAGTTAGATCGAGGCAGAATTTTCTTGTTTCTGAATGGAAAAAAATTATATTTCTGGTATGAACATATACGACAGCAAACAAGGAAAACATATAACTGAAAATAAGAAAAAAATTTTGTTCCTGAAATTAAATGAATTCGATTTCGCTCCAGAGAATGTAGACAGTTTACTTTTATTTCGTTTCGTTCTATTTCCTTCCGTTTTTCTCTTATATCTCATTTCAGCACTGCCTGAAGCAAAATTTTATATCGAGTTCATACAGTTTCGTAGAAAATGTCACAAGTATGTGGTAGACAGGGACGGAACAGAAACTACTTGATTTTATTTACATTCCATTAAATTCAATGCCAAAGATTATATCATTTATGACATGATAGTGCCTCAGCCTGAAGGATAAGCTGTATCTGAGGATACCTCCTTTTGGTACGAGGGGAAGAAATGGGGAAGATGCATTCCTCGAGAAATTCAATTGCAACATTTCTACCATACAAGGCATCTCGATTCTCAAAAGAAGCAACCACCCACTACATCGGAATCATCCCTCTTACAGAATACCACCCCCTCTACTAGCTTCTGTAATGCCCATTCCTACCCTTCAACTGTTCAGACACTAGAATTCCTAAGCCACCCTACATCTCCGACGAATGGGGATGTACAGTCAAGTCTAGTTTGTTGCTTGGGGCAAGTCTCTTTTTGTGCTTGAATTTGTCTCTAAAGTTTAGAACTCTTTTTTTTATTAGCACTGACTACCCGCTCACACATTGAGTTTCTATGGAAATCCACGTCATGCACTACTTACGTATTTTGGTTTAGTTTTAAGGTCTCGGTTAAGTCGATTGTATTGTCATTATATTTAATACAATTTCTTGTATTATTTGAGTGAAATATAATTGACTGTTTTCTGAAAAGAAGATCCTGTAGAGACAAAAATAATTACACGTATAAACAATATAAAATACAAGTTAAAGATATAGTTTATGGGTGTTCACTACAGTTATCGAACTGTAGGAAGATCGCTGTTACGAAAAGTGGGATTAAAGAGGTACTACTACCCTCAAGGACTAATTCTAGCCTTTTCTTAACTACTTCAGATGATAGATGAAATGAGAAGAATGTGGATAGTGTTGGAACGGGAGTATCTCAAGCAAAAAAAAAAAAAAAAATCCGCAATGGCTACTTTGTCTCCAACGAATCGCATCACGAACTGACTGTGAATCGAACCCGGGTATCTTGGAAGAAAGACAATT
Source organism: Periplaneta americana (assembly GCF_040183065.1). Lineage (NCBI taxonomy): Eukaryota > Metazoa > Arthropoda > Insecta > Blattodea > Blattidae > Periplaneta > Periplaneta americana. The sequence continues at coordinate 112,117,935 of NC_091130.1, forward strand.
GCGCTAACACTTCATGGCTAAGGTAGGCATTCATTCTATATTCTGTGTTCTGAGTTGGGGTGTAGAGATTTTACCAATACTATGAGTTTTTCTATGTGAATTAGTGAATAAAAAGTGTAGATGTTACATTTTGTTATACGGTCTGATCCGTTTGGGTGTGGATAATATTAACTTACTATTATAAAGCTATTATGATAGTAGGAAAAATTTTTTGCTGGTTATTTTATAATTAAAAGATGGGAGTTTTCATATATGGCAATCAACAATTCATAATTTGAAAGGCCAATTGAAAATCCTAGATGATTAAAATGGCTACTACAAATCAACAGTGGGCACAATGTGTTCTTTGATATGCTGAATTTGAGAGTGTTAAAAGAGTTCAAAGGGAATTTCGACGTGAGTATGGTGTGCGTAATGTACCTAAATACGATTCCGTAATGTTGTGGTATCGAACATTTGTAGAAACAGATTCTATGTTAAAAAAAACATGCAGAAGGTCGCAGGCGAAACCCAGTACGAGAAGCAGCCATCTCTTGACTTGGTCCCCAAACTCCCGAGATCTGATTTCTTCGTGTAGGGTTTTGTCTATTCACAGAAACCCAGGAACATTGATGATCTGGGAGTAAAAATTACTCAAGCTTTGCAACAAATCACCCCTCTTGCGTTACAACGGACATGGGCTGAATTGCATCACCGTTATGAGTTGTGCAGGGTGCCCAATGGGGGTCATGTTGAGCTCTGAGGAATCTCCCATCTTTCAATGTTGTATGCACAAAGTTTCAAAAAACAAAGTTCAGTACCGGTAGTAGATGTTTTAAGGTGTTTTTATTTTATCCATACCCAAATGGATCACCCTGTATATGTAGTCAATTTACAGTACAATTTTAAATATGGCAAATATCTAAACTTGTCAAAAGTACCTATGGATTTTATTTCGGAAATACTATAGGAAATCAAAATTGGAATTGGCTACCAAGTGTGATCTGTACGAGATATAACATAAGACTTGCGTAATGGTTAAATTATATGCAAGATCACAGGATCTTTGCTGTGTCAATTATGTGACGTGAACCAATGACTATTATTTCTGTTTAATAAATATAACTCATTTTCCGTTTAAGAACTAGAAAGCCATCCAATACGCTAATCTTTCTTCGGTTACAAGACCAGTACCTCATAAAGAATATTTAACTATTCATGTTCCTCAGTCTACAAGTATTCCATGCAAGAACAAGGCAAACAAATGTCTTTGGTTTAAGCGATATTCAGAGTGTTATTCATGCGATTGCTCTTTGCACAGTAATTCTTTACTTAGGAATTCTGTTTAAATACTTATTTCATTTATTTAAACTTCGCTATCAACAGAAGCAAGCTTCAAAATATAGGTGGCTTACATTGATACAATTTATATCCAAAATACATAATACTGGAAAAACAAAACAAGCAACAAAAACGAAAGAAAGAAGGCTACATAATAAATGCTAGAATATAATATTGCAGCTAACATTAATGCCAAATGTCAATACAATGATGTACAATTATTTCAGAATTAGAGGAAAAACACTGTAATACACTTATTCATAATTTAAATGCATAAGGAAAAATGCAGTAATTTAATAAAATTATATGCGTGTAGTTTGATTTTAAATTTAATTTTGGTGTCTTAAAATCCATGGAATTATACAATGAGTACAGAGTAGATCTGAGAGTGTTTATGAGTGGTAAATCAGAGCAATTCTGTATAATTTAAACATTCCCTGTAATGAGGTTTAGCATAATACATGAACATGGCCTGCAAGCGTCATATAATTAAAATAAAACCATGTAGCTTGCAACGCTCTAAATATTAGTATCATAACTGTTTTCATCAATAAATTCCCAAATTTAATAAATGAAAAAACTATGGGTAATGAATATAAAAATTGCATAGTATGTAATAGCACTGTACAACACTGATTTCCTCACGAACATAAAATGCGTCAATTCTTATGTTTTCGGACTCACAGAATACGAAAATGATCTTTGTGCGAGATCGTGCGTATTTGCTTGCTTTCCGCACAAAACCAATACGCGGTAAGTGTGAAATACCACATTCAGTATTCCCAACATAACACACATAACAATTTCCCTATTCTTACCGCTTAAGCGTCACATTCATTTTACTGCTTTAGGCTTTTAACATATTATTTTTAAAGACGTTCAATATAGTAATAATTATAAATTGGAAACTTACCACTGCAATTTCACCTAAATTGCACTGTTAATTATTGTTTTTAAATATTTGCAAAAATTGAGTAAACTCTACAACACCACAAAAGTTACTGCATTTGTAATGCAAGTAACATTAAGGAAGCCGTGGAAAAATGAACAAGATTCCAGACTCATCATAGACTGGGGGAAAAAAAAGACAGACGTATATCACGGCCTGCTGCAGTATAGCAAACACAGAAAACATTTTATAGGAACAATGTTGAACATAGATATATTTGTTTTCCACAGTTGCCGTCATTGAACAGAAACCAAGATGGAGATTTCATTGCAACTAATTAGAAATTCCTCTTTCAGGTATGTAATAAACGATCTTCGTACAAAATAATGTATGATACACGAGCGGTATGTTTGTTTTCATGTTCTCGGAAATTAAAAAAGCTCAACTACGTTTCGCTTTTTCAATCTTTTCCTCGAACATGAAAACGTCAACATACCGCTCTTGTAACGCATATTACTATTGCGTGTCACCTAACAGTGTTGAGATATTGTTGTCGCACCCTATAGCGCAAATGTTTGTTCCTTTGGGGGGGGGCGGCCGGAGCGGTCTCTGAATTCTGGGTAACTTTCTCCTTTCTGGCGGTTATTACTCTTATGCCCACGTGCATCAACGTCGATTAGTGTAACCACAGGTTAAAATTGCCATCTAACCGCTGTACAGTAAAAATGCTTAACCGCTGGTTAAGCATTTTTACTGTGCCTCGATCTCAGTTAGGACTTGAATAGAAGGTTAACCTCGGTAATCTCTAACCGGCCATATTCGAGTGTTTAAAGGAGTTAACCAGTGATTAGTAGGCCAAGTAAAACAAAATGGCGGCCAGATCCATAGGTGATTATTTCGAATACGATTATTATTGTACAGTACTTGAATTACTTGGATAGAGATGATGGTGAATGTGAAGTTTCTTTAGTGGAAAGAGAGAATTCTTACGAGGAATTAGGTGACAGAAAATTTCAGGAGGGGTTTCGTTTATCAAAATCTATAGTTTCATTTCTACTGCAACAAATGGATCACTTAAAATAGCACAGAAACATTCGTATTTTTCCTCTGGATCGGCTGCTTATATTACGATTCTGTGTAATTGATATTTCTGGATTTTAAAACGAAACACTCGAGTATATCTTTCTCTACGTCACGGCTGAACAAAGAGAGGTTATGGACGGATCTTAGAATAATGCATAGTTCCCTAGTATAAATGGGGTTCTGGATCGTACACACATTCGTACTAATTTTCTTCTTCCTTTTCTTTTATGGATATTCCATCTTTTTCAAGTATAATATATTTTAAATATAGTAATTAAGTCTATCAATACTTCAAACTCGCTTGGAAATGATCATTTTTGCATTTTTGTACTATTTTAACCTAACAGCACTGAAAAACAAAGAAATGCAACTCGTAAACATAACAGCGCCCAAAGGTAAACAAATGCAACGCGAAAATATAGGACACGTTCTTTTCGATGTAGAGCGTAGTAAGCGCAGTCGTTTTTAAACGTTGACTATTATCTTTGCAGAGGAATGGATGCTTTCCTTTAGTAATTTTGTAGAAACTCTGTATCATCATAGACTTTACGCTGGTTAAATTAGGTGTCAGTTAACCATGTTTAAGTAATCGATGATTATAAGTGGTGCACAAAAATTACATTTGAACCACGGTTATTGTTTAACCGTCGTTTCGTAACCTATGATTACTGCGTTTTTAGCCGAGGTTGATGGACTTTGCCAATAGGGCTGTTAAGCCTCTAGGAATGTTCAAGTTTACGGAATTTGCGGTGTCTATTATGAATAACATGAAGTAGTGTCTTGTAATGCCTTATGCAGATCGTGCTTGCATTATGCGTAAATTATACTAATAGTGAAATGGCGTTTCATATAATGCTATATAGGAGAATTAAGTTATTACACTAAAAAATCTACCATCTGATCTAAGATGTCATGTAGAAATTTGCATAATTTCTTAATGTCTCACCGCTGTAGGAATTCCCCTAATTTATACTGATAAATACATGTAAGTGGAGAATATAATGCAAAATCTCAGTGCAGGACTATCACACTCCTACTTATGAAGACTTACAATTTATATTTTGAGAACTATATTAGATTTGGAGATAAGTATAAATATTGGGTGCCGAACTCCTGCTTGGGTGATGTCAGCGATCAACATGGGGAAAGGTTTCATCAGGACATATTAGAAATCAAAAGACGTTACAAAGGAAAATCAGAAACCAACATATTTGCTGACTATTGGTGGCAACTAATCACAGATGTTTATATATTATTGTGTTTTTATTTCGAGAAAATGTATGTCTGTATTTATTCACACTGCAAATGGGTAAGTACCCGGTGGCAGTGGTAACTAATTACATTCAATAATGACAATTAATAAAAAATACAATTAATAACTACTACTACTACTACTACTACTACTACTACTACTACTACTACTACTACTACTACTACTACTACTACTACTACTACTACTAATAATAATAGTAATAATAATAATAATAATAATAATAATAATAATAATAATGAGCATCCTGAATTAAATGAAGCACGATCACTTAAAATAATATTTAAAGTAAATCTAATTTGCATCTTAACCCTGAGTTCGAACTAAAACCCACGAGTATGGTTTGTTCATACATGCACAAATACCTTTCAGCACTACATTCATTTTGCTGTCAATTCACTCACTGCACTGGAACTGCGACACATTTCACTGATTCTATCCTGATTTCACTAACACTTCAAAAACATTTCATGTTCAAATACTTTGCGCTGCCACTACAAACTATAAAACTTCACTGACACAAACACACTTCACTTACACAACACATTTCACTGATACGACACACTTCACACTTTATTGACACAACACACTTCTTCACTGATACAACACTTCAAATAACAAAATATCAATTACACCCTTTAAATAATGTGTATAATATACTACCGTCTTAAAGTCCTTAAGCCTATTTTTAAATACATTTTTGGTTATTCATCAACTTTGGGTCCATAATACAAAATACAAATACAAATACAGAATACAAAACTTCTACTAAATATAATTTTTCTTATCTCGTATCATTTACATTTTCAGTGTTAATGAATGCAATCGTCACTTTTAGTTATAATTATTTAGTTTACATATTAATTCAGACCTTCGTAAGTCTTTGACTTATAAGTTACATAGAAACATTTGAAAGTGACATATTTTACGTGAACATTAAATAATACAGCGCGAGAAGATCAAAATTGCATTAACAGTTTCGGCAGAATTAAAATTTTGAAACTAACACGATTGTGACAAATATACTCATTGAAAGTGAAAAATAGGACACGATCATAACTGGTATATAGCATATCAACAAGGCAAATACAAACATGAATAAGGAAACAACTATGGGCATCTATTGACACCGAAATGTAGAAACGAGAAAAGCGAAGAAAAAAGTAAAGCGCGACATTTTAGACGAATCAACATCATAACGCCAACACACCTCGACCTTTGTGGAAGAACGACAATTTGTAACAATGTGTACAATTGTCGTGTTGTTAGGACACACTGGAAGCCATTCTCAACGATTATGAAAAACGGATCGTGTCTTATCTCTCTTTAACGTGACGGTACCAAGTCTCCCAATAGGACACACTGGAAGCCATCCTCAACGATTATGAGAAACGGATTGTCTCTTATCTCTCTTTAACGTGACTGTACCAAGTCTCCCAATAGAACTCACTGGAAGCCATCTCAACTATTATGAGAAATGGATTGTGTCTTATCTCTCTTTAACGTGACTGTACCAAGTCTCCCAATAGAACACACTGGAAGCCATTCTCAACGATTATGAGAAACTGATTATATCTTCTCTCTCTTTAACGTGACTGTACCAAGTCTCCCAATGAGACACACTGGAAGCCATCCTCAACGATTATGAGAAACGGATTGTTTCTTATCTCTCTTTAACGCGACTGTACCAAGTCCCCCAATAGAACACACTGGAAGCCATCCTCAACCATTATGAGAAACATATTGTATATTTTGTCTCTTTAACGTGACTGTACCAAGTTTCCCAATAGGACACACTGGATACCATCCTCAACGATTATAAGAAACAGATTGAATCTTATCTCTCTTTAACGTGGCTGTACCAAGTCTCCCAGTAGGACACACTGGAAGCCATCCTCAACGATTATGAGAAACGGATTGTATCTTATCTCTTTTTAACGTGACTGTACCAAGTCTCCCAATGAGACACACTGGAAGCCATTCTCAACGATTATGAGAAACGGATTGTATCTTCTTCTCTTTAACGTGACTGTACCAAGTCTCTCAATAGGACACACTGGAAATCATCCTCAACAATTATGTGAAACGGATTGTATTTTATTTCTCTTTAACGTGACTGTACCAAGCCACACAATAGGACAAACTGGATGCCATCCTCAACCATTATGAGAGACGGATTGTATCTTATCTCTCTTTAACGTGACTGTACCACGTCTCCCAATAAAACACACTGGAAGCCACCCTCAACGATTATGAGAAACGGATTGTATATTACCTCTCTTTAATGTGACTGTACCAAGCCACCCAATAGGACAAACTGGATGCCATCCTCAACGATTATAGAGACAGATTGTATCTTATCTCTCTTTAACGTGACTGTACCACGTCTCCCAATAAAACACACTGCAAGCCATCCTCAACGATGATGAGAAACGGATTGTATATTACCCCTCTTTGACGTGACTGTACCAAGTCACCTAATAGAACACACTGGAAGCCATCCTCAACGATTATGAGAAACGGATTGTATATTACCTCTCTTTAACGTGACTGTACCAAGTCACCCAATAGGACAAACTGGATGCCATCCTCAACGATTATGAGAGACAGATTGTATCTTACCTCTCTTTAACGTGACTGTACCAAGTCTCCGAATAGGACACACTGGAAGCCATCCTCAACGATTATGAGAAACGGATTGTATCTAATCTCTGTTTAACGTGACTGTACCAAGTCTCCAAATCATGTGTCCGTCTGTCTTCCTTTCCCTCTTCACAGCGAATTCCTGACTCTCGTCCCACGCGATTGCAGTATTTATATAGATTTATTTCAGAAACACTTACATCCCTCTTTATGAGATGCCACGTCCTTCATCTTGTCGAGAGGGATATTCGTATCGTATACCTGAAGAAGAGATTAAAAATAAATACCGCAAAACACAAACATCTAACTTCCTTCTAGCGTCTGTATTTCCTGTTTTTAAAAATGAAGACAATTTGTCAGTAAGCGAGGGACGTCTTCTGTCTCATGGCAAGACGGATATATATCCTGCAGATAAGTTTTCGTGTAACTAACTCCCATCTCGAGGGATGGAACTCAGGAAAAAATGCTAAAATAAACGTGGAAATATAAAATACGAGGCGCATCCAGAAAGTAAGTTTTCCGATTTTTTCCCCCTTGAAAGTAAACGTAATTAGCCGTGTCAATTGCGCATGCGTAACAGATCTATGAAGTATCAATCATATGCCAGCCGGACAGGTCCCGCCTGGTGCAAGTAGCGTGGCAGCAGTGGTCCGAAATGGAACCTCTTATTCCTTCTCCCGCCGCCTGCGAGGTTCGGTCGGTGATAAAGTTCTTTAATGCACAAAGCATGCGCCAATTGAAATTCATCGGCACCTCTGTCAGGTATATGGGCCGAACATCATGAGTAAGCAGATGGTGCGTCGTTGTGTAGGCAGTTTTCCGAAGGTCGTCAAAGTGTCCATGATGAAGAGCGCTGTGGGCAACCGTCCCTCATCAGTGATGATCGTGTTGAGCTGGTGCGATAGTGCATCATGGAGAACCGTCGCTTCACGATTACGGAGCTGAGCAGCCATTTTCCGCAGATATCGCGATCCTTGTTGCATGAGATTGTCACTAAGCACCTGCTGTTCAAAAAAGTGAGTGCCAGGTGGGTGCCGAAAAACCTGACACCCGAACACAAAATGCAACGTTTAGAAGCAGCACTGACATTTCTGCAACGGTATCACGATGACGGCGACGGGTTCCTCGACAGGATCGTCATTGGCGATGAGACTTGGATTTCGCACTTCACCCCGGAAACCAAGCAGCAGTCAATGCATTGGCGGCATAGTGGATCTCCGGTCAGGACGAAATTCAAGCAGACGCTGTCGGTACGGAAAGTGATGTGCATGGTGTTCTGGGACAGGAAGGGCATTCTGCTCATTGACTTCCTTCCAAGAGGTGAAACAGTGAACGCTGACCGTTACTGTGAAACACTGCAAAAATTGCGACGTGCCATTCAAAACAAGAGGCGTGGAATGTTTACTGCAGGTGTTGTGCTCCTCCATGACAATGCTCGTCCACATACGGCTCGGCGCACAGCAGCTGTTTTGACGGAATTTGGCTGGGAGTTGTTTGATCATCCACCCTACAGTCCTGATCTTGCTCCCAGCGATTTTCACGTTTTCTTGCACCTCAAGAAATTCCTGTCCTCCGGTGAGCGTTTTGGCAACGACGAAGAGCTGAAGACGTCTGTCACACGCTGGTTCCATTCACAGGGGGCAGAGTTCTACGACAGAGGGATACAAAAGTTGATCCCACGATACGACAAGTGTCTCAATTCTGATGGTGGCTATGTTGAAAAATAGCTGAAACATTGCTGTACCTGTTGCCAATAAATGTTTTCCTGAAAGTGTGTGTTCTTTTAAAAAAAATAGGGAAACTTACTTTCTGGATGCGCCTCGTAATAGTTGTTAATTTGTCCTGTGCCGTAGCCGCATGTCATACAGCGTCACGCCTTAGACTAGCGTTCCGAAATGAGCCCTGATTCGAGTTCTCTTGAGGGAACAAATTTTCTCATACAATTTCAGTCAGTGTATGCGACCGATGATGAATTCGCAGTACTACAGTGAGTAGCGAAATCTGGTGTTCCCTTTGATTGCAACAATAAATAATTTTAGAAAATCTACTGTTTTTCATTCTTATAAAATGTTCTACCCTTTCTCTTAATACAGTAGAGCGTCTCGTTTAGGCACAGTGAAAACGTAAACAAAGTGCAGGTAACGTGTGGGAGAGGACAAGCCGTACGATAAACACGAGGGATACACAAGGTTTTAGTTACAACATTTTTGGAGGAAGCTGGGAAGGGCATTTGCCAGTTTTGTATCTAACAAAAAAGCGGCCATATGTCGCAGTTGATGGACGTAAAACAATATGTTTTCTAATATTCTGTAAACAATTGTACTCCTTAATATTTCCTTCTGTCACTGTAAATTCCCTGTAAATTTTGGTTTGTGTATTTACAATTTTAATTCCATTAAAGTTTCCCTGTCTTCAACATCTTTAACCCTCAAATTCTTCATCTCCTCACGTCCACAGGCTCATAAAATCCCAATAACCAATGAAATTTTCACTATTAAAATAGTTCTCATCATCTGTTTCAAGGAGAAACTTATGTATGTCTTCTTCAAAAAAAGTTCGGATTTCTTAGCTTTATTTTATATCCATTAATTACTTTTCCGCTCCAAAAAAGCTAACAATGATACCCAAGTTTTTCTTCAATGAGATCGTACACCGCATCATTGAATAACAAGTCCATAGAGAACTTGATTTCTCCTTTTCACTTTTTATTGAAAAATATGCCAGCATAACCTTTTCAGAAACATTCTCTATCTTTTTTTCTTACACCACAGTTGAAACTTCTCATATTCCTCTTCATACTTCTGTAGCGATTTTATTGGAATTATTAAATCAACAGCAGCATTTTCTACTAATTCAATATCATAAACATTCGTATTTGTAGTATTTGTATTGACTAGTCACGGTAATAATATCGACAATAATAACATTCTTCAAATGTTTCTCGTAGAAGCCCTCCACATGAATCGATCAGCCCACAGATGTAGGAGCCTGCCATAAAAGTTTTATATTTACACAATATTCAATTTTGCATTAATTTTTTTATAAAATCAGATAAAACTTTGTGCGATACACAACTTCATATTAGAATATTCGACTGGTTACCAAACTCGGTCTGCGGTCGTATGACAAATTTCGAATCTCGCATTGTAAAATGAAACGTTACGACCTTAGTATCGTAATAGTATAATTACGATACAAGTTTGGAAAGTGCTTCTTAAAAAATCGAGGAAAAGTTTATAAAACGATCAGTGCGAGTTTTTCAATTTCCGAGATTTTGTAATGCACTTCACAAACGTGTATGGTACAATACTTTTTGCACGATCTTATTTTTAAAATTGCAGATACAATATAATTTGGATTTAAAGTTTAGGGCAATATTATTCTAAAGCCTTCCCAAAACTGCACTGTATTAGTAACTAAATAACAATAAGTGTTCTGTAATAGGTCTATTAATTTCAGTATAGTTTCGTACTATGAAGAATGGTTTCTATAGCAACAATTTTCTGTGTGGCAATTCTAACTTTCAAGGCCTAACAATAATAGCTGTAAAAAACACGGTCGTGCAAAAATAACTATTACGTTCCTTCTTAAGTAGGCTACGGCCAAAGAGTATGAGTGGCAGTATGAGATGAGTGGAGTGCTGAAATACTCGAAAAGACGAACGCTACAATCGAAGATCTCCCAGTCCTTCCTTGTGGAATAGAAGTTAGCATGTCTGGCCGTGAACGAACGGGCTGGGTTCAAATCCTAAGTTATCTGGTTAAGGTTTTTTCCGAGGGTTTTTTTTTTACAATAATAATAATTTATTTATTTAATCTGGCAGAACTAAGGCCAGTAGGCCTTCTCTTCCGCCCAGCCAAACTCAAATTCCAATTGAATACAATTGGTTACATAGTTATTACATTAATATCTAGACCATAAAATAACATGAAAGGAAATAACAAAAGTTGGATAAGTAATGTTAGTGTGACAATAATAAACAATTGTAAGAAATAGTGATAATAATAATAATAATAGTAATGAGATAATTTAAATATTTATTCTGTGATATATGTAACCGTTAAACGTTGAGAAACCTGAAAGAATTGTTATTGTTAACAAATATTTCGTTAGTCTAGGCTATTCTTAAATTGGTTTGATGTCTGACAGTCTCTGACATTACTCGGTAGGGAATTCCAAAGCCGAGGAACAGCCACAGTGAAAGAAGATGAATATGAGGATGTTCGGTGGGAGGGAATGGATAATATTGAGGAGTGTTGTGATCGTGTGTCTAGGTTATGATGGGTAGATAAATTTTGAAAACGAAACGCAAGATAGACAGGAGTGGAGAAATGCAATATGTGAAGGAAATGGGAAAGACAGTGGATTTTCCTACGATTTCCAACCCATTAAGAGCAAATGCGAGTAACTAGACTCTGGACTCATCTCGCTGGCATTATCAGCTTCATCTCACTCAGTCGCTAGATGTCATTGCAGTCGATAAAGCGGCGTAAAATAGATCAAATAAAAAACAAGCTACGGCAGGGACCCGAACGCTTTATTGTAAACACAGGTTACGAGCACTTACTTCCATTTGTAGTAAACTTTTCACTTATATTTCGCTCAATAAGTGAACCTTAAATTACACTAGCTATATATTAAATACGAAACACCCTGCAGTGACGTCTGACAAGGGGTAAACCCCTCTAGACTTTATTATTCAACGTTACTCTCGCAAGCTATGAAGTTAATTTCGCGCTCACCGCTCCGACTGGCGGGACTAATCGTCCAGCATGCGTTTCATGGCAAAACTCCTCGATACACATGATTCATTAGATTCGCTTCAGCCTATATAAATGCATTACTGTTCGACACAAATTTGGTATATTGATGAAATATTCAGGTTGGAGAAAAAATATTTCGAATTAACAGATGATTGGTATGCCTCATAGATTTATTTTCTGGACAGCGTCGTGCGTGTAGACAGCTATTTGAATGTCATGTGCAAATTGATTCCGTGCTCTGAACACATGTTGAATATAGGTTACATTACTTAAGGTGACATGTATTTACTTACGAGTTTGGATTGAACTGTAAATTAGATTAAAACAGCTTGTAAGAATTTTAGGTGAATGTAGGCTCTAGTTTATAAGTATGATTCTACGGAACAATAAAGGTGTAATTATTTGTCTTCAATTATTATTTAATTTCCCGTCTTTCGTTTTTTTTTTCCTTATTTTCCTCTCTTATATTTTCTTTCTCATTTCTTCTGTGTTTCATTCCACAAGTGTAGTTACAATACCGTCGTCATGTTCTTTGCTGAAAAGAGTAATTGAATCTAATGGAGCACAAAAAATAATACAGTAGACCTGACTATTGTATCTGTGAAGTGAGGTGAGTCAGTAAAGTTATGGTTTACAGTGGCAGTGAATATTTTCGATCAATAATAATTTATAGAGTTAGTGAAATGTGTCATATAGTGTATTGTGGATCCCTATAACCACTGCATTGCGCGTTCTCAGGTTGCGGATAGAGGAGACGGCCTCCAGATATGGAGGGTAGCTGCGAATATATTGAATAAGCAGTCGTGAACAGCCGATAAGGGGTGGTCCTCCAGCTTGGGGGTTGGGCGAAGGACTAACAACCCATCACCGTAAAAAAATAGCTTGTTACGAAATCCCAAAATAAGGGACTGATTCTCTGGCACCACCACGGCAAAGTTTCTATGCGGATGACGTGAATATGTTAGGAGAAAATCCCCAAACTATTAGAAAAAGCACGGGAATTTTACTTGAAACATGTAAAGAGATAGGTTTAGTAATAAATACCGAAAAGACAAAGTATATGATTATGTCTCGTGACCAGAACATAGTACGAAATGGAAATATAAAAATCGGAAATTTATCCTTTGAAGAGGTGGAAAAATTCAAATATATATTGTAGCAAGATAGCAAATATAAATGACACTCAGGAGGAAATTAAACGCAGAATAAGTATGGGAAATGCCTGTTATTATTCGGTTGAGAAGCTTTTGTCATTCAGTCTGATCTCAAAAAAGCTGGAAGTTAGAATTTATAAAACAGTTATATTACCGGTTGTTTTGTATGGTTGTGGAACTTGGACCATCACTCTGAGAGAGGAACAGAGGTTAAGGGTGTTTGAGAATACGGTGTTTAGGAAATACTTGGGGCTAAGAGAGACGAAGTTACAGGAAAATGGAGAAAATTACACAACGCAGAACTGCACGCATTTTATTCTTCATCTGACATAATTAGGAACATTAAATCCTGACTTTGAGATGGGCAAGGCATGTAGGACGTATGGGCGAATCCAGAAATGCATATAGAGTGTTAGTTGGGAGGCCGGAGGGAAAAAGATCTTTGGTGAGGCCGAGACGAAGATGGGAGGATAATATTAGAATGGAATCGAGCAAGGTGGGATATGATGGTAGAGACTGGATTAATCTTGCTCATGATAGGGGCCGATGGCGGGCTTATGTGAGGGCGGCAATGAACCTTCGGGTTCCTTAAAAGCCATAAGTAAGCAAGTGTCAGTGAAATGTGTTCTAAAGTGTTTGTGAAATGTGTCATAGTGCCAGTACATAGAGTGAAAGGAAAGGAACAATGTGAAACTTATGTAGGGCCTATGTATATGTTGGTTGTAATATAAAATTAGGTACAATTATTAATTAGGTTATTTTAACTATTATTATTAATTGTAATTATTGTGTATTGTCATTATGTATATTGTGTATTAATTTCATTATTGTAGTAATTGTAATTATGATGTGTAATTAATTTACCACTGCCACCGGTTGTTTGCCCACTTGCAGTGTACGCACATATATACATACATACATACATACACACATACATATATACATACATACATACATACATACATGCATACATGTCCTCACCTGTGGAGCAACGGTCAGCGCGTCTGGCCGCGAAACCAGGTGGGCCGGGTTCGAATCCCGGTCGGGGAAAGTTATCTGTTTGAGGTTTTTTCCGGGGTTTTCCCTCAACCCAATACTAGCAAATGCTGGGTAACTTTCGGTGTTGGACCCCGGACTCATTTCACCGGCATTATCATCTTCATATCATTCAGACGCTAAATAACCTAGATGTTGATATAGCGTCGTAAAATAACTCAATAAAAAATACATACATACATACATACATACATACATACATACATACATACATACATACACACTTGAAGGTTTTGAAACAATTTATCGCATTGTGAAGACATGAATATTTTGAATGAATATTACATATTAAGTTCCTACCTAGACTTTATTATAAAGAAGTTAATACTCATTTTTATAAGAAATATTTATGAAGGATGAAGCTGAAGCTCTTGACCTGGTTCGTTAATGATCAGGCAAATCTACTCTGTTATTTTCCGTACTCCATTAGATTCAATTTCGCTTTCCAGCAAAGAATATGACGGTATTGTAACTACACTTGAAGAATAAAACACAGAAGTAATAAGAAAGGAAAGAAAATAGGACAATAAGGAATAAACAGAGACGAAAAGACGAGGAATTAAATAATAATTGAATCAAGAAAGAAGAAAGGAAGTAAATATGAACAAAAGAAGAAAAACAAACAAAAACCAAAAGCATATTGAATAATGTAATACGTATAAAGACGAGAGAAAGAGTAGATATTAAATTTATTCAAATATACTTAAAATCTGAGGAAGAAATAATAAAGGAGGCACAAAATGAATAAAAAGAACGAGAAAATAAAAAGAATGTGATATGAAAGTTGCTGTAGGCACAGTGGAAGAATTAATAAAGAAGCCAGGATGTAACACAGATATAAATTTAGGCATATGACATAATATGATATAAGCTTATCATTTCTTTGTGGAAAAAACATTTGATGAGGTAATCAGTTTAGATTTTTTAAGCTTACAAAATGAATAATAACATAGTCATATACTGTAACAGCTAAGATAAGGCTGCTGTGTCTTATGACATTATAAAATGATAGAACATTTTAACGGATTTGACTTCTTTGTATAAAAAAGTGTAACAAGAGTACGCATTATACACTATTAAAGACTTAGTTTTGCAATTACACTGGTGGTTTCCTAATGAAATCGGAGAATATTTTAGATAATGTAAGTATTTTAATAGGGTTTAGGAACAAAGATATCATGTATTGTGAGATGACATAGTTCTGTTTGCAGGATTAAATTTCCAAACATTCTGTGTAAGTTTTACGGCATTGTTAATTACCATGAGTGCTCTTTTCTGCAATGGTATATATACAGTATAATCATTTACTTTAACGTACCACCTTAAAAGTAACGAAACATATCTGCAGATATTTTTCCTGCCATAACGTTGTCCTTCGTACACCACTCTAGGTGATTGACATAGTATCAGATGACAATTATAGTAAATAATAATAATACTAATAATAATAATAATAATAATAATAATAATAATAATAATAATAATAATAATAATAATAATAACAACAACAATTGGAGCAATAGTGGAATACCGGCAGGGAAAACGGGAATACAGATACCTCGTTCCGTTCCTTGTAGGAAATTGTTTTAAATATACTAACAGTTATTTGAAATCTCTAGGCATACTGCAGCATGGAACTAAAAGTATTTCTCTCCAAATTCTTAAGGATTGTACACTTAGCCTATACTAAACACTTGTTTCTATTTCTCATATTAATGTTGTTACTGTATCGAAATTTTATTACAGTTATTAGGCCTGTAGTTAGTAATGCAAGTTTCAAAACTAGTACAGTTTTTTATTAATTAGTTAAATTAAATTCTTGTGTTGTATTGTAATGTGAATGTTCACCTGGTTTTTTTTTTCAGGCAGATGACTCCCTTCTTTGTGAGAAGTTATTCAGATTACCACTTTCGTTCACAAAAGTTACTCATGAACCCATAAATATTATAAATTCAATATATGAACACAGACCCTTGTTAATGAATTGATCTGGCGAAAAGATTTCAAGCAGGTAGTAAATGGTCCGACGCGTGACAATGCCCTCTTAGATGTTTACCTACTAAGACCTGTCTCTCTCTTTGTCAACTCTGAAGTCTTCATAAAATAAGTGATCACAATAGCGTCTTATTAGAAATCTTCTGGGAAAACACAGTAAATCCGAGGTCAAGTCCACTGTCTGTCTGGAATTTTAACAAAACCGATGTCCATGAATTACAAACGTTTCTACGACAAAAGCATGATGACTTTCTAAAGACTGAAGGAAATATGGAAAATGTGTGGCATAAATTTAAGTGTATAATTTTCGAGGCATTAGTAAAATGTGTACCTTCTAAAATAATTAAGAAAAATCCGGACCCAGAATATTACACTAATTATATTCGCTACTTAAAGAAAAAGACAAGGCGCGCATTTATCAAACGTAAACGGAGCCATGAGCATTGGGAAAAATATATCGAATTAATTAAGAAACTTGAGTGTGAAAAAAGGTTAGCTCAGGAAAATTTTCTAAAAACTATTTTAAAAGAAGATGAAAGTAACAATTGGAGACAGTTTTATAATTATGTACGCAGGAGAAAAGGGAAAAATGAAGGAGTAGTGCTTTTACGAAATCAGAACGGAGAAAGTATAACTGATGACAAAGAAAAGGCCGACTTATTAAATTCCTATTTCATTTCGGTTTTCAATAATAATAATAATAATAATAATAATAATAATAATAATAATAATAATAATAATAATAATAATAATAATAATCCCGCTGATAGGAGTGGTTGTGTCACAGACCGTGAATGTGAACCAAATTCGACTTTCAAAATAACTTCCAAAGGGGTTAGAGAGAGAATAACGAAATTAAAAAATCGGAAGTCTCGAGGACCAGATAGTATTGCTACAGAGATTCTTAAATTAGGTTCCGAGGCCATAATTCCATACTTAATGCGTATATTTCATGTTTCCATAAACAATGCAGCTATTCCATGTGACTGGAAATCAGTTATAGTGGTACCCATACATAAAGGTGGAAATAAATTAGATGTCGGAAACTACAGACCGATTAGCCTTATATCTGTCGTATGTAAAGTCATGGATCATTTGATATCGGATTATATTCGTCATGTTCTAAATGCGAAAGACTGGTTTTACAACCGCCAGCATGGTTTTAGGGAAGGCTTCTCATGTGATAGTCAAATTACGTCGCTGGTTCAGGATCTAGCTGAAGAGGTAGATAGAGGCGGAAGAATCGATGCAGTTGTGATTGACTTTTCGAAAGCATTTGATTTGGTGCCACATGACATATTAATAGATAAGTTAAGTAGGCTAGGAATAGATAAAAGAGTGGTGCTATGGATCCAAGAATTCTTAAAAGGTAGAACCCAGAGAGTTAGAGTAGGTCATGAAATATCGGAAATTGGAAATATAAGTTCAGGGGTGCCACAGGGCAGCGTTCTGGGTCCATTACTCTTTATAATATACGTAAATGACCTATGCCAGAATATTACATCAAATGTGAGGCTATTTGCAGACGACTGCATTATCTATAGAAAGATTAGAAATAATTCAGATGTAGAGTCTATTCAAACAGATTTGAATAACATTTACAACTGGGCGTTAAAGCATAGGATGAAAATAAATGGTTCTAAAAGTAAATCTATAACATTTTGTAAAACCCGAGAGGAGACTAGTCTTAATTACGAATTCAGTGGTGTTGTAATTCCGCAAGAACAATGTTGTAAATACCTAGGAGTGTATTTAAACTCCAAACTTTCTTGGGGAGAGCATGTTGATAATGTTACAGGCAAAACATGGAGGGCACTTCACTTTATTATGAGAATCTTGAGAAAGGCTAGCCCCAAATCGAGGGAAATAGCATATCTAACATTAGTGCGACCGTTAATGGAATACGGAACTACGTGTTGGGATCCCTATAGAATATATCAGATAAATTCCTTAGAAAGAATCCAGTATAGGGCAGCTAAATTTGTTAAAGGTAAAAGAGAAGATGGGAACGATACGATAAAAGAACTTAAATGGGAAACTTTGGAAAACAGACGTAGGAAAACTAGAATAACATCATTGTATAGAGCACATCTAGGTCAGAAAGCATGGGTGGACATAACGGCTCGGTTAGAAAAGCCAACGTACTATGGTAGGAACGATCATGATTTTAAAATCAAATGTAGGAAACAGAAAACGGATGTAGGTAAATTCTCATTTTTAAATAGAACTATAAATGATTGGAATGACCTACCTGTAGCGGTCTTTGAGGGCTGTCCTTCCTTAAGGAGATTCAAGAATAATTTAAAGAGTTGTGTATAAAGTGAAAATTAAAATTAAGGTGACATTCAACATTTAATTTTTTAAGGTGACATGTATTTATCTAGCCTGACGAGTTTACTTCCTTGGTTTGAATTGTAAATTATTTAAAAATAGCGTGTATGAGGGCCTTAGACTAGAAATATTTAGTTTAAATGTAGTTCTGTTTATAAGTATGCATAAGAATGCAATTATTTGACTTATTTGAACTGTTGTATCAGTGAAGCGAGGTGAGTCAGTGAAGTTATGGTTTTACAGTGCAGTGAACAGTTCCGATCAGTGATAATTTATAGCGTCAATGAAATGTGTTCTATAGTGTCAGTGAAATGTGTTACAGAGTGTCAGTGAAATGTGTGCTAAAGTGTCAGTGAAATGCGTCATAGTGCCACTACAGGGAATGAGATGAGAGTAAAGTGAAAGACTATTGAAACTTATGTAGGACCTATACATAATTATGTAGGTTGTGTTGTAAAATTAGGTGTTTTATTTTATGTTTTATTATTATTGTGTTAAATTGTATTGTGTATTCTTATTGTATTGTGTATAAAATTGTATATGTGTTGTAAATTGTATTATGTATTGTAAATTTTATTGTGTATAGCTTATCATTTTAACTGTGTATTGTTAATATTGTATATACCACTGCCACCGGGTGCTTGCCCACTTGCAGTGTAAATAAATACATACATACATGAGCGACAAAGAATTTTGAAGGTAGATAAAAAGGGTGAAAAAGAAAAGGATGAAGTAAAAATTGAAGAATGGAATGAAAAGTGAGATAAAGTGAAAAAGGAATTAATGTATTAAGTATGTAAGGATGGAATATAAACGGTATTGTTTAAGTTAAGATTGAAAAAATAAATTTAAGAAAAGGAGAATAAAAAAATTCCGTGAATATGACCACTGAACATAGGGTGGGTTTAAGGAATATGAACGAACATATTATGTCCATGTTTGGAAATGTGTATATATATATATATTTTACACACATGTATATTCAGGATGGGAGATCTTCAATGAAATTCTTAAGGACCTAATCTTGTGCAAATTATGAACGAAAAAAGTCTCCTACTATTTTGTTCCTTTGCACATTGAGTTTCGATAAATAATTATTGGGTTGCTGAGAAAGTTCGTAGCGTTGTTTCGCCCTAAGAAAAGCTTTTAAGGTGAAAACGAATGAATAAAGTAAATTGTTAAAACTGCGGTAAACAAGTATGAATGAAGTGAAGTATAAAAGACCGAGGTATAAAGGAATGAAATAAAGTATAAAATATTGTGGTAGAAAGAAATTGATAAAGTAAAGTGTGAAGGACGGATGTAAACAAGAATGAATAACGTGAAGAGTGAAAAATCTGAGATGAAAAGAAATTAATGAAATAGAATTGTGAAAGACTGAGGTAAAAAAGAAATCAATAAAGTTAAGGTAGAAAAGGATGCACGAAGTAAAGAGTGAAAGACTGAGGTAGAAAAGAATGAATTAAGTAAAGGGTGAAAGACTGAGTTACAAAAGAATGAATGAAGTAAAGGGTGAAAGACTGTGGTAGAAAAGAATGAATGAAGTAAAGGGTGAAAGGCTGAGGTAGAAAAGGATGAACGAAGTAAAGAGTGAAAGACTGAGGTAGAAAAGAATGAATGAAGTAAAAAGTGAAAGACTGAGGTAGAAAAGAATGAATGAAGTAAAGAGTGGAAGACTGAGGTAGAAAAGAATGAATGAAGTAAAGAGTGAAAGACTGAGGTAGAAAAGAATGAATGAAGTAAAGGGTGAAAGACTGAGGTAGAAAAGAATGAATGAAGTAAAGGGTGAAAGACTGAGGTACAAAAGAATGAATGAAGTAAAGGGTGAAAGACTGTGGTAGAAAAGAATGAATGAAGTAAAGGGTGAAAGGCTGAGGTAGAAAAGGATGAACGAAGTAAAGAGTGAAAGACTGAGGTAGAAAAGGATGAATGAAGTAAAAAGTGAAAGACTGAGGTAGAAAAGAATGAATGAAGTAAAGAGTGGAAGACTGAGGTAGAAAAGAATGAATGAAGTAAAGAGTGAAAGACTGAGGTAGAAAAGAATGAATGAAGTAAAGGGTGAAAGACTGAGGTAGAAAAGAATGAATGAAGTAAAGGGTGAAAGACTGAGGTAGAAAAGGATGAATGAAGTAAGGGGTGAAAGACTGAGGTAGAAAAGAATGAATGAAGTAAAGAGTGAAAGACTGAGGTAGAAAAGAATGAATGAAGTAACGGGTGAAAGACTGAGGTAGAAAAGAATGAATGAAGTAAAGAGTGAAAGACTGAGGTAGAAAAGGATGAATGAAGTAAAGGGTGAAAGACTGAGGTAGAAAAGAATGAATGAAGTAAAGGGTGAAAGACTGAGGTAGAAAAAAATGAATGAAGTAAAGGGTGAAAGACTGAGGTAGAAAAGAATGAATGAAGTAAAGAGAGAAAGACTGAGGTAGAAAAGAATGAATGAAGTTAAGAGTGAAAGACTGAGGTAGAAAAGAATGAATGAAGTTAAGAGTGAAAGACTGAGGTATAAAAGAATGAATGAAGTAAAGAGTGAAAGACTGAGGTAGAAAAGAATGAATGAAGTAAAGGGTGAAAGACTGAGGTAGAAAAGAATGAATGAAGTTAAGAGTGAAAGACTGAGGTATAAAAGAATGAATGAAGTAAAGAGTGAAAGACTGAGGTAGAAAAGAATGAATGAAGTAAAGGGTGAAAGACTGAGGTAGAAAAGAATGAATGAAGTAAAGGGTGAAAGACTGAGGTAGAAAAGAATGAATGAAGTAAAGGGTGAAAGACTGAGGTAGAAAAGAATGAATGAAGTAAAGAGTGAAAGACTGAGGTAGAAAAGAATGAATGAAGTAAAGAATGAAAGACTGAGGTAGAAAAGAATGAATGAAATGAAGTGTGAAAGATTGAGCTAAGAAATAATAAAGTAAACAGTAAAAGACAGGTAAAATGGAATGGATGAAATAATGTGAATGACTAAAGCAAAGAGGAATGAATTAGGCAAAGTGTGAATGTCTAAGGTGGAAAGTGGAAAGTAATGAATGTAGAAAGGTATGAAAGATTGATATGAAAAGGAATAAGTGAAGTGTGAAAGATTCATGAAGAAATGAAGTATAGATTGAAAGTCTGAGGCAGAAAGAATGAATAAAGTAAGGCATGGAAGAACAAGATAAAAATGATTGAATGAATGAAAGAATGAATTAATTAAAGATAAAGGAGAAATGAAATGAAGTAAGGAGTAAAGAAATGAAGTGGAGATGGAAGAATAAAATAAAGAAGAATAGTATAAAGTTTGGGAAAATGAAGTAGGCTAATCAAACGTATAAGGAAATGAAAAGAAGTAAGAGAAGAATGGGGAAACGAAATGAAATATAAATTGTACCAAAGAACTTACACGAGACCAATGAATTTTATGAAGTAATGACGATTTCCTATTTATATAAAAATTGTTGCATTTTACACAATGTCTACTGTACAGTGCTGTAGAAAACACTGTCCACAAGACATTAGAATGCTAGAGTGATTAAATTGAATTAAATATTTAAAAACTTATGAAATAAACCAATTTTTTTCTAACATGAAAATAAAGGAAATTTTATACCGCACACAAAGAATGTTTATATAACAATATTAACGTTAGTGAATAACTTATTCTGTCTCTTTCATGTGGTACAATGAGATACATGAGGATTTTTTAACATGTGGACCTAACTGTAACAAGATTTTCCATAACCCAGATTTCGTTACACTCTGAAAACAACAAAGAGGGAACAATACGAGAGGGTTGTTTACGGGCGTAATATGTGTAACATGGGGTTGGTATAATTCTCGCTACGTGCCCTAGGTAGAATGATGCATTGCACGCCATCCGCCCAAATCCAAAATTCGTCGTCACGTCAGTCAGCGAAATCTAGGGGTTGAAAGAGAGCACAGAGCTAGGAGTTGAAGGGTGCAGACTGTTAGCCCACCCCATTATTCGTATATATGCGCATTCTAGGAAGTTCACATTTATGCACAAGAGGATGAGATCGGGTAGACAGAGATAGACGGTAGTGGGAGAAGGGATGGGTCTTTCAATCAATTATGTAAATGTAGATATTGTTATGCTATACGAATACGATGTAGGTGGTAGTGGCAGCTAGAAAACTAATTTCGTTTTCAAACGTCCCCCTCTCTCTCTTTCCCTCTATTTTAAAGGCCCTTATTCTATCCTAAAATACACTCCTAAAATACCCCCTTTATATGTGTAGTGTCCTACAGTCCTATATTAGTATTAGAAGCAGTTGCGGAACAAATTTCTTTGTCTTGCTTTTACTACCGGAGCAGCTGTTCGACTTGAGACCATGTAATACATACCAATGTGTGAATGAAGTAGAGCTTCAAGCTTAGAGTACTTGGAAAGAAAACTCTCAAAGCTTAAACTATTTAAATTTCGTGCTGTTTTGCTTCCTAACTTAAAGATTTACGTAAAACTCGATATAATAGAGGAAGTTTCTTCTTATCGCATGCAAAATAATGGTAAAAGCCTATCTACAAGTAGTTATAAATATAATACTATTTATCAGAGCGCTTTCAATTTCTTTTTAGTGATGTGCGTATACACTTTAAGCGTTGAAATAAAAAGAATGGTTAGTCTAGAATAAATATTTCTCCTTAAAATAATTTTTGAATTTAAACTTTTTTTTTTTTACAAATTCATTACATGCCTGCGGTTATGTACACTCTATTCACTTATTATAACACAAATTGAATTGAAAGTTTAGCCACTTAATGCTCATAGATACTAAAATATACTCTATCAATATTATTAATATATCTGCAATATTATGGGCATAGGGCTTATAGGATAAAGTTTCCTAATTCCGTGATATATTTTTTTCACTGAATGTCACAGGATTGGGTATTTTTCTAGGAAGTTCACAGATGTCTCAAAAGTAGGCGAAAGATGCACTCTTTCGAGAAAGATGTCTGGCGCTATGGTCGAACGGCAAAGCTTTGACTGACATTCAATTTTATAAAAGTATCACGGGATTGGGGGTATAACGGAAATATGCGACTTTACCCTACCAATCTTCACCGTCAATTTTTACTAGGACAATGACACAGCGAAGACCAAAGGCCAGCGTTTGGTCACCGAGTGAAGACAACAGGTTAGCTGTGCTATGGAGTATGACAGCACACGCACACGGCACGTTCGATGTAGTCAGCGCAACAGGTCATAGAAAATGAGTAGGTACCGATGCGATGGTAACATTGTTAGGTGTCGACCTGTATAAGAAATTGAAACATACAACCACATCACAAACACACAATCCACCCCACCTCACTTGACTCGATTACTTGTTAGTAAAGATTTGCATCTTTTGATGACGAGGATCTTGCCAGTACACACATCGATGTATCACTTTTTTGTGTGCACCAGTAACTTCTTGTGAAATTGAAAGAAGTTTCCTAGTACAGACATTGACGAAGAGGAAAGGAAGAAAGAAAGGAAAAAAGGAAGGAAGAAAGGAAGAAAGAAAGGAAGAAAGGAGGGAAAAAAGGAAGGAAGAAAGGAAGAAAGAAAAAAGGAAGAAAGAAAGGGAGGAAGGTAGGAAGAAAAAAGGAAGAAAGAAAGGAAGAAAGGAAGGAAGAAAATAAGGAAGGAAGGAAGAAAGGAATAAATAAAAAGAAGAAATGAAGAAAGGAAGGAAGAAAGAAAGAAAGGAAGAAACGAAAAAATGAAAAAAGGAAGGAAGAAAGGAAAGATGAAAGGAAGAAAGAAAGAAAGGAAGAAAGAAAGAAAGAAAGGAAGAAAGGAAGGAAAAAAGGAAGAAAGGAAGGAAGAAGGGAAGGAAGAAAGGAAGAAAGGAAGGAAGAAAGAAAGGAAGAAAGAAAAGGAGAAAGGAAGAAAGGAAGGAAGAAAGAAAGGAAGGAAGAAACGAAAAAATGAAGAAAGGAAGGAAGAAAGGAAAGATGAAAGGAAGAAAGGAAGAAAGAAAGAAAGGAAGAAAGAAAGAAAGAAAGAAAGGAAGAAAGAAAGGAAGAAAGGAAGGAAGAAAAAAGGAAGAAAGAAAGGAAGAAGAAAAGGAAGATAGAAAGGACGAAAGGAAGGAAGAAAGAAAGGAAGAAAGGAAGAAAGGAAGGATGGAAGGAAGAATGGAAGGAAGAAAGTGAACATTTTCGTTTGAAAATTTAAAAATGTACATCATTCATTGTAGTCCTAATGGATTTGAAGGGGTTGTTGAATATCACGGTCATATTAATATTTATTGATATTTTATGTTTGAACAGAAATCATAAATTTTATTATTGTGAAAGTTTTGCAATATTTTGTTTATTACAATTTATTTCATTATTATAGAGGTTTATTTCTTTCTAAAAATTACAAACAATGATATATGCTTTTCTTACAATATACATAATCACCATTTTCGAAAAGTGTTTTGCATATAAATGCACAAATTTCTTTCGTGAGCTGACTGTACAAGTTTATAGGCCTACTTGTCGGTATTAATAGTTGGGTCCTTGCTGTATCAGTCGTTGCATAGACAGTGGAGAGCGTCGGTATGTGCTCACCAAACTTGGACTTCAATGTGACCAAACACAGGGTGATGACAATGATGTAAGCAAATAAATAAATAAAACTAAAAATAAAAGCTCATCCTATGGCATTAAATTTTAATCGGATGTCTCCAATTGAAGTAAGATCTTGTTGGAAGAATATCAAGTAAATCACAATTGCGGTGGATGGGAGAATAATATTAAAATGGATTTGATGGAGATGGGATATGATGGTAGGGACTGGATTAATGTTGCTCAGAATAGGGATCGATAACGGACTTATGTGAGGGTGACAATGAACCCCCGGGTTTTTTGAAAGCCATTTAAGTAAGTAATATAATATGGTACATATACTAACTTATGTCTTATATTGTAAACTGTAGGGTAAACATTGGTAATTTCGTGGCAGTAGTTATTTCGTGATACTTTTTCTTTGCTCTTTTGTGAAATAACCAATGGTGTTACGAGATCCAAATTTCCGCCAAGGGATTGCATATGTTGTCCAGTTTCCAGAAACGTACAGCTAAGCTTTGTATGACTATTGTAGTTGCTTCAGTGAGCTTTTATGTTTGGAGAGAGCAAGTTTGCGTCGACTTCTCAGGCATAAAAAATTTTGTTGATGTTTGTAATTACATTACAGGCTTATTACTAAAGGTAAGCATATGATATTTGGTACAAAGATTTATTGTATCTTCATGAAATTTTAGGAAATGTTTTTTGAATTTTAGATACATCTGCAGTCGCCATATAGGCTTAGCTTTACTGATAGAAATCTTAGCTGTTTCAGGCGAAATTTTGTTGAGCATTAAGTGTTACAATTTTTAAAATAGTATAAAATGTATTACAATAGGAATTTTAGAAATATGAAGACAAGATGTGATGACAAAAAAGAAAACGGAGGCGCAATGGGTTCAGTGTACTATTGTTTGATTTGTTATCATGCTAAGTGTCAATGATAAGTGCTAGATGACTTACTTGCAAGAATTGTGACAGAAGATTGAACATGGCTCCACCATTTTGGACCGGAGACAGAGGCAGACAACAGAGTGGCATCATGCAAATTCACCAAAGAAATAGAAATTCAAAAATGCACCTTCGGCAGGAAACGTTATGGCTACTGTGTGTTTCGATTCAGAAGGACTCTTGCTTGTGGACATCATGCCACACGGAACCACCATTAATTCGGACGAGTATGTTGCAAATCTCAAGAAACTTCAAGTTCGACTGAGTCGTGTTCGACGACATCCGGAGAAGCAGGATGTTCTGCTATTGCACGACAACTCACAGTCATATGTCAGTCACAAGACCACAGACCAGATCAGAAAATTCGGATAGACAACACTGAAACACCCGCCTTACAGTCCTGAACTGGCACCGTGCGATTACCATTTCTTTGGTAAACTGAAGGATCCCTTCGCGGAACGAGGTTAGAAGATGACTCCCTTGTGCACGCTACTAAAGAGTGGCTCAGACTTGTTGGCCCAGACTTTTACCGTGCTGGTCTACAGGCCCTCGTTCCTAGGTTACGTAAGGCAGTTGAAAGGGACAGGGATTATGTGGAAAAAATGACATTTTGTTCGTTAAGGATGCATCTACATTCTATGAAAATAGCAAAGCTGTAGGATAAAAATATAATTTTTAAACAAACGTTATGCATTACTTTTGAAGTTACCCTAGTAATATAGGCTATAGTAAAGTCCGTAATAAAAGTGTTCACCCTCTCAGGGCAAAGAAGATCCCTTTTCAATTTCAATTTTTACTTTGATTTTATTCTTATTATGCGTTGATATGCATTTCTATGTTTTCTTGCTATGAATATTAGACGGAATTACTGTGTTTGAAGTCTTGTAACAATAAATGAGAATTTCATTTGACTTTAATGAATTTTTCCACAATTCTTCTACCTCTCACGAAATTATCAATGCAATATCACGAAATTACCAAGGTTATCACGAAATAACCAACCTTTCAGCTTAAGTTGTAAAAGTGGATTTTGGTACATATTCAAGAACGTATCCAATCTTTTATGTCTCCAGATTTGTACAGCAAGTTAACGTCTTTTAGTTGAAAAAATCGGAATAAGGATATATTTACACATTTGCATTTTAAATTAGTTTTTATGAAATTATCACGAAATTACCAATGTTTACCCTATTATGAATTACTGGCCCTGTATGAAACATTATTGATTTTGTTTCATGAACTCGTTCAATATTGTTAGTGGTAGTAGTACTAATAGCAGTAATTTTATTTAACGACTTTCCAACTGCAGAGGCTATTTATTCAGCGTCGAAATTTAAGTTGCCCGAGAAATGGCTGACATTGTGTCTAATACAAGAACATAAACATTTATTATGGACAATAAAATTAAAGAAAATTAAATATTTTACTACAATTAAGTACTAGCAAGGAACATTCTTGTATAACAGACAGTATGTTGTAGTAGTAAATGGATAAATACAGGCTACCTATTTCCAGCATATTTATAGCGAAAAGTTAAGCTTAACAGAACGTGCAGAATTAGCGACAGAGTTTAAGCCAGTTGTTCCAAAACTCTTCAGCCTCACGCCCCTTTATAACTTCCGAAATCCTCATGCCTCCCCTTTCTGCGCCCTTTATAAAAAATGCAGAACATCATGAAAATTAAACTCTCAAAAAGCCTCATTCTGTTGACAAATTAATTAAATTATGAAACAATTAAACTCCTTAATTTGTATTTTCTAGCCACGTTGCTATAGAAATATCTCTTTCAGAAAAATAAAAGAAAAGAGAGACTGAGTTCGTAGCCATAGAAACTGATATGTCAAGAAGTATGAAGTCGTGCATTCCATATCAGCATTGTCAATCATAGTAATCGCTAAATGTACTTTAATTGAATCGGTCGTTTGTAAAACCACACAAGTTCACATTTACGAAAATGAGTTACCCGTACTTTAGCAAACTATATGAACTGATGAATCATTTCCATTCAAAACAACATGAGTTCGATCATTAATAAGCATTCTTTAAAATCTTAAAATATTGAGTTTCTTTCAAAACCACATTAGTCCCGGACTCATGTGGTTTTAACCCTTAACGACACGATACGCCCATGATACCATGCTGTATCAATTACTTCATGTACACAGCGTTTGTCAAGATGTCGGACAGTGAGTGTAGTTCTACGAGTTCTGTAAGCGTGAAAAAACGCAAGAAAGATGTCATCAACAGAGAAGGATATAAAAGAGAAAGGATAAAGTATTGCAAAGTAAAATGTGTCGCACACATTTACATTGTTTTTTTATAATAACTTATAAGCCATGTAGGAAGAGACGGTAGATGAACGATCTGAAAATTAAAATATAAATAAGATTCTCTTTTTTGTATGAATTACTTGTCTTTTTTGCAGAAAAAATGTGTAATTTATTTTATTTACTTATTGTTAATTAAAACTGTGTGTGTACTTATACATTTATATTAAACATGCGACACACTGATTTGAAAATGAATACCCTGAAAGAACTTTTTTAAGTCGGCTATGATATTTTGAATTTAATTTGTGAGTAATGTGAATAATTTGGAACCTCAAATAAAAATAGCAATATAAATTAATTGAAAGCAGTATAATAACGTATTTAATACTGCAACAAACAATACACCACACATTGCATTGGGATACAGGAGTTATTATTTTGGGTACTTGTTAAACAACACTAGTCGAAGAATTGAAAAAAAAATATTTTGAGATTATATAAAATGAGATAATGAATATACCATGCGTTCGTGATAAAACATACTAAATTATGGACCCTGTCTCAAAATTTCACAAAGCTGACATAAAATGTATTAACTACAGATAATTGTTTCTATTTTCTTAAAACTTATTTTCTGTGATTCATGTGGTTTTACAAATGACCGATTCAAATATTGAGTCATATCTCGTACTCAAAACCACATTGAAACAAACTGTAAATCTCTGTCTTCTATACTGTTTAAAGAGTAATTTCAAAGACATGTTTTCAGATAAGTCAATTTGATATAAAAGCAATCAACACGTGAGGTTTGCAAGCCAATACATATTTCATTTCATACAATCTACATCTTATTGCTAACAAGCAAACATTCTGAGGGGGGGGGGCAGATGAAACAGTTAAACTCTTTTCTTCCACCATGTTAATAATGTCAAAAGAAGTGCTTATACAAAATTTGGCCACTCGACCGAAATTACGAGGACCGTAAAAAAGTAAGCTTGCCAGGAGCCGTTAACAGAAAGAAAACACAATTTCACTGGAAAAAATTTACTGGAACAGACACAGTAATTGTGGAACTATTTTTCAACATTTCCACACCGGAACTGAGACATTTGTCATATCATCGGATCCACAGAGAGGTGCAGAGGGCTGTCAAACGCTGGCTCCGATCCCAGGCGCTGAATTCTACGATATAAAAGTACTAAAATTGATCCCATGTTATGACAAATTCTCAATTTCATTGGGGGATATGTTGACAAAGAGCGAAACAATTGCTCTGTGTCTGTTTCAATAAATTTTTTATGCAATTGTGCTTTTTTTTTCTGTAAACGGGCTCAGGGAAAATCACTTTGTGGATGGCCTCGTAAATGTGGTGGAGTGGTCAAAATTTGTATAAGCACTTCTTTTGACATTCTTAACATGTTGGAAGAAAATAATTTAACTCTTTTTATCTGCCCCCATCAGAATGTATGCTTGTAAGTTATTAGGCGAAACATATCTCTTAATTTTGATTGTTTTTATATAATTAAAGAGTGCTTGCTTAAAAGTTTCCATAGCGTTAAAAGAGAACAAATTTAAACATTCGCTTAGTGTTTTATCACATCCATACTAATTTTAAAAGACAAATTACATTTAAACAGTATTGATTGTTTCAAGCATGTCGTGGAAGCGGAAATAAATGATCTCAAATCATTTTCTATTGTTGCTGAACGTTATTCAAACTGTCAGTAACTATAGATCGATTGAGTGAATTCAAGTTTTGAACTATGGTTTCAAAACGCATAATTCAGTATAGATTATGATAACTACATGATCGTAAATCAGCTACATTACGTAGATTGTGAATTCATATATTAAAATTCTTCTAAATACGCCTTCTTCTTGTTTAATGACACATCACTCCATTGCTCCTCGTTAGGGATCTCTTCGATTAAGGAAATATAGTAATTACAGTTAGTTACATATAGATATTACCTAGTATTACAATTGCACAATTGTTGCAAATAGTTCAAATATATGGTATTCGGTGAAAGTAATTGCACTGGAAAACGATTCTTGATGACTATTACACTTTTACTACGTCATACTACTTTTGACCAAAAAAAGGTACGAAAGAACGTGTTTCAACTAATCATGGTCGTTTATCGCTACAATTGTAACATTTCCCTAGCATTTGTTTGTTTTTATCACTTCCCTAGCATTTCTTTCTTTGTTTGCCAACATTTCAAACTGCAAATTCTTTACGGTTCTATTAAAACATGCTTTGCAATATAAATTGTTAGATGTCTCAGCTGTTCAGATTATAACTGGGTTATAACCATTGTTTCATTTATATAATACTAGTGGTTTGTGCAACAAATGCTGCAAACTATAAGTTCATTAGACGTTCAAATAAAAATGTTGTATATTTATTTTCAATGAAGAATATCAGACATTTTGAAAGTTATTTGCTTCCATAATAATGAAACATACTCCCTCTGAATGTTTATTTTTATGCCAAATACTTTTTCTTGAACCTATCCATCTTTATTTTTTTTTAGTTTCAACGCGAAAAAGCAAGTAACAATGTCAGAACGATCAGTGGGTTTTTCATGTGGGGGTAAAGCAATAGCTATTTCAGGTCATTGTGGATTGTAGGCGAAAGTTAAAAAAAAAAAAAATGTCAGGTTTGCTATGCTTTCGAACAATAGACATAGCATTTTTGTTTAGCTGCTACATGTAGGCTACAGCTTGAAATGTAGAGGGTAAAATCATTTTATCCTACTAATAGATCTTGCTGAAATATTCAGGAGACTACAAAATTTTCTAGGCCTCTTATTTTATCAGTAAGTAATACCTTTTGGTCTTTCCTTAGGAACTGTAATTTTTGCTCTCTCGCGAGCCAATACGGAAGAGAATGGCGCATATTATAAGTATCTACACCACACCGTCATTAAGTATATGAAAAAGACTAAACCCCTCTTGTTTAATAACTATAAAAGTATTTGAATTGTAATAATAATATTATTATCGTACGTAAGTTTTGTAGTTACAGCCTCCACTCAGTAAATTATAGAAATGAAGATCTAATGTAAGACATTCTCTACATCCACTTTTATAACCCCAAAATGTTTCACTTTCATATCATCAATATAGCATTTATATGTATTATTGAGGAAAAATGGTCACATCATGACATTAACTATATTAATATTTAGTTTCTAATGGTAATAATTTGATCTAACCATCTCAAGTTTTGTAGATTTTGATATCCAATACACAGCTCTACTCAGAAAATTACACACCGCAGAATCAGACCTGTAAATTATTTTTAGTAAGTCTTGAAGTTGTTAATAACCAATTGAATTTGAGCTCTAAATATGTCAGCAATCCTGCAGGTCATGGCCTTCGTGTAATAGCCTAGTGTTTATTGTAGTGTGTGTTTTTTTATTCTGAAATGCAATTAGTTCTCAAAATTGACGAAAGATGGATTTTGGAAAATAGGAAAATTGTATAGGAAAACTAACGATCCACTGAAAGTTACTATTTTTTCTGAAAATCCTTGGATTCCAAGCTTCAAAATGACGGGTCATTCATTAAAATCCGTTCAGCCGTTTTCCCGTAATTTCCATTACCAGTTGAAATTCTATGTATAGATATTGGTGGTCACATAAACTTTAAGATTAAGTGGGAGGTAAAAGAAAATAATAATAATAAAAAATAATAAATAAATAATAATAAAAAATCTAAAAGAAATTGTAGTTCATCGAAACCACCAAAGACAAGTTTTGGGATATCATGCTATTGAAACTTTTGATTTTAATTTTTTCGCCCCACATACCACACATGTCTACGATGAATATGATGGATGAGGTATGATAGTAATGATTATGATCATTATTAATGTATTATTATTTTTATTAAGATATGGCTACCGATAGTGGTAATGATGCTTCTTTTGGTGAAGTATTTGCTGCATATATGCTGTCATTATTTCTAGATTGTAGTTCTGACCTTAATATTTTAAACTAATCTTTAACGAAACAAATGCAGTAATAGAACGTGACATGTTCAGTCTTGTATGAAAAGTCTATGTCTTTGTAATATAAATAACCAATGAGCAGCGTTCTGTTACAGAAATTTCGTCTAAGAGCCTTAACATTGCCAAATCAATCCTTCAAGCGTACCACTCTGCAGTCAAAAAAAAAAAAAAGAGAGAGGGAACTTTCTCTAATTTTGTCGTTGGATTGACGGAGGATGAAACGAAGCTCCTATTCCCTGACCCGACTAACAAACCCGTCATCTACTTGCTGTCCACTTTGATTGCGCCTGATGAGGCTTTACGCAGTCTCCACTACCAGAGTGCACGATGAGTTGTCTGCTCTCAAGGGGATAGTTCTAATATAAACAGAACCTTGGTAAAAGAGTCCTTTGGTCAAGTGGAGTGGTTTTAAGTACTGCTGATCCATATCATGATGAAGTTCACACATCATGACGCACCTATGGTTGCATTCGAGTGTACTTACAGACTGTTTCGAGAGAATGTCACTTGCGAAGGCGAAATAATTGTACAGGGTGTCTGATGTAAGCCGTTCGTTTTTGTTTAGGCAACTCAAATATCAAATGAGACATGTGGGAGATATTTAATAGTTTCGCAGGCAGATGTGTATTAACGCCCATGTGAATCTCTTCGTATAATAATTTTATGTTAAACATGTACAGTCACTCTGTTAATTATTTATTTTCTTTCGGCTTTCCAAGTTTCTTCTAGTCGCGTTTATCATTGGATAGTGTTTCTTTTCATTCAGTTGCTGCAAGAGAAAACAATGATTATAATCAATAAATTATTGAATACTCAGAGTTATTTCTTCCAAAGAAGTTTTAACTCGATACAGCTGGTCTAAGTAAGCTTAAAATATTGAAGCCTATGTTGTAGGTCAGCCGTGGCGAGAACGTGACTCGCGAGACATTGTGGCTCGCAGTGATAGCTGTGATTTCGCTTGCTTCTAACCTCCGCCAACCCCCACCCTCTCACTCACTAGAGTCAAACTCCGTTCCATTTGTATTTCTCTGACCTGCGAGTGGCATATTATTATGTCTCTCTCGAAACCATATACGAAAGTTCCAAGTAGGATGGGAGGACGCATTTTTTTGCTGTCAATATGATGAGAATATTAAATGTATGATTTGTTCACAAGTATTACGAGGAAAACTGTTGTATAACATAAAATGGCATTATGGTACTGATGAAACATCAAAAGGTTAAGTGTTATTGTTGTTGTTATCAAAGAACAATGCATTCACTGTCTCTTCTATTTAGAATCATGCATACTTCTACTCCGAATTATCTCTTATCGCGCTTTCAATTTCTTACAACTCTTCGAAACCGACATCAAGCACTTCTTTCTATCCCTCATCATAGAACGTCTCTATACTCATCCTCGTACACTGTAGAAATACCTCGTCTCTGGAATTCGCTACCTAATGATGTCAGGGACTGCCGGACTTTATCACAATTCAAAATTAAATTGGAAAATTTTGTCTTGTTTAATGCTTTTTAGATATTGCTAGAAGTGTCGATTTGTGTTTTTTTTTACTCCAGATTAAAATCGCAAGTTTCTTGTTTATGTTAGTTAATTAGGATACAATTAATTATACTTAATCACTCATTTAAAGTTTGTGTGACTGCAACCTGTGTATATTTTTGTGTGACTTTACTTCGTTTATAGTGTTTTTTTTTTTTCCTTTTTATTTCTGTTATTGTATTTGTATTCCTGGTGTTGTGGAAGAGAAGGCCTGATGGCCTTAACTACACCAGAATAAATAAATAAATAAATAAATAAATAAATCATCATCATCATCATCGTCGTCATCATCTCTGTACGTCGACCATTTTTCAGCAGATGTACGAATAATGCGGTTAGCTCTTCAATTTGAACTCACTGAGTTACTACAGTATGTGATGTCAAATGAAAGCTAGATGTAAGGATTTGACAAATGTTGAACTTTAAAATCTTTGCCAAAAAATAAATATCCGAAGCTTCGTTCTTTCGCTTGTTCGCTACAACTTACGTTTGTGAAAAATTATTTTCAACAATTAAAATAGTAAAAACCAAATTTAGATCACGACTGACAGACAAATACCTTCATGATCAACTACGACTGGCAGTAAGTGACATAATTCCTGATTTTGAAACTTTGTCGCATAGGCATTCTGAAGACAGTTAATTTAGGTTGTGCTATTGTTCATTTCTTTCTTCGTTACACGTACTAAACATTAGTTTGTAGCCTTCTAATATATAAAATTATATTTAAGTGTTTGACGTAAGGAAAATGAAAATCCGTTAATAAGTCAGACAGTTGCTTCACTTTCCCTTCGGGTGTCCGCCTTCCTCCATAGGTGCTATGCACGTTGCAGGTTACACAGTAGCTCGGCGCACGATTACATTTTCGCCACCGCTGTTGTAGGCATATGACATATAAGTGTATCCTGTGTGTAATAAAGGTTTCAGACAAAATTCGTCGACTATTTCTGCCCGAAGATGAATTTCGAAGCTGAATGAACTCTGTAATTGAAAGTGACGTGTAATATACTACGAATACTAGGCTACATTCTTTCCATTAGTGCTATGAAGAAGAAGCAGAAGTGTAAAATAACTTTAATCCACTTCAGTACTGATTATAGTGATGGTTTCAACAGGAAACTGAATCCTACTCAGTTATATTTTTCATATCATAATCGTCACTATTACCATCACACATATTCATCCTCAACATCGCCATCATGCACTACTGAATATTACACTGAGTTCACCGCTATGAAGTAACAGCTAGCATGTCTGACCGTGAAATAGATGGGTTAGGGTTCAAATCTGGTTGGGACAAGTTACCTGGTTGAAGTTTTATCAGAGGTTTTCATTCTACCAATTAAGAGCAAATGTCAGATAACTTTTGATGCTGGATAAATTTCGACGCTGGACCTGGACTCATTTCGTTGTCTATCATCTTCATTTCATTCAGATGCTAGATAGGCTAAACATCGCAGTTGATAAAGCGTCGTAAAATAAACCAATAAAAAGAAAAGATTAGATCGAAGAGCTCTTTTTTCTATGAAATTCACTAATAAACTGTTTCGCAGCGTTTCAATTTTCTCTCATCAACTCATTTGTAGACAAAATATTTTATAAGGTGCCTGGGGTATTAAGGCCCAGCATGTTATAAGGCCCACTACCTATTTTTGTCATTAGTTATACACTTTTGCAAAAGAGAGCAACAGCTCTTAAAGACTTATTTCTTCTTGCATTCGAGTGAGGTATAAAGAAATTAGATTCTCATTCTTGTTTGGAGCTCACTGGTGGCAACAAGTTATGTGTGGTTATTTCTGCTTTCATTATAAATTTTTTTCAAAATTTAAGTTGATATTTAATCGTTTTACTATGTGTTATTAATATAATATTAAATGCACGTTATTGTGTAAACATTAAGAAGCTTGGGCTATCATGAAACTTTCGCTAATGAGCATATGAGCACTCCATAAATTAAAATTGGCGCGAAGTAACAGAGCAGGAAATAAGGCCCATTAAATAAATACGTGTAAACGCCCACAAGTTCATAGAAGTCCCTGAACTGTGAAGTTCAAACTCTGAAGCACAATCTTTTTTTGCAAGAAATGAAACAAACGAAAGACTGACAATTCCTAATGCAGAAAGAGCATTGGATGAACCATCAACTTCAGGATTTGTAAACATCCAGGGGACGCGGATGTGCTCTGTCTGCGAAGAGAATTGTTGTTGATATACATGTGTGTGTCTCTTGTGAATGATGGGTGCACGATGAATGTGTAGGCCTCAATGAGGAAAAAACTGAAGACTTTGTATGCCCAAATTGTGTTCAATACTTATATTCCTTATTGCGGGCCTTATTATCTGTCACAGCAGGATATAAGGCCCAGTGACATGATGTTAATTTTCATTGCTCACAGCATTTATGTGTCTGTTTGAATATGTATTTGAAGTAAAATATTATAGCATAACTATAAAAGTATGCTATTCTATTATTTAAAAATTGCTAAACGTCTTCATTTCAAAGAAGGAACATTATATTCCATAGGTGGGCCTTATTACCACCGGTTACCTTAGCATATATTTCACATTACGGTATAGCAATTGCAATCATGTTCCTTGAAAGAAGAAAGTATTTTCAGGACGAAACGTTTTTCATCGGAACTCATGGAACTATTTTCTCCATAATTTTCGACAATGCTTTAAACTGCATGAACATTCAAAGCAGTGTTATGCTTGTTACTATTAAAACAATTTTTTCTATAGCTAATTTTCTTCGAAATTAGATTAGTTGACGTCACGAATATGAGGCATATTATGGTATCATCACGTATGAAACATTACACACTGAATCGTTTTCAGTACTTTCATTATATTTTAATCCCCGACCATTTGAGCCGCAGTACTGTATTTATCGAAATATAATCAAGTTATATACAACGGACGGTAGGAACGTTATTATCGACGTAAACAAATCAAATTTTCCTCTCTCCATATCCTATTATTTCCCATATTTCCCGCTTTGACCTCAGAGTTTGGATTCATGAAGCCTTATCCATATATCACTATTCAGTGTTTCAGGGGTATCAACCCTACTCAGATTACAGCTTTCATCTATTATTTGCTTCCGTCGTTTCTATTAGGGTAAGATTGCCTATATCGCACCGCTTTAGCATTTATAATTTTTATTGAACAATATAGTTTTTATTTTCTGCATTCCTTTACAGAGATACATTCTCTGAACAATTACCTTTGATGTAAAAAGGAATCCTTGAATTTGATTTAATATTTTTTAATTAAAATGACATTTTCGAAACACATGTCAGTGGTGCCATTTAGGCAACTAGTTTCCTAAGTAGCACCTGCGGTTTATTAAATCGCACCTCTTTATCTGCAGGGAACAGGATGGAAGAAAGCTTTTAATATTGAACATATTGAACAGTATTTGAATGAATAACGTAGTAAATGCAAATTACAAGTTTACTGAAATTAATGAAAGAGAGTAACGCATCTTCAAATGAAATTGAAAAAATATAGCGTAAATTACGTAACATTTAAACTTTCTGAATGCGTTTTTTATTGTTATACATTTGCCATGTGCTTCACCAGGCAGTTCAGACTGTAAACTGCGTCATCTTTTCTCCACGATTATCTCGAAGCCACCTAAGAACTGCTTCATGATGTAGCTGTCTGAAATGATTTGAAGATAGAAACATCTAAAGGCTGGGCCTATGAGTATTATGACGAGAAAGCTGAAACAGGAGCACACCATTTTCCCGAGATAATCTGGCTTCTAAATTTTTGGAATGGGTAGTATAGGTGGACACACAGAAGCAGCACTTTTTTCTATGGCAGGTTTGAGTGGCAAATAAAATGTTTGAGCTATTCGACAAATAGTTCACTGTAACCTGACTCAGAGCAAACAAATAATGATCCTGGAGGAGCACCAGCTGATAATGAAGGATACACTGTTTGACGTTTAAAAATTATGATGGGTAGCACAAAATACCTGGTGCGGTTGTACAACACACACTTGTTGTATTAACGCTCTTTTCACCACTTGATATTGCACCCACCTGATGCATTCCTAGTTCAGTTAAAATTTTTGGGGCCTTCTTTTGTACGGTTAGAATTGCTACAGTTGCTCATATCGCACCGGTGCGAATTAGGCACCTACAAAGTGGTGCGAATTGAGAAACTATGCCATAAGTTATTATTTCCTTCATTCTAGCCTATAATCACCACATGTTCGAAAATCCTTCTAAGTTAAATGTTCTTTAATACCTCTTTAAACGAATAACATCTTAAGATTATGGATTCCTTTGCATACAAATCCGTTATTTAGTTACAAAATGTTAGCTAAATATACATCCACCTGATCGATTATATTAGATACACTATCACCACGCTGCTGACACAAAGAAGTGGCAGAAATCAAGTGACATGGTGGAAGTTCATATGGTAGATTGTAACAATACCACTAGATGCCACACTATCATAGTAATTTGTTTTAAACTAGCAGTGGTACGATTTAGGAAGCGGTGCGATTTATGCTACTCTACCCTACTTAGAATGAAATGGCTGTGTTACATTGTACGAATTACACCAGTTATTTCGAGCGAAAGTGTATGACGAGACGTTAATTATTTTTATACATTACCGTATGTAATTCCAATAGGACCCACATATCGTGTATGTAGTGATAGGGAGTTCGAATTCCACATCGGGTATAGACACTTGTCCTTACTACAGTGCGTCTTCGTCATCATGCCCCGATGATTGACCGGCCGCGTGCCCGGTGGGAGGCCGCGCTTCTGCCGCTAAGAAGACATATATGGGCTATTCCATCTCAAATCGACCGAAATATAGAGAAAATTGACCTTGCATTTTTTAAATATAATGAAACTTTTTCTGTCATTAGACAACTGTGATAAAATGCTTTGTGCAAAGTTTGAGGCATCAGAACTTCATAGCTTTTAAATTAAAATTATTTAAATTTATCGTATTTTCATAAAATTAGCAACTTTAAACTGTTGTGGCTCCGAAACCCTTTCACCCAATGATCAATATCATGGTTTATTTTGATGCTAAGATATTAAAGTTTATATTGACATGTAAACAGTTTTTCTTACTTTTTATGGAAATGGAGAAATTTTGATTTTTCTTCATTAAGACACCTTTGCCCACGAAAAAATATTTTAAAAATAAATGGTTACATTCCGCATTGAAAATACAAATAAAGACATATTTTTTATTGGTGCACCTTTCATAAGAAAATATTGAAAATATCAAATAAAGAAAATAAATAGTACGCGCGTGAACTAACCAGCTGACTGTAGGTGGTCGAGACAAGCAAGGCCAGGAGACATAAACACGTGATGTGTCGTCTAGCAGTCATGGCTGGGCTAGCTTTATTACAAGTTTTCATTAACACTGGAGTAAAATGACGCCCAATGCTCGCTTATCTTCGGCCAGTGCGTAGGGTACTGCGCCGTTCAAGACTAGGCGTGTGAAAATAATCTATTTAATACCCTCGGAACTTATTGCCAAGCCACTAAGCAAACAATGCCGAATCCCTCTTAATAGTGCAAGGTTTTTTCTCAATATTTTTTACATTTTTACAAATGGGCAAAAAGCCTAAAAGTAAGTAAAATCAGATTATCTATCTCTCTGTATACAATAAAAATAAGTATTACTTCTTATCATAACCTACTAAATGTCAGCTTCAAAATTAACTCCTGTTCAATGTTCTGCAGTAAATGGTTCCAGAGTTCTGAGCACTGAAAGAGGCTTTTTATTTTATAAAATACGCAAAATTTGTCGCTCAATAGTATGAAAACCGTTTGACTTTCGATAGTATATTTTTGAAAATGGACTCTCCTCAGCACCTTGTATAAATAGGGAAAAAATTATTTTAAGTTATAACTTTCAATTGAAGTCATGCACTTCTTAGTTTTAGAAGAGGCATGGGTGCATGACTGAGTCGTCTAATGATTCATACGTGAAAACCCTGATCTCATATATTTGTGATCAGTGATCAGGGTTGAAAGATGCTGATTCAATGACTCTCACGGGTTAGGCCTCTCTCTCAATGCTACTGCTCCAACTTTGATTGGCACGTGGCGAGTCGCGAGGTCCAGATAATTCTTGGTTCTTCCCCGCAACGCGGAGATTTTCCACTCCGAACCGACCCGAAGCAATTGTGCTGTGGAATTTTGTGCAGACATTCGTGTGAAGCAAATGAGACTGTAGTTTTTGCTGGTTTTAATATATTTTAATATATAAGATTTAAAAAGTGTTATATTTCACAAAAAAAATTGTGATTAAACGCTTGGGTGAAAATTTCCACACTTGCAATTTGCCAGAAAGTGTAGTGTCAATGATTGGATCAAGTGTAGTGTATTCACAATCAGCTGCTCCCACACCTTCCACCTCAGTATCACAGCCGTCAACAACACAACCAGACTCCGCAGAAGAGGGTGACGACGAGGAAATTATATTTTTTCGGCATATGTACGTTCTTCTTATTTTTATTTGGTTATATTTATTATTAATTTTTAGCGACATTTCTGGGGATTTTTTTAACAAACTTTGGAGAGATTTAACTACTTTTTGTTGAAAAGTTAGCGAGATTGTAGGACGATATGTTGGCAACAGTGTCTGTAACTTAGCCTGTGGCAGTATTCGTTTAGCTGAGATGGAGAACAGATCGTTTCGTCATTGTAAACAGATATTCATTAAGGGAACGTATTTATATCCTATACAACACTTACATAAAGAATAGAAAATCGTGTGCTTCAACGAGGAGAAAATTCAGCCGTAAATTTCCTGAGAGGCCAGTACTCCCTAGAAAAACAACATTAAGTTTAATAGATTCAATGAAACAGGTTCTGTAAATGATATAAAGAGACAACAAAAGCGCCGTATTCTTACGGAGGAAAAACTGGATGAAATTGGTGCGGCATTAGAGCGTAGTCCATGCAATCTCTGAGATGTTTAGCACAGCAGACAGGGATTTATAAAGCATCTGCGGGAGTAGCAACAAAATTATTTAAACTGAAACCATACAGAATTCTCTCATGTCATGAATTACAGCCCCAAGATTGAAATCACATGCTCAATTTTTGCAATTATTTGTCAGAAAAAGTAAATAATGAAGAATTTGATCCCTGACAGATTTTTTAAATAATGAGACTTGATTTCATTTGCATGGGCACGCGACATCACAGAATGACAGATACAGATAATCAGAGAACCAGATATTGTGAATGAAGCTCCATTGTAAGTTTTAACGAGTTTCACGAGCGCGCTTGCCATCTCACGTCAGCGGCAGAAGCGCGGCCCCCCACCGGGCACATGGCCGAACAAACATCGGGCATGATGGCGAAGACACACTGTACAGTATATTCCCCGTTTTATTAGCAGGCGGATTAAGTACATGAAAAGGATGGTTACATTAAAATGCGCTGTTAGTAGTTCACATTGCAAAAGAAAAGAGAAAGAAAAATCTAGTCTCACTCCACTCTTGCTGAAGGAGCATTAGACAGAGAAGATCAAATCTCGGTTCCGGCTCTGAAGAATCCCATGTCTATCACACTCACTCTCATGTTAGTCTTTAGTTTTAACTACATATATTAGTCACCAATTTTACCTGTATCATATTAGTCCCCAGATTTACCTATATCATGTTAGTCTCTGGTTTCGCCTATATAATGTTAGTCTCCAGTTTTACCTATATCATGTTAGTCTCTAGTTTTATATATATCATGTTAGTCTCCAATTTTACCTATATCATGTTAGTCTCTTGTTTTATATATATCATGTTAGTCTCCAGTTTTACCTATATCATGTTAATCTCTAGTTTTATATATATCATGTTAGTCTCCAGTTTTACCTATATCATGTTCGTCTCTAGTTTTGCCTGTATCTTGTTAGTCCCCAATTTTGCTCTTATCATGTTAGTCTCCAGTTTTATCTCTATCATGCCAGTCTCTAGTTTTGCCTATATCATGTTAGTCTCTAGTTTTGCCTATATCTTGTTAGTCCCCAGTTTTGCTTTTATCGTGTTAGTCTCCAGTTTTATCTCTATCATGCCAGTCTCTAGTTTTGCCTATATCATGTTAGTCTCTAGCTTTGCCTATATCTTGTTAGTCCCCAGTTTTGCTTTTATCATGTTAGTCTCCAGTTTTATCTCTATCATGCCAGTCTCTAGTTTTGCCTGTATCATGTTAGTCTCCAGTTTTGCCTATATCTTGTTAGTCCCCAGTTTTGCATTTATCATGTTAATATCTAGTTTTACCTACATCATGTTAGTCTCCAGTTTTATCTCTATCATGTCAGTGTCTAGTTTTGCCTATATCATGTTAGTCTCCAGTTTTACTTTTATCATGTTAGTCTCCAGTTTTATCTCTATCATGTCAGTCTCTAGTTTTGCCTATATCTTGTTAGTCCCCAGTTTTACTTTTATCATGTTAGTCTCCAGTTTTATCTCTATCATGTCAGTCTCTAGTTTTGCCTATATCATGTTAGTCTCCAGTTTTGCCTATATCTTGTTAGTCTCCAGTTTTACATTTATCATGTTAATATCGAGTTTTACCTACATAATGTTAGTTTCCAGTTTTACTTATATCATGTTAGTCTCCACTTTTACTTTTATCATGTTAGTCTCTAGTTTTACCGACATCATATTAGTTACCAGTTTTACCTGTATCATTTAGTCTTGACTTTCGCAATGTTGGAGAGGTGTGACATGAAATTCACTATCGCAGGTTTAATTTCAACTAAAACTGTGTTGTGTGTGTTGTGTGCGTGTGCGTGAGTGTATCAGACATACACAATCTATGTCATCGTATAAAAGACGGTCTCCAAATAAACAGAACCTGACTTCTCTATCTACGGCAACATTGAAAATTCGCGAATACATTGATAGGCTTACAATAATTATTGATACAATAATGACATACTGATAATGAGAAAGAGAATGATAAATACTCTACGTGTTTCATTACGGTTTGACTTTAGTGAGGAGACTTGGTAGGAACTTCAGTGGATGCATTAAACGACGAGTGTTTTATTTGACTCAAATTTATTTTCAAGAATACTGGATTTTTTTTTGACAATTACGCTTAAGTGCGCTAATAAATCGTCCGAGGCACAAGTGATAGCATTCTGGTCTTCCATCCAGGCAACACGAGTTCGATCTCCAGCCAAGTAATAATAGAATTTGTGATATACAAAGCGGATGTTGCAGATGGTTATTCTTAGGGTAGGTACTCCCGTTCCTATCTATAATTCTAAAAAACTTTATACATTCCTCTTATTTCATCTATCATTAAATTTGCAATAGTTAAATATAAGCTGGGTTGAAGTCTTGAGGATAGTTTGGGTTTCCGATGTTGATGTATGAAGAGATTGGGATTCCAAGTGCTACGGCTTATCAGGTGCTCCTCTGGGATAGGGACCTGGCCGTGTCAAGGCTCACATGTGAGTATCGTGTTCAAGAACACACTC
This sequence comes from Periplaneta americana, assembly GCF_040183065.1. NCBI lineage: Eukaryota > Metazoa > Arthropoda > Insecta > Blattodea > Blattidae > Periplaneta > Periplaneta americana. The sequence goes on from NC_091130.1 coordinate 112,161,241, forward strand.
GTGCCGCCCCTAGGACTTGGATCGCATATATAGAGCACACAATGGGACATTGTAAACCTAAGCGTAAAGTTCCGTTCCGACTGTCGGCGTCGAAAAGCCAAGCCAATTGCGTCTATAACTTAGTGAATTGTTGAGATACATATAATATTTTATGCTCGACCATGCCGAAATGTAGTAATTATACACCTGGTAGTAGCCCTTTAATGCACCTCATTAAAGTACATATATTCATTTTACGAGTAGTTCAGTTGTTCAGCCAATGAGAAATCACCATTGTACCATCATAAAACCGCAAACATCGATTATTCTCGGATATGCAATCGAAAGACAATTAGCGAAACGTCACGGAGGCTGGAAATCCAATACTATCGCAGAAGGTTACGTTCTGTTACTATAATAATTAGCGTTAATTGTAAATAATATTCAAATAAATTCAATTTGATATCTCGTTTTTGAATTCTAAATCAATTTCCAGGTTATATCAATATTAATGTTCATGTTATTCTCTAGATTATATCAAGGTCAATGACATTCGTTCCTCGGAGAAAATCAATACTTTCACGTCTGCGCACATCTCACATTTTAGAAGGTCAGTTCCGCTCTTCACTTAGATACCCGACATGAATACTTATGGATAATTTCAAGTTAGAAATATGGTCTAGCATAAAAAGTCGTATGAAACTTGTCTATAATGGTAATTAAGACGCTCGTATGAAAATTATGAAACTCGCTTGCGCTCGTTTCATAAACAAACATACTCGCGTCTTAATTACTACTATTATAGGCTCGTTGCATAATGTACTATTATTTGCAGTGTAGATACTTTACTTTTAAACCCATTAGACTTAGCACAATTCTGGGGTCCTTACATTCTTAGACTGCCTGACTCTGTAATTTGCCATTTATAGCTACATTTTACTTCTTTTGGTTATATCTGTATTTATCTATTTTTCATTTACTATTATTTTGTATTTATATCTATATATGTGTCTTTTATTTAGGTAGTATCTATTTGTTTTTTTTTCTTTTTTCATTTGTATTTACACTTGTACCTTGCATTTGTATCTGTTTTATATCTTTTTTCATGTTGACTCCAATTTTATGTTCTAAGCAAATATTTGTACTGTGTATTGTAATTAGGGCTTTGTCCTGTTATAGACATAAATAAATAAATAAATAAATAAATAAATAAATAAATAAATAAATAAATAAATAAATAAATAAATAAATAAATAAATAAATAAATAAATGAGCGAATAAATGAATAAACGAATAAATGAATAACTGAATAAATTAATGAATAATTGAATAAATGAATGAATAATTGAATAAATGAATAAATTAATTAACGAATAAATTAATTTTTAATAAATTAATGAATAAATTAATTTTGGATAAAATAATCAACGAATCAATTAATTAACGAATTAACTAATGAATAAATTTATTAATTAATGGATTCATTAACAAACACATTGATTAATAAATAAATTGGTTAATAAATAAATTATTAATTAATAATGTTCGTAACCACTTGCCTTGGGATCCATTATTTCACAAGAAGTACTTAATGGAACTTATACGTGAAAATATGAAGAATCATTATAAATATGCTAATATTTTAACTGCTGATGCATAAAATATTGCAGTCATAGTTTCATATAATTTTTAGGATTGCTTTAACGTGTGATTAATAACATGTATGCAATGGAGGGGGAAGGGAACTGGCCACCATACCCTGGTAACTCCTGGTTTATTTTGTTTTATGGGTGATACCTTATTGCTGTCACTTGTGAGGTTCAAACCTGTCTTCGGTCAGTTGGCCACAATACATATATACATATATATATATATATATATATATATATGCATCTTAAAACATCGGAAAATTACGGTAAGAAGAAAAATTGATTTTATGGCGTAAGATCGATCTTAGGTTCTTTCAATCCGAAAGAGGCTACTTCTAGAAAGGAAAACGTTCCGGTGAATTTCAATGTTGTGAAGGCCATAACTCGGAAATAAAGCATTTCCGGACACATGTTGTAATGAACTATTTTGATTGTCTACATGTGGGAAATACATACCTGAAATTATGCCTAGTAATTTTTAAACACTATATATATATATATGTATAAGGATGTTTTTGTTAAACCGTTCATTTTTACTTGGGTAGACCAAATAACAGTCGAGATATGTGGGAGGTATTTAATATTTCGTAGGCAGAATCAGGGGTGGGTATAACGTTCACTGTCACCATGACGTAAATATTACGAATTTTAATCTTCCTATGATAATTTGATGTAAAACCAGTGCTGTCAGTTTGTTACGTTAATTATTTATTTTCTTTCTCTTCTCCAACGTTTGTCTGTATTCACAGTCGTGCCCCATTGACTACAATAATTCTCCAAGAAGTAAAGTTCTTGTTGCAGTCCATTTATTGATCAAGATATCAAAATCAGATCATCTGCATGTAAGAGTGCAGGTATGGATATCCCGTTTAAATTTTGGAGCTTCAGATTCGATTTTATCGACCATCTCTGGTATTTCATCTACGAATATATTAAAAAGAAGGGGTGAGAGTATGCACCCTTTTTTAACCCCTCTACGGGTAGTCACATTTTCCGAAACTTTGTCACGATCGTACTTTACACAGAACTCCACCTTCTCATATATTGCTGATATAGATTTAATCATTCTCGACGACATTCCTTTTTTTCCACAGCTTGTACAACAATGCTTCACGTTCTACCGAATAAAATGCTTTTTTTCAAATTCTACAAATGCGCAATGCAGTTTCCCCTCTTCTTCTGTGTTTCTTTTAGCCTTAATATGTCCAAAAACAAATATGTTATCTGTTGTACTGTAAACCTCTCTGAAACCAGCCTGAAATTTAGAGAGCCTATCATATTGAAGTATCCACTTCCTCAGTCTCTCATATATAATTTTTCCGAAAATTTTGCCCGTTGTTGGTGAAAGCGCCACCCCCCTCCCTATAATTATCAGGTACCGACATGTGCCCTTTTTGTAGACTGGACATTCAATTGCCGATGTCCATTCACCAGGATAACTTTCTCCAATGAAAATTTTGTTAAACATGTCCGTGATTTTACTTGTAGATGCCTACATAATAATACACTCTTTCAGAAATTCAGAAGATATCCCGTCTAAATCCGGTGCTTTGTTATTTTTTAAACTACTTATAGCTTTCGTCACCTCGTCAGTTGTAAATTCGCCATCTAATATATCAATATCTGGTACTTACAGTACTAAATGAAAATTGAAGTCTACACCACGTACTTCCCCACCTCCCTCGTATACCCCCTGGAAGTGGCTCTTCCATGCCTCTGGCGAGATGTTGAGTCCCACATATCGGCCCTTGCGCAATTTTTTCAGTGATCTCCATACCTCCGTCTCATTCCCTCGTCCTGCGACCTGTCTCATTTCTTCTGCTATGTTACATTCTCATTGTGTCTTTTTTCGAATACAATGTCCTTGTGCCGCTTCCTACGTGCTACATATATTTCTCGATCCTCATCGCCCCCTAACCGTCTAAAAGCCCGCAATGCTTGGTCCATTTCCCTTTTAGCTTTCCTACAATCATTGTCATAGAAATTAGTAGTTTCTTGTGTCTTCTTTCGGTTCCCCTATAACTTCATTACAGAACCCGCTTCCTGAGCAATTAACGTGATCTGTTCTGCAGTGACTGACAGCGTATTCCGAATCTCATCGGTCCGGTGGCATCAATGACGTCAAGTTCCAGCGAAATAAGGAACAAAACTGCTGGAAGGATCGATGCTGTCATGGCGACTGTATAAGTTGTTGTCAGTGCTACGCTAGCAAAATTTTGCGAAATTTTCGTACTCCCATCTCGTTCAAAGAAAAGATAGCATAAACAATTTATTTCTTGAACCAGTAGTAATAACTAGTCCGTTGACATGTTCGCTCATAAGCCATTAACATATTGTTTTTACGTTGTGCTCTTTACAAACAACACAGCAGAACTAAAGCAGAACACACCGCCATGACACAACAGTGCACGATGTTATTCGTCTGCTAATTCCCGCCCTATACAAGAACCAATCAGATTCACTGATGGCGGCTGATGGAGACTGCCACCACCTCTGCAAGTTGATGGCACCGGTGCGACACCGGTGGAGCATCAATGACGTCATGAGTGGAATTCGGAACACCATGATGCCATCGGATTGCTCACCGGTGAGATTCGGAATACGCTCTGAGTCAACGTCCTTCAGTCCATCCTCCAATCTCTTTATATACACGTCCTTATGCTCTTCCCTCCACCTATCTTTCCTGCTCCTCTTTATTCCTTCCATCCACAGTTAGTTAGCCTAGTCTCGTCCATTATTTCTAGCTGCACACAAACAGGGAAATGATGCGACTCCGACCTTCGTCCTATTCTGAAATCCTTAATTAAAGGTATTACGTCTTTGCTGCATATAATAAAATCTACAGCACTCCCCCCATTGGCATTAACAAACGTTAATTCCCCCTTTTGGTCTCTCCCACATTTTCCATTTAAAATCTCAAAGCTAAATGCGTCAGAAAATGCAAGTAGCTCCCTGCCTTCTGCATTAACCACATTATCTTTACTGCATTTATTCGCTTTTCTCACTTCCTTTTCACCGTCCACCCAATCTCCGAAAGAAATATTTTCTATTCCGATCCTCGAATTGTAATCCCCAATTAACAATAATGACGCATCGGGATAGCTAACATGCAGATCTACCACTCTCTCTGCTAGATCTTCGTAGGACGGGTTGCAATACTTAGATGATGATGAATGTTTGTATAAGCGAATAATTATCATTATCATAGCGCCACTCATACTAGCACATATCACACTTTCTAAATTAATATCAATTTCTCTAACCTCCATCCAATCATGCGTTTTATAGAATATACTAACACATCCCGGCCAACGCCGTCTCTTTCCCCTGTATCTATTACATGCACTGAAACTACAATGGTTCGTAAACTGTATCTTATCATTAGCACACATTCACAGTTTCAATGTCAAATTCGTCCATAAAGTCATAAAGATCCTTGTTGACGGTTTAATTTTGAACCTCTCAATATTCCAGCACCCGATTGTGAGGAGATTTTGACATGGCTATTGATTGTCATTTACTGACACACGTTTCACTTTTTTCGTCTCCGCCACCCTTTGAGATCTCCTATTCGGTAGTTCCATCCCCACTGTCTTCTGTCTTCTGTCCCTCGCAGTGTGACGTGACGAACCCGTATTCTCTACATTGCTGGCCCGAGGACATCCCGGGGCTTCTCTACCGACGTCTTCAGGCCCGTTCTTCCCTGGTGGTCTTGATCCTTCATCGGAGGACGGCATGGCGCGTACCTCGCTCTCAGCAATCTGCGGCTCGACACCAGACACTAGCTACTTTTCCTGCGAATGGTTGTCTATGTCCTCCAGCTCTCCCCTGTGCCACACTCGGCCGTTGATGATTAAATTGTCGTACTGAAGGACAGCATGACATTCATGTCGTCTCGCCTCAAACATATGTCGTTTAAGATACTTTCTCTCTCGACGAACTCTCTCACTGAAATCTTCGGAGATAAGGATTCCAGTTCCTTTCAAGTATTTACTGTCCCGAAGGACGCAGCACTTCATTTTGAAATGTGCCAGTCTACATACAATGGGGCGCTTGCCACCATTCTGCTTCCCTACTCTGTACACCGTCTCAATGTCACTGTCCACGAGATCGATGCCGATTTGTGCCACGACACACCGAACCAAATCTTCCGTTTCCTCCTATCTTTCTCTGTTCTCTTCATGAACACTGTATATTACGATATTGCTTCTACGACTCTGATTTTCCAAATAGTCCACCTTCCTCTCCAGACACTGCAACCTGTTAACCACATGGCGCACAGGTGTCTCAAAGTCTTGAATTTTTCCCGCAGTGCACTACTGGAATAATGGACTAGTGTATTACACCTTGCACTACTGCACTACGCTGTACACTACTGTATTTACGCTGTGGAATACTGTGTTACGCTGTGGATGACTGTTCTACGCCTTGCACTACTGGGTTTATGTCGTGCACGACTGTGCTTACGTTGTGGAATACTGTGCTACGCTGTGGATGACTGTTCTACGCCTTGCACTACTGGGTTTATGTCGTGCACGACTGTGCTTACGTTGTGGAATACTGTGCTGCGCTGTGGATAACTGTTCTACGCCTTGCACTACTGGGTTTATGTCGTGCACGACTGTGCTTACGTTGTGGAATACTGTGCTAAGCTGTGGATAACTGTTCTACGCCTTGCACTACTGGGTTTATGTCGTGCACGACTGTGCTTACGTTGTGGAATAATGTGTTAAGCTGTGGATAACTGTTCTACGCCTTGCACTACTGGGTTTATGTCGTGCACGACTGTGCTTACGTTGTGGAATACTGTGCTACGCTGTGGATGACTGTTCTACGCCTTGCACTACTGGGTTTATGTCGTGCACGACTGTGCTTACGTTGTGGAATACTGTGCTACGCTGTGGATGACTGTTCTACGCCTTGCACTACTGGGTTTATGTCGTGCACGATTGTGCTTACGTTGTGGAATACTGTGCTACGCTGTGGATGACTGTTCTACGCCTTGCACTACTGGGTTTATGTCGTGCACGACTGTGCTTACGTTGTGGAATACTGTGCTGCGCTGTGGATGACTGTCCTACGCCTTGCACTACTGGGTTTATGTCGTGCACGATTGTGCTTACGTTGTGGAATACTGTGCTACGCTGTGGATAACTGTTCTACGCCTTGCACTACTGGGTTTATGTCGTGCACGACTGTGCTTACGTTGTGGAATACTGTGCTACGCTGTGGATGACTGTTCTACGCCTTGCACTACTGGGTTTATGTCGTGCACGACTGTGCTTACGTTGTGGAATACTGTGCTACGCTGTGGATGACTGTTCTACGCCTTGCACTACTGGGTTTATGTCGTGCACGATTGTGCTTACGTTGTGGAATACTGTGCTACGCTGTGGATGACTGTTCTACGCCTTGCACTACTGGGTTTATGTCGTGCACGACTGTGCTTACGTTGTGGAATACTGTGCTGCGCTGTGGATGACTGTCCTACGCCTTGCACTACTGGGTTTATGTCGTGCACGATTGTGCTTACGTTGTGGAATACTGTGCTACGCTGTGGATAACTGTTCTACGCCTTGCACTACTGGGTTTATGTCGTGCACGACTGTGCTTACGTTGTGGAATACTGTGCTACGCTGTGGATGACTGTTCTACGCCTTGCACTACTGGGTTTATGTCGTGCACGACTGTGCTTACGTTGTGGAATACTGTGCTACGCTGTGGATGACTGTTCTACGCCTTGCACTACTGGGTTTATGTCGTGCACGATTGTGCTTACTTTGTGGAATACTGTGCTACGCTGTGGATGACTGTTCTACGCCTTGCACTACTGGGTTTATGTCGTGCACGACTGTGCTTACGTTGTGGAATACTGTGCTACGCTGTGGATGACTGTTCTACGCCTTGCACTACTGGGTTTATGTCGTGCACGACTGTGCTTACGTTGTGGAATACTGTGCTACGCTGTGGATGACTGTTCTACGCCTTGCACTACTGGGTTTATGTCGTGCACGATTGTGCTTACGTTGTGGAATACTGTGCTACGCTGTGGATGACTGTTCTACGCCTTGCACTACTGGGTTTATGTCGTGCACGACTGTGCTTACGTTGTGGAATACTGTGCTACGCTGTGGATGACTGTTCTACGCCTTGCACTACTGGGTTTATGTCGTGCACGATTGTGCTTACGTTGTGGAATACTGTGCTACGCTGTGGATGACTGTTCTACGCCTTGCACTACTGGGTTTATGTCGTGCACGACTGTGCTTACGTTGTGGAATACTGTGCTACGCTGTGGATGACTGTTCTACGCCTTGCACTACTGGGTTTATGTCGTGCACGATTGTGCTTACGTTGTGGAATACTGTGCTACGCTGTGGATGACTGTTCTACGCCTTGCACTACTGGGTTTATGTCGTGCACGACTGTGCTTACGTTGTGGAATACTGTGCTACGCTGTGGATGACTGTTCTACGCCTTGCACTACTGGGTTTATGTCGTGCACGATTGTGCTTACGTTGTGGAATACTGTGCTACGCTGTGGATGACTGTTCTACGCCTTGCACTACTGGGTTTATGTCGTGCACGACTGTGCTTACGTTGTGGAATACTGTGCTACGCTGTGGATGACTGTTCTACGCCTTGCACTACTGGGTTTATGTCGTGCACGATTGTGCTTACGTTGTGGAATACTGTGCTACGCTGTGGATGACTGTTCTACGCCTTGCACTACTGGGTTTATGTCGTGCACGACTGTGCTTACGTTGTGGAATACTGTGCTACGCTGTGGATGACTGTTCTACGCCTTGCACTACTGGGTTTATGTCGTGCACGATTGTGCTTACGTTGTGGAATACTGTGCTACGCTGTGGATGACTGTTCTACGCCTTGCACTACTGGGTTTATGTCGTGCACGACTGTGCTTACGTTGTGGAATACTGTGCTGCGCTGTGGATGACTGTCCTACGCCTTGCACTACTGGGTTTATGTCGTGCACGATTGTGCTTACGTTGTGGAATACTGTGCTACGCTGTGGATAACTGTTCTACGCCTTGCACTACTGGGTTTATGTCGTGCACGACTGTGCTTACGTTGTGGAATACTGTGCTACGCTGTGGATGACTGTTCTACGCCTTGCACTACTGGGTTTATGTCGTGCACGACTGTGCTTACGTTGTGGAATACTGTGCTACGCTGTGGATGACTGTTCTACGCCTTGCACTACTGGGTTTATGTCGTGCACGATTGTGCTTACGTTGTGGAATACTGTGCTACGCTGTGGATGACTGTTCTACGCCTTGCACTACTGGGTTTATGTCGTGCACGACTGTGCTTACGTTGTGGAATACTGTGCTGCGCTGTGGATGACTGTCCTACGCCTTGCACTACTGGGTTTATGTCGTGCACGATTGTGCTTACGTTGTGGAATACTGTGCTACGCTGTGGATAACTGTTCTACGCCTTGCACTACTGGGTTTATGTCGTGCACGACTGTGCTTACGTTGTGGAATACTGTGCTACGCTGTGGATGACTGTTCTACGCCTTGCACTACTGGGTTTATGTCGTGCACGACTGTGCTTACGTTGTGGAATACTGTGCTACGCTGTGGATGACTGTTCTACGCCTTGCACTACTGGGTTTATGTCGTGCACGATTGTGCTTACGTTGTGGAATACTGTGCTACGCTGTGGATGACTGTTCTACGCCTTGCACTACTGGGTTTATGTCGTGCACGACTGTGCTTACGTTGTGGAATACTGTGCTACGCTGTGGATGACTGTTCTACGCCTTGCACTACTGGGTTTATGTCGTGCACGACTGTGCTTACGTTGTGGAATACTGTGCTACGCTGTGGATGACTGTTCTACGCCTTGCACTACTGGGTTTATGTCGTGCACGACTGTGCTTACGTTGTGGAATACTGTGCTACGCTGTGGATGACTGTTCTACGCCTTGCACTACTGGGTTTATGTCGTGCACGACTGTGCTTACGTTGTGGAATACTGTGCTACGCTGTGGATGACTGTTCTACGCCTTGCACTACTGGGTTTATGTCGTGCACGATTGTGCTTACGTTGTGGAATACTGTGCTACGCTGTGGATGACTGTTCTACGCCTTGCACTACTGGGTTTATGTCGTGCACGACTGTGCTTACGTTGTGGAATACTGTGCTACGCTGTGGATGACTGTTCTACGCCTTGCACTACTGGGTTTATGTCGTGCACGACTGTGCTTACGTTGTGGAATACTGTGCTACGCTGTGGATGACTGTTCTACGCCTTGCACTACTGGGTTTATGTCGTGCACGACTGTGCTTACGTTGTGGAATACTGTGCTACGCTGTGGATGACTGTTCTACGCCTTGCACTACTGGGTTTATGTCGTGCACGATTGTGCTTACGTTGTGGAATACTGTGCTACGCTGTGGATGACTGTTCTACGCCTTGCACTACTGGGTTTATGTCGTGCACGACTGTGCTTACGTTGTGGAATACTGTGCTACGCTGTGGATGACTGTTCTACGCCTTGCACTACTGGGTTTATGTCGTGCACGATTGTGCTTACGTTGTGGAATACTGTGCTACGCTGTGGATGACTGTTCTACGCCTTGCACTACTGGGTTTATGTCGTGCACGATTGTGCTTACGTTGTGGAATACTGTGCTACGCTGTGGATGACTGTTCTACGCCTTGCACTACTGGGTTTATGTCGTGCACGACTGTGCTTACGTTGTGGAATACTGTGCTACGCTGTGGATGACTGTTCTACGCCTTGCACTACTGGGTTTATGTCGTGCACGATTGTGCTTACGTTGTGGAATACTGTGCTACGCTGTGGATGACTGTTCTACGCCTTGCACTACTGGGTTTATGTCGTGCACGACTGTGCTTACGTTGTGGAATACTGTGCTACGCTGTGGATGACTGTTCTACGCCTTGCACTACTGGGTTTATGTCGTGCACGACTGTGCTTACGTTGTGGAATACTGTGCTACGCTGTGGATGACTGTTCTACGCCTTGCACTACTGGGTTTATGTCGTGCACGACTGTGCTTACGTTGTGGAATACTGTGCTACGCTGTGGATGACTGTTCTACGCCTTGCACTACTGGGTTTATGTCGTGCACGACTGTGCTTACGTTGTGGAATACTGTGCTACGCTGTGGATGACTGTTCTACGCCTTGCACTACTGGGTTTATGTCGTGCACGACTGTGCTTACGTTGTGGAATACTGTGCTACGCTGTGGATGACTGTTCTACGCCTTGCACTACTGGGTTTATGTCGTGCACGATTGTGCTTACGTTGTGGAATACTGTGCTACGCTGTGGATGACTGTTCTACGCCTTGCACTACTGGGTTTATGTCGTGCACGACTGTGCTTACGTTGTGGAATACTGTGCTACGCTGTGGATGACTGTTCTACGCCTTGCACTACTGGGTTTATGTCGTGCACGATTGTGCTTACGTTGTGGAATACTGTGCTACGCTGTGGATGACTGTTCTACGCCTTGCACTACTGGGTTTATGTCGTGCACGACTGTGCTTACGTTGTGGAATACTGTGCTACGCTGTGGATGACTGTTCTACGCCTTGCACTACTGGGTTTATGTCGTGCACGATTGTGCTTACGTTGTGGAATACTGTGCTACGCTGTGGATGACTGTTCTACGCCTTGCACTACTGGGTTTATGTCGTGCACGACTGTGCTTGCGTTGTGGAATACTGTGCTGCGCTGTGGATAACTGTTCTACGCCGTGCACTGCTGTTCCTAAGTCGTAGACTAGTGTACGATGCTCTACACAGCTGTACTACGCCATGCACCACTGTACTTAAGTTGTGGACTGATGTACAAAGTCATGCGCAGCTCTACTACGCCATGCACTACTGTACTACGCCGTGTACTATTGTAGTACACCGTGCACTACTGTACTACACCGTGAACTACTGTACTACTCCGTGCACTACTGTACTTACGCCGTGGAGTACTGTAGTACGCCGTGCACTACTGTACTACTCCGTGCACTACTGTACTACACCGTGCACTACTGTACTTACGCTATGGAGTACTGTAGTACGCCGTGCACTACTGTACTACTCCGTGCACTACTGTACTACATCGTGCACTACTGTACTACTCCGTGCACTACTGTACTTATGCCGTGGAGTACTGTAGTACGCCGTGCACTACTGTACTACTCCGTGCACTACTGTACTACACCGTGCACTACTGTACTACTCCGTGCACTATTGTACTTACGCTATGGAGTACTGTAGTACGCCGTGCACTAATGATGTGTAAAAATCTAATCGAAAAAGAAAGAATGTAATAAATAATACTATTGCTTTAGTAGTCGCGAAGGGGCTTGTGAAGCCCTCATTGTCGTTGAACCGATGTACAATAAAACTAACAGCCTAAAAATTGTGGCAAAATCAATATAATTCTAAAAACGATATTTTAGGAATATAGTGAACCGACGAGTAGTGTAGCAAACACACAAAGTATTATATGTAGACAATGGTAACCTTGTGGCGTACCAGACCCCGACACGACTATTTACGGGTTGAATTAAACGCTCGGAATTTGCAGAATATTGAAAATATCAATGAACAAGCATTTATAGAAGCAAGATGCATATACAAGCGTCAAACAGTAAGTTTCCGGATTGCCCTGAATGTAAGCAACACACAGGACATAGGAAACAGAAATTATGTTTACAACCACGAAGCGCCTGGAATCTCTACTATTTGCATCATTTGTTAGACAGAAGAATACTGGCTGTAGGGTGTAAATGGAGAGATTTCTGGAAATGTCGCAAGAAGTCATTGAAATGTTTGAACAAAATCACATGTAGAAGCACAGTTCTTACAGAGAATCTGACTCTATAGACTGACTCAACATACATGAAAGCAATGATCTTCATTGGAGAGGATGGTATTTTTAAAAACTTTTTTCCTATTTCATGTAAAATAATAATTTTTTGTATGTAGGGAGCTCATAGCTATAGGAACTCAACCAAATATAAATATTTCGAAAAAAAAAGTATTTGCGAGCCCAAATTTGAAAAAAATATACCCAATGCAGATTGTACTAAAACCGATATATCTAAACCGTTTTTAAAGATAGATTCAAACTTTTTTTTCAATGTATTTGCAAAAGCATGTTCTACAAACTGTCTATAACAGAATTTTGATAATAGTCCCTACGTTTGTAAAATAAACAATTAAAATATAATAACAATTTTGTGATTTCCTTTCTTACAAACAAACGGACGTATTTTTAAAATGAAATCAATTAACAAAATTCTGTTACAGAGAAACGTTTCCTAATAGTCTAAAGAATGTGTGTTCTAAATTTCATGCGTATATCTTTAGTAGTTCAGATATTATATCTATTTTTGTCTGGCAATGTAGCAAAGTAAATGAAGTTACTGGAAACCGATAAAAAGTGGGCGTGTGATTTAAAAATCCATAGCGCAGGAAGTTTAAAAATGACGTCTCAACATCCGGTAAGGGAAAAAAATACCCACAGAAAGTTATGCAATGCATTCCACACATATAAAAGAGTATTTTAGAGATTTTTTTTTTTTGTAAATTTAATTTACCGGAAACAACAATAAAAGTGGGTGAGTGATTTAAAAATCCATAACGCAGGAAGTCTAAAAATGGGGGCTCAATATCCGATAAGGGCACAAATACCCACAAAATGTTATGCTATGCATTCCACACATATCACAAAGTATTTTAAAGATTTTTTTTTTAAATTTACTCATTTTTCACCAAAAATACCATAATCTCCCCTTCAGTAACACGAGCATGTTTAATTACGGTACAATAAATAAAATTTCAGTTCGGAAATATATTGATTGATTGTAGTGTATTTACATAAGCACAGATAAAAAGGCGATCTGGCTCTTTAATCCCCTGAGGACAAGAAGGAAATAACATGACTTAATTGTACAGGGACATCATTTTGTTTTTATTTGCATTTTTATTGTACCTGCATTTCTGAATGTACTTCACTCTCACCCCTTCACTAATGTCCTTGCTCCCGTCAGACACACAAACTTACGGCCGCTGTTACATTCGAAGTCTTCAAGCAGTGAAGTAAACACTGCAGTGTATAGTGTGTTTCATAAATATGATTGTGTTTTCTATAGAAGAAAGAACCTATATTAATAATATCGTACTAAAAATTATATTCAAGCAACGATAAATTCAATTTCAGAGAATATGCTTCAAAATGTTTTTAATAATATGCGTACTGAATTGAAGCCTGCATTGTAACGAACGGCAACCATTTTTAGCAACTTGTTTAAAAATTCAGTTTAGCTTTTTTTGAATTGAGGTGGCTAGAAGCAAAGGAATGCTAGTGACATTTGTAATAACATGAGTTAAGTGCATCCAGAGTAAGCTAAAGTATCTAAAATTTTAGTGGCAAAGGGATATTTTAACCGCATCACACATTAAAATTTAAATAAAAATTTCACCGATTTTACGAAAGCTTAAATATTTAAACCCCATTTTCTCAAAAGTAACTTAAGTGCACTTACAACCCTTTACTTATGTCCCCCTCAATTTAAATGCACTCTCTATATTGTATGTTAACACCAATAATTAGTATGCTAAATAAAGTAGACATTACATAACGAACATAGCCGCCTGAAAAGTTGAGTTTTTGAAAAAAAAAAATGTTACTACTCTACTGTATTTTGATAAATTCCGTGAAAGTGATGATCAAACTGAAAATCGTAATATCGTATTTCCCTCTCCTCCTATACCTAGTAAAATGATTTGTTTACATATTGCACTAGTAACATCAAACTCCTGTAATGGAAGGGGGCAACAGTGTTTCCGAGTATAGCCAAGTTAATGTTAAAAATGTTGGTAAAAATAAAGTGATGTCCCTGTATAAGAAGGGCATGACAAAAAGAAGGAATCATTAGCAACATACTATCATTAAATATTGTCTATAAAGTATTAATCTTTTTACAAAAGTAAGTTTCACCCCTGACGAATTGCATAAAAATAATAACTATAATTAGGAACACTGTTCCGTGGGAATTAGTTATAGAGCCTAGGGTTCGGTTAAATATGGCATCATATCCATGTAGCAAGCGTAATCAATGGCGATATGATATGATTACAAGGTGCCTAACTGTACAGTGGCTTCACCCCATTCCTAGCGACCTATTTCCAGCCCCGTGATGGCAGAGTTTGAAATCCGTCGGATTACAAGTACCTTTTAGCTATATATAACACATGTATCATAGTGTACAATAGTCATAATTAGTAATAATACAACACGGGTAATGCATTGAGCGTGGGTGTTATTAGCAAACAAATGACTGTGCTAATGTGCTAAATACTGGCAGAGGTGTGTCTTGATCAGTGACCCAGAATCATTCTGATCGGGATTGTGTCAATTAAGCATTCTGTCGGATCACTGTCATATACCCATTAATTACCTATTTGCAAACATTGAAAATTCGAGGCAAACCGCGATGGTGTTATCGAATTGGTACAGCAGTATATGCACTAAGGCCAAGAATCATAATCGTAACACTAAGGGTAATATTGATGGAGTGTTAAGTATACTGAAAAGAAAAGTCGAGGAGTCATGTAATAGTAATATGCGTTACAAGAGCGGTATGTTGACGTTTTCATGTTCGAGGAAAAGATTGAAAAAGCGAAACGTAGTTCAGTAGTTCAGCTTTTTTAATTTCCGAGAACATGAAAACAAACATACCGCTCGTGTATCGTATATTATTTTCTGCGAAGATCGTTTATTACATACCTGAGAGACGAATTTCTAATTAGTTGCAATGAAATCTCCATGTTGGTTTCTATTTAATGACGCCAACTTCGGAACACCAAAATATCTTTCTTCAACATTGTTGCTGTAAAATGTTTTCTGTGTTTACTATACTCCAGCAGGCCGTGATATACGTTTGTCTTTTTTTCCCCCAGTCTATAAATGCGAACTTAAAACAAACGGTAAGGTTATGTAATGATTTATTTTTCATTTGAACAATATTATTTATATAACATATTGCAGTAATAACATCGGCATCTGGAATCTCGTTGATTTTTTCACGGATTCCTTAATATTACTTGTATCAGGAATGCAATAAGTTTCGTGGAGTAGTAGACTTTACTTAATTTTTGCAAATATTTAAAAACAATAATTAACATTGAAATTTAGGTGAAATTGCAGTGGTAAGTTTCCAATTTATAATTATTACTATGTTAAACGTCTCTAAAAATAATATGTTAAAAGCCTAAAGCAGTAAAATGAATGTCGCGCTTAAGCGGTAAGAAGAGGGAAATTGTTATGTGTGTTACGTTGGGAATACTGAATGTGGTATTTCACACTTACCGCGTATTGGTTCTGTGCGGAAAACAAGCAAATACGCACGATCTCGCACAAAATATCTATTGAGTTCTTAGTGGATGTAAAATAGGAGTGAATTATGGTGGGGTGATATGCTAGGGTAGCGAAACATATTATAGGTTAGGAAAGTGGGTACGAAAAGGCAAACAATGACGTGGGAATTTAGTGTCTGTGTAACAGTGGAAGAATCGGACCTAACGACGTTACGATTTTTCAATTGTGAAGAAGCGATTAGTAGAAAGTTTTGTGTCGCAACGAAGGAGTGATCGATAAAGTGAACTAATTGAAAATGATTCAAGTAAGGAGTAGCTAAGCAGGAATTTTGAATAAGTTAAGTTAAGACATAGATTTTTATTAAGGCTAGAAGAGAAGAAGTGAGTGTAGTGTGAAATAAGTGGTTATAGAAACCAGCGAAAAGAGAATTGAAATTGGAGTAGTAGGAATAACGGACAAGTGGAGAATAATATTATTACATTATAAATGAAGAGTATAATCGAATATATTTAATGAAGGAAAGCAAATTGATCGTATTAAGAAAGGGAGTAATTTAGGATTAATTCCTAAATAGTCAGTAAGGAAAAAAAGATAGGATAAGTATAGTTTAAATGCATGAACAGAACAGGCAACTGAATAAGTAACTTATTTTAGGAGAACTGTAAGTCCATATAAATGAAACAAATGGTAATGGTGGCACCGTATACAAAAATGTGAGATCCACCATATATCATATCATATCATATCATATCATATCATATCATATCATATCATATCATATCATATCATATCATATCATATATCATATATCATATCATATCATATCATCATATCATATCATAACATATATCATAACATATATCATATCATATCATATCATATCATATCATATCATATCATATCATATCATATCATATCATATCCTAACATAACATAACATAACATATCATATCATATCATATCATATCATATCATATCATATCATATCATATATTGTATCACAACATAACATATCATATATCATATCATATCATATCATATATCATATCATATCATATCATATCATATCATGTATCATATCATATATTGTATCATATTATATATCATATCATATATCATATATCATATCATATCATATCATATCATATCATATCATATCATATCATATCATATATCATATCATATCATATATCATATATATGATATCATATCATATATCATATATATGATGTCATATCATATATCATATCATATCATATCATATCAAATCATATCATATCATATCATATCATATCATATCATATCATATCATATCATATCATATCATATCATATCATATCTCATAACATAACATCATATATCATATCATATATCATATCATATCATATCATATCATATCATATCATATCATATCATATCATATCATATCATATCATATCATACCTTTGTAATAAATTACGTAAAGTAGTATATTATTTTGTTTTATTGAGGAATTACTTGTAAATAAGTTTATTACGCACAATATATTCAACTTTATTTCAATCGGTAATTATGTATGGAATTGTAGGATGGGGTAGCTCATTTAAATCCAATTTTAATCTACTTTATTTATTACAGAATAAAATAAATAAAATACGTCTTCATAAACCTATTGATTTTCCATCTCAAAATTTGTTTTTAGACTTTAATGTACTTAACGTAAGACAAATTTATTATATTGTATTAATAAAATTCATACATAAAAATCGAAATAATTTTGAATTGTATTCTCATAGTTAAGAAACAAAAGGTATGAATTCTTTAAGATTGTGTGAACCAAAATGCAACACTGTTACAGTATTTAATCATAGTAGTAATTTAGGCCCAAGAATATATAACAAATTTATATTTAAATATCCTAATCTTGTCAATTCTAATAGCTCTAGTATTCAATTTAAAAAGTTATGTATGGATTTTATAAAAATTGAAAAATTGTAAATTTAAATATATATACTATAATTGCATAGTAGACATAAGACAAATTGTATTGTATAATTATTAATTTTAATTCAGGAATCCGCCCCTGAGCACGAGTTCTCAGTTTTTCTGTATATATTATATTTTATGTTACAATTATTAGCAAAATAAATAAATAAATAAATAAATAAATAAATAAATAAATAAATAAATCTCATATCACGTCACGTCACGTCACGTCACGTCTTTTAATTCTTCGAAAAAGCCGTGTTTTCGAGTTTTTCATCCCAAATATCCCTTAGCTGCGACAGGTTTTAAACTCGTAATACTTGGTTCTACAGGAAAACACGATAACTCTCAGATTATGCAGCTTGAGTGTGTTTTGATATTGAACTGCATTATTGATGTCAATGCACTTCCATCGACTGATAACAAGCCGGTTGCTGTAATTATAACATAGAGCCACATGCACTGTATTGATTGACTTATTAAATATGAACTTCCTAGAGACTCAGTATAACGGGAGAAAGGTCAACGATAAGATATTCTTATACCGAATAGGTGGTTTCTCTAAATAGAAGTTGATGTTACTATACCATTCTATAAACGTTTAATTAATATTTGAAATATAATTACTAAGAAGAGAATGACATGATTTCAACAAGGTAATTTACTCATGTGCTTGATGAAAATTGCGCATAATTTTCTAGTAATTCATTTGTTATAGAAAACTAGTTTTTACGCCGACGTAAACAGTAACCACGAAGCATTTTCTTTGAAGTACTAATAACGAAAACCTACTTCAATTGCATTGTATTTTAAACTAAAATTTCATATAAATAAATAATTAAATACATAGATGGATGGATGGAATGAATGTATGAATATATAAATAAATGAATAAAATGGATAAATGAACAAGTAAACAAGTAAATAAATAAATAGGTACATACATAAATAAATAAGAGTAAGTAAACAGGTAAATAAAGAAGCATGTAATAAATAAATAAATAAATAAATAAATAAATAAATAAATAAATAAATAAATAAATAAACAGACAGAGAGACAAATAAATCAATAAAGACTATAGACTGAAAATGGAAATCACTACATTTCACTGAAAACCATTATATTCTCCAGACCTTTATTGACCCGTCTATACATACATACATAAATAAATATGAGTAAGTAAACAGGTAAATAAAGAAGCATGTAATAAATAAATAAATAAATAAATAAATAAATAAATAAATAAATAAATAAATAAACAGACAGAGAGACAAATAAATCAATAAAGACTATAGACTGAAAATGGAAATCACTACATTTCACTGAAAACCATTATATTCTCCAGACCTTTATTGATCCGTCTATTAAAAGTTCATCATCATCATCATCATCATCATCATCTACATTTCACGGCTTAAGCCATTTAGGCTCGTTCCGGTCTCATAGATTTAAATTAAGAGGTTATATCCTACCAACACTTCTTCTACCCTCTGGATTATAATCTAACATAATTTTTGGTATTCGGCCTGGTTTCACACTCTGAACATGCTTCTTCCAATTGTTCCTATATTGCTATATTTTATCCATCAGTTTAAAAATATTTAATTCATTCCTGATATCTTCACTTTTTCTTTTATCCAAAAGTGTGCAACCGGCTACACTACGTGAAAACCTCATTTCAGCTGCTCTATAGTTTTTTTATTCTTTCTTGGTTAAAGTCCAAAATTCACTACCATACAGCAATATAGGCACAGCCATAACCTTATAGAATTTTAGTTTGGTTTCTCTTCTAGTGTATTTCAGGATTTCTTTATTGTGCCACATATAAAATTAAATTTACTAAGTTTATTAAAAAGATCTTCCTTCTTAAAATAGGAGATATTACAGCATAGATAGTTAAAATTATTTACTTGCTCAATAGGTTTCCCATCCAAAATAATTTTTGCTCGTAAGGTATATGGCCCTTTAAAATCTAAAACTTTAGTTTTCTTTGTTGATATATTAAGATTATAATTTTTAAGAATATTACTTAGTTAAAATGTGGCCTTCTGTAAATCATTTTCTGAGCTAGAAATGAGAACCTGGTCGTGAGCAAAAAGTAACGTATCTAATATTTGTTCTTGTATTTTAAAATGTGAATCTAAATTTGTCTGCCAATGGAATATGGCATCGTCAATATAAACATTAAAGAGAGAAGGCGAAAGTGGACATCCCTGTCTTACACTTCTATTTATGGTTGCCGTTATATCATTTTTATGTCTCGTTCCAATTTCAACCAATATCTTGTTTTCTACATACAAACTTCTTATTACAGTTATTAAATGTTGAGGTACTCCTTACTGTTTCATGATATTCCATAATTTATTTCTATTAACTTTATCAAAAGCCTTTTCAAGGTCTACAAACAGTATAAAAGTTGGTATATTATATTCTCTATGTTTCTCAAATATCTGGTTAATAGTAAAAATACAATCGGAACAGGATCTGCCTTTCCTAAATCCATTTTGGGGCTCTAGGATAATATTTTCCATTATTACATTAAAACGAGATTTTAGTATCGATGCATAAATTTTATAACAAATCCTCAAAACACTTATACCTCTGTAATTTTCACAGTTTTGACGGTCTCCTTTTTTATAAACTGGATAAATTTTTGCCATTCTCCATTCTTCTGGGATATAACCAGATTTCCAACACATGTTTAACAAATCTAAAAGACGATATTTTAATTGAATTGATGCATATTTAATTAATTCATTATTAATATTATCAACATCCGGAGTTTTCTTATTCTTACTATTATTAATAGTGGTTTCTAATTCTTCAAAGGAAATTGGATCTACATTTTCATCTATTAATGTTGAAACTATTTCTTCATCTGTTCTTTCTGTCCAGAGATCTTTAAAATAGGATGTCCATTCTTCTTGTGGTATTAAGTTTAGTTTCAAGTTGTGTCTAGTCTGGTTATTTAGGTGTTTTAAAATCTTATAAGCTTTGTCCTGTCGACCATGTACATCGAGTTCAATGTCGCTGATATATTTTTCCCACGAAGTTCTTTTTATTTTACGTACTTCTCGACGTACAATAGCGCTTAGTTTCTTATATTCAATTAAATTTTCATCCGTTTTCAGATTCAAGTATTTTAGATATGCATCTTTCTTATCTTTGACAAGTTTTGCTATATCGTCATTCCAGACTTTTAATCTTTTTTTATTGTAATTTTTATTTCTTGTACAAAGTGACTCCGAGGCAGCCTGCAATATTGTACCTTTTAATTCTTCCCATTCTTCATTAATATTTCTACTAATTGGTTTCTGTTTTAAATATAAATTTAATCGTTGCTGACATAGATCTCTAATAGAATCGTCTTGTAGTAGGTGTACCTTAAGGGTTTCAATATTAGTTATACCTGTCACCTTTCTTGTTTTATTTCTTTTCCATTTAGCTGGAATTGCTATTCTATTAAAAGTTATTTTCAGAAATTATATTTACTTTGTACTTTCATATGTTTTGAAAAAATGTCAAATGTCTGCTGATATCAATTTTTACACTTGTATTATAAGAAGCTAATTTATATAATAAGTTACAATTCAGTGTCTCATTAACAGCTTCAAATTCCTCGACACCGGTCCTCAATTATATCTTGCAATTTCCCTTCGCAGTGTTGCATGTAGCATTCGTGACAGTGTGCGCAGATAAATAGAAGTCAATGAACGACAATTTAATTGAAAAAATTAGTTATGAGCACTAGACGACCTAGATAAATGTCGCAGAACCCTAAATATCTAAAAGAAACCACTTCCTCAATAAATTTTACGTAGTGTCGTTATCCATTGCCGGATTGACATAAACAATTTTCATTGTATTTTTATGGCGGAACAAGAACTTTTAACTCTGTAGTTTTGGACTATGATAAATCGATGAGAAATCTTTATACTTTTATTGTTCATAAATAATGCAAAACATGGCGAATCTGTAAATAAATTTTCTAGGAATCACAGTTGACATTATGTAATGCATTTCCTTGTTATGCACCAAGTGTCTAACAGTTTCATTCAAATATATGTCATAAATATTTTAAAAGGTGTGAAGTTCATTTCTTATCACACAGCACTAGACGCTAATGCATTGAATTGCATGCACTTTAAGGAATTTTTTTATTTTATGTTATTTCTGCTGCATAATTAGGAGAGACATATATTCCTTGACCCTGTGGTCAGTACATCTGTTGATATAAATTACGATTCAATTAAGAAGATACTGGATGTGAGACCAGCTTGATCGGCTTTAGTCTTCCATGTGCTGTCGTGCTACGGGATCCTGTGTTCGAGTTGCTGGTTATTAATAATTTACACTTCACTTGGCGAAATATGCGAGTGGAAACATAGTCAGTATTGAACTGCATAGTTACATTTTGTGAGTAAACATTGTATTATCATTCATTGAAGCAAAGCTTCTTGCATTATCTTGGCCTATCATTTTCTAAGATATTTTAATATTCTAAACTGCATGAATTAAGGTTAAGACAGGAAAATAGAGAAATCCATGGCGTAGATTGTATTGCATTCTTACATACAGGTGTTTCTTTCTGTTAGTATATTAAGTTGACTATTACAATTTTACTACGTCATACTACTTTTGACCAATAAAACGGTACGAAAGGACGTGTTTCAACCAATCATGACTGTTTACCACTGTAATTTTATCACTTCACTAGCATTTGTTTGTTTTTATCACTTCCCTAGAATTTATTTCTATGTTTGCCAACATTTCAAAATGCAAATTCTTTACGGTATTATAAAACATGCTTTGCGATCGTTATTAATTTGTTTTCCGCATAGATAGTCAACTGAAAATAGCGGCTCCGTTGAAACGTTTTGATGAAGTTAATATTAGTGAAATAGAATTTTAGTAAGCCAATAAATACCTATTTTATCGTATTAGAGTACTTTATTTTTTTTAATCATTATATACTCTCTTTTGTTTTTATCACCTCCTTACCATTTGTTTCTTTGTTCGTCAACATTTCTAACTGCAAATTCTTTACGTACTATAAAGCATATTTCGCGATTGTCATTTGTTTACCGCATAGATAGTCAACTGAAAATGGCGGCACCGTTCAAACGTTTTGGTGAATATAATATTAGTGAAATAGAATTGTAGTAGGGTAAACTAGGGTCTGTTGGACAGTCGGGCATGTTGGACACTCTGTACTTTAACGTGTTACCTCGCCACTTGTGGGCACCACATTCTGCTAGAAGTCAATGACGGAAGTAGACGCGAGTGGGGCTACTTCCGTCATTGACTTCTAGCAGAATGTGGTGCCCACAAGTGGCGAGGTAACACGTTAAAGTACAGAGTGTCCAACATGCCCGATTGTCCAACAGACCCCAGTTTACCCTAAGTTAATTATTATTTTATTGTATTAGAGTATTTTATTTCTTGTAATCTTTATATACTTACTTCTAATCGTGTAATGGTCAATTAAATCCCACTCGAGTTTTGATTTTCTCTAGTTAAATAAGAGCATCTAGTGAGATTATTGTTGATAAATGTGTGAATTTAGATTTACCCACTCCTACTCAGATTTACTCTATAGAATCCTAAAAGCCCCATTTTATTTCAAAATTACGATTAAAATGATCTAGAATGAGACCTAAATCACACAACAACCTAAGTTGAATTATTAGCTTCTCAACCAACAAGATTGCATTTTCTACAGCTGGGCACTATGGTAACTTATCGGTCCATCGAAAAGTTATTATTTTTTTTTTTGTAAAAATTGTGGACTTTTTTGTTGTGGTGATGCAAATGGACTACATCTCGGTTAAATAGGAATCATTTCCTGATGATTGGCTTCTCTTCTTGGACTCATGTACATCAACACGACAAAAAGGTTTGTCCAGTTATTTATGCTGTAAATAAAAAAGAAACAAATCAAAACATGAATATGATCCTGACGGTTGTGAACTGAATGAAAACGGCAAATATATGCGACCTTAAAGTCATTTAACTTCCTAGTGGATACACTCAGTTTTGTTGCCTTTCATGTGAATGCGTTTGCCGGAATCAGAATCTTTACAAAAACAAAGCGTGCTCTTTGAGGATAAGTGTAGTTCCATGAGAAAAGTATGAAGTAGCATTCACTTATAGATTACAAGAAAATTTTCCTACCACCATTCCATACTAAGTCTGGCTCAATGAAAATATTTTAAAAATTGTGAATAAGAAAGAGGATCGGATTTTAAATTCAGCGTTTCTGAGATTGAGTGAAGGAAAAATAATAGACGGCATTTTTATTTGTTCTTAAACACGCACAGGCATGAAAAATTTTTTACTCGAAGAAAAACTAAGGGAAATCGAGAAGGTGTCCTGGCGCGATGTCCTGCTGAAAGCCTTCAAAGTCTCTTTCTGGGGTACTAAGACTATGAAAATATATTTCAGGTGGACATTTCGAATGCCAATTATGTATCGTCACGTCTCTTAATACATCTGATTTGAGAAAGTCACAACATTTTTAGGGGGAACAAAATTTCCGTTCTTAAAAGGATTACAAATTTTACTTGGGATATAGAGTACATATTGGGTAATATTACTTCCAAATTAATTTTTGTTTCAGGGATGATATCGAACAGCTATCAACATTCAACCTATAACTACAGAAGACAAGATCAGAAATACATGGAAATTACACTGGGGTTCACAAAGGCTACTGCATATTTAGCGGTAGCTGTAATCCTTACTGCTCTTGCAGCTTTTTCCAAGCTGATAATCAAATTCCGACGAACATATCACCTGCTGTCAAAGATTCCTGGCCCACCTGGAATTCCGATACTTGGAAATGTACTTGACTTCCTTACTGGAGATCTCAGTGAAATTTTCAAAAGCGTAATAAGCCTATGCGATACGTACGGGGCTATTAGTAAAGTCTGGTTCGGTCCCATACCAATTTTAATGATTTGTGGTAAAGAGTATACCCAAATTATTATGGAAAAAAAGACATTGACAAATCGAGGTAAAATTGTTAATATACTAACGAAGGATTCATTTATGGGTGGACTGTTTTCATTAGAAGGTAAAGAGTTCAAGAGGCATCGAAAGATAGTGCAATCGACTTTTCAAAACAAAGAACTAGACCAATTTGTTCAAGTCTTCACTACTAACTCTGAAATTCTGATAAACAAATGGAAACCGTTAGCTAATGGCCAAGTGTTTGAGGTATATAAGTATCTGTTCCAATGTACAGTGAATGCAGTACTTGAAACTACTCGCACAGACAACTTCTGCAAACACGCAGACCTCGAAGCGGGCTTAAGCAAATTAGTTGAAAAGTCTAATGACATATTTTCTCTAAGAATACTTCATCCATGGTTACTAAGCGATACAATTTATTATCTGACAAATGATTATAAAACATTTCGAAAGTGCAAAGAAAACGTGCATTCAAAAATACGAAGTATAGTAAGAGCTAAATATGAAAATCATAGGACTGAAACCATCCAGAAAATACATACTGTGGATGGTGAGGTTATGACAAACAAGGTCTCACTACTTGATGTCATGATTAAAAGCGACATGTCGGAATCGGAAATTGCAGCAGACTTTCTCAATGTGATTGCTGCAGGAGCGGAAACAACAGCTATTGCTTGTTCGTATGCATTGTTTCTGCTGGGAGAACATCAATATATCCAGAATAAGATATTTGAGGAACAGAAGATCGTCTTCCAAGATGATCTTTTCCGATCAGTAACAGCAGAAGACCTACCGAGAATGGTTTACCTGGAACAGGTAAGATGTATAATATCAATATGTTTTACTTAAGCCTCACTTCGCTTACAGGAAGATTCTAAATACTCATTACACATCGATTCTGTTGGTTTTCTGTATCAATGAAGTGATTTAGAGATAGGGATTACATTTCTGGAATGTAAGCGAAATCGTTTAAAATTGTTCTTGTTTCTGAGAGGCGTGATGTGGAAACTGTTTAGGTAAATATTGAACTTATAATTGAAAAGAAACATATAGAAAGAGAGTACAGTATCAAAATATTCACAATTAACTATTGTGAATGCTCACATATAAAAACATTTATTTTAACATTGTTTCCGTTCTCGTTGTCGTTTACATTACCGCTTTATTGTGAACCAGCCTTTACAAATAAAATATACTTTTTTGCACGATAGTATGTTTTTTCTTGGTTTTTCTTAGATATAGTAGCGAAAGTCAATAAACATTACTTAGACAAAAACTATACCAAATAAATAAAACTAATGAATGCAATAAAATTGTACTCTGAAATATTTTCTTGTAGTTAGATTTATATGGTTTTCTTTTTCCTGTAAATTTATTTAGATATAAATATAAATTATAAAAATATCAAAACTGAAGAGACGAAATAAAAATTAAATTCAGAAATAATTTCTTGTAGTTAAGTCTAATTTTTATGATTTTATATTTCATGTAAGTTTGTTTCTATGAAAATAAAAATTATAAACAGAAAAGAGATCGAAACAAATAAAACTACAAATAAATAAAAAAAATTATATTCCGAAACGAATATAGAGTTAAAAAAAATTTTTTTCTCCCATTACGTCATTTTTACGTATCAATAGCAATACAGTACACGATAGCATTCTAGGGTTACTGAACTCATGAACATATGAAGGGTTCAGAACCCACAGTGGGCCAAGCGCCATTTACTAAAACCGTAGAAAACAAGGGTTAAAATGAAGTTATTGCCATAATTCAATGGAAACATAGCCTATAGCAAGTAATATAAAGTATACACATTGAAGCTAAATCAGATGTCACCCTTCATTAAACTATGGTATTGACTTAAATTTAACCCTTGCTTTCTCCGTTTTTAATAAATGGTGCTTGGTTCACTATGGCTCTGAACCCTTCATATGCACTTCATCCACTTTATTATAGTTATAATTAGTAACTTCCAACATAAGTACCCTAAAGTTAATACTGATAGACTTAATATTGTGGTAATGAAACTGTTTGAAAATCTCTAAGCTGAATCTTCATAAATTTGTTGAAACAATACAAAACTAGAATTTTAAATTAACTATCTGATAGTTCAGTGAAATTTTCAAGAATTTCAATGTTACTGAGTTACACAGAGTGGAAGTGAAATAGTCCTGCAGATTGAAAGGGAGAATATGATACACTTAAATGAATCGAAAACCTATTACGTTTTGTGATTAAATGCATGATTAATTAGAAAATTAAGTTGGAAGTTCCACAAGTCTGGCAACCTCGCCGCTAATAGTCTCCTTTCTTCTCGTAATACAGATGTAAGGGGTCAACGAACTCAGCGAAAGTGAACTGCCTCGCGCATCCTTTTCTGGCTACAACGTTGCAATGTGGTTTCATAGTTTAGTGGATTGAAATAGTGTTTTTTAATGAATTTTATAGGAAAACCGCTAACGCTATTGAAATACGCCACAGTGATAAATGATTCCTTATTACATTTTCTATCGATATGAACAAAAATCACGGTCCAACTCGCAATAATTACCGAATATGAAGGTGTTAAACATTTGGGAAAAAAATAATTCTGTTCTGAGAAAACTACACTACTCAAAACAATTAGAGGAACACTATGAATATTTAAATATTTTTTCGTTGTATAAAGGTACAGACATTAAATTAATAAAGTATATTATTTATGGTTATTTATAGCCACATTTATCTCCATGTCAATGAAAACAAATGAATAATGTCAACAAACAAATTTTTAAAACATTGCACTATGCAAGAAATTGCATCAATTAGAAGTTGTCAGTGCCTTCCGTAATCAAAGATTTCTCCACATTTGTTATTTCAGGTAATTACTCTGTATTTATGCCACGGATCTTTAAAATTCGTATTCATATATTAAATTAATGTTTCAATTTATATATTGCACTATCCTCAGGTAGTACTTTAAAACTTTTACTTTGCATTCTATTGAGTCTCTATGGCACCCGAATTCTCTTAGGATTCCGCTGTAAGCCGTTGCCCTCCTCACCCCCGCTATCCGTTTTAAAAAGTCGCTTTGTACTTGGTTAAGTTTTTCCGTTCGTCCCCAACCCCAAATTTCTGCCCCACACGTAATTGTAGATCTAACTACTGCGTTATATACTTTATCTAATAAATTTAGAGAGACATCCGGAATTTTGTTACGTATCTTCAGCGTTTCCATCGCTTTTTTGTCCAATTTTCAGCATCACAGCTTCAAAAAACACTAACTTATTCAATTTATTACAAGTATCACTCTAACTCTAACTTTCCACCAATGTGATATTACACGTTTTTGTTATATACAACAAGTACTACTCGCTCTGAAAATTTAGAGGATTATTTCACTTCAACCTGCATAGGCTACCAGAACCCCAGATCACATATATAACAGATTGCTCATTCCTATGTTAAAATCGGTAGCACTTTGAAAAGAACAACCGTCAGGATCGCCACCCGTCCGCCGTAAACGAACACGAGATGGCAGTACAGTCGCTAATACAATTCAAACGGTAATTATGACGTGACTCCTCATGTAACTACTAGATGTCAGCATAGTAAACCTGACAAAAGTTGTTACCGTCAAAGCCTAGATGGCGAGCAATGTGGGTATATCATCGGTTTCTTGGTAAAAGTGACCAAGGCTTCCAAGGCTT
The DNA here is from genome assembly GCF_040183065.1 of Periplaneta americana. Taxonomy (NCBI): domain Eukaryota; kingdom Metazoa; phylum Arthropoda; class Insecta; order Blattodea; family Blattidae; genus Periplaneta; species Periplaneta americana. Next base: position 112,189,888 of record NC_091130.1, read on the forward strand.
ATGAAAATTTAAGACATAATTTTATATTAAAAACTAATAATATAGCACATTTACCTTCAAAATAATTTATTACTAACATCTAAAGAAGTACAGTTATCTTTGGATGGATCATTTAACCTTTAAATGCCTTTTTCCAACAATTTTGCATTTTGGACTTGGTCACTTTTACCAAGAAACAGACGATATATGATGTAGGCCAGAGCTCACTTAAAGTTAAAGATTCTGAAACTACAAACAAATATAAGTAAAATTGTAACCAGATTATTTACTTGTAAATGTTGCAGGTGATAAAGGAGACAATGCGTCTATTCCCACCTGTCGAGTTCTTATTCAGGCAAGCTGATGAAGAGGTCAGACTGGACAGCGAATACGTCCTTCCCTCCGGAGTGTTTACTGTAATATCAATACACCACGTGCATCGAGATCCGAAAGTGTTCCCGGATCCTGAACGTTTCGACCCTCAACGTTTTTCACCAGAAGGAATTTCAAGAATGCATCCATATTCATACATTCCATTTGGAGGCGGATGCAGAATATGTGTCGGTGCGAAATATAGTCTCATGGAAGCGAAGACAATGATGTCAACTCTGCTCAGAAGATATCAAATTATAGAGGGAGTTGGAGGCATTAGTTCCATCAAGAAAAGACAGAAGTTGGGACTCACAAACCAACCTAATGGCGGCTTTCATATAAGAATAAGGGAGAGGGTGTCCTGTTAACTTCAGAATAACTGAATCGCACTTTTTAGAAATGGAACTTAGTCAAATTTGTTACTTTTCTGTATCGCAAAAAGACTTACTTTCATGAAAAAATATCAGTGTACCAGCGCCATAATACATGATGTGAGGGGTGTAAGTGCCTTTCTATTAGCTGATGATTATTTATGTCATAAGGAAGAAAAATGTCCTCAATTTTTTTCTAATTGCAATATTTAACTAATTTATTAAAGTTTACAATATTAGACGTTTTGTGACGTTGCTGGATGGGAAGGAGGAGGTGGCTTACAAGTACACACTACTGCTCAAGCCGGTACAGACATACCGGTACAAAACAGATGCTCTGTTCTAATGCAGGGACGGACAGGACAATTGTTGTTTACATAAAACGAGCAGAAAATACAAACTTTCAATCTCATTTACTGTATAGAACATTATGCTAAATTTACATTTTATTTAAAAATATTGCTCCATTTTTTTGTGTGTCTAAAAATGAACAATAATGGTTTACTGCACAAAATCACACGAACTTTTTTCTAATGCAAAATTTTAATCTCTCCCATTTCTGTAAAGCAGTATCATTTTTAAAGAAATTTCTAGTTGGGTGATTTTCGAAACGGGGTAAGAAACTTTCACTTTCTAATTATCACTGAGAACTGCTTTTTGTGAACATGATTACTTGGGAACAATATTAAGGAAATATGGAAACTGAATTGATAAAGGAAAAAAGCTAAAACGCCGATTAGGTAACCTTCTTTGCGGAAAAAGTTGACGGTACATCCTTCTTGCCGCACTTGAAATACGACGATTTCCTCCATAAATTAATAACATATCATGATATTCCTGAACTGTGAATGACATTGTAAGTTGTTTATCGAATACCCTATACTGAACTGCCATCCGCTCGGCAGGAGACCTATGGATAGGAAGCTTGAACTCAGCTGATCTGTACGTCTGTGCAGACTACAGACTGTCAGCAGATGAAACCTGCTGAACATGTTGCCACGTCTGTAACGCCAGAATATTAACAAATTTAAGCATATATTATTAACTAATTTCACGAAAACGTAATAGAACACACAAATATTTATTTAAACTAATATTAACTCTTTGCTAGATATACCTACTGATTTAATTGTTTTCTAATTGTACTAACGATATAAGCATTATAACGCAAATAAAATAAGGAAAGAAATATTTTTCCTGGGAAAACTATACAGTTTTGACCCTATTTTGTATGGACTTTTTTTATCCTGTAGACCGTCCCCGACGACTGTGAAAAGGACGGCACTTATACCTCTTACAACCTGTATAAACATCAACTTGATATTAGACATACAGGGAAGATTTGACTCAGTTCCTTTCTTTGAAAATCAATACATCTTGGAGATATTTATCATTTCATGAGTAAAAATAATAAGGCAAATTTTTACTTATTTCCTTTTTAATAAGTGCGATTAAATTATTGAATATTAAATATCATTTTATGATAACTATTACAAAAAGAGCTACGATGTAATGATTATAAACAAAGAGCGAAACTTGTTGCCCGATAAAACATGTTTGTTGTTCCTTACTGAGTGTTCATTTCAAAGTGTGTCATGTCGTCACTGTTGTGAGTCAGCGATTTGAAGCGAGTTTCAGCTTTTATGTCAGACAAGTTGCCTATATTCAAGGCGTTCAATCTAAACTTGAGAACGTGTGCGGTAGGTATAACTTGAACGTCGTAGCAACAGATGACGGTCTGTATGGTCTGTGTGCTACCATAACCTCTTTCGAACTGTGTTTTTCGCGGGCAAGTCGTACGCAGGGTATTTGTTATCATCGGTTGTGTACGGCAACATTCCACAATACAAATCAAATGCTCCGTGTCCATGTTGACCGTCGAAGTTAAGGCCCATTCACAATGAAAATTAAACATAACCGTAACATAAACACAGAAGTTTGCGCCCAGACTACCAAATGGGATCATTCACAATGATTCACATAAGCATCGACATAAAGATTACCGTAAGACGTTAACATGAAAGTTTGCAAACTCCAAACTTTCATGCTTATGCTTACGTGATTTGCAAACAGAACACAATCGTACAGCGCTGAAGTATACGACAGAATATGAGGAAATGGCGTCGTTGTTATGTTTCCATGGTTACCAAGTATGTTTGCTGTTATGTTTATGTTCCCATCGTGAATGATGGTATGACTTCTTGATTTTACTGTAACGTTAATTTAACGCTTACGTCATGTTTAATTTTCACTGTGAATGAGCCTTTAATGTCAATGAATACGTAAGTAACCGTCATGACTCTCTCCCCATATCCCGACAGTAAGAAAAAAACTCACCTCAGTAGACTACGTGTTTTTAAACAGTTCACATTCCTGCCACTACCGGCGTTACCGTACGTATCGGTACATACTCTTCAGAATGAACGCTGTACTTGCTAGACAACTTCTCTGCCACATAGGTAATTCGCCTTTGCGGAAGTGTAAGAAGGTTGAATTCTCTAGGCTCATCGGTTAGCCACATGACGGCATACAGCGAGCCATGACACACTTTGAAGTGAACATCCAGTAGGTACGGGTTTGTTTACTTGCGCGTGAGTAATCATGGTCAGCAATGGAAAGGGATAGGCAGAGACCACAGATTTCCGCATAACGACATGAAGCGTTGAATGAATACAGTAAGTTCTAATAATATAGGGGAATCGGAAGGCAAATTAATTAACCTTTTCAGTTTGGACTTAACGACTGAAATATAAGAATTACTTAATCATATCAGTAAACTAATGATTCAGAAAAATGAAAAATACGAGTTACATAATTCATATTGATTATCGATAAGTCTAAATGAATTATATTCAACCCAGCAAATATTGTACAGATAAATGTTAATAATGTTAATGCACTCACAGAAAGGTTCAAACATTGAGTTACTTCAAGGATATAAAAATTACTGATATGAGTGTAGCATTTCTTACTTTGAAAGAAATAGTTTTTAAACAGCCATCCAACATTTTCAATGTTTAATTTGACATGACTGAGGCATTAGGAGCTCTCATGTTGAATTACCCTGAATTTACAGCTACAGTGTTGAGATGTGTCTGGGTTCCTTGTGCATCTGTTGAATAAATTTATTTTCACACCTAATACTTAATATAGGGTTATTTTTTCACGTAAAAATCTCTTTCCCATTTATACGAAATTATTGCGATTATCTTATAACTAATTGGCGATGAAACGTGAAATATAATATTTTTATTACAACTATTTTCGAAGTTAATACGGCGTTCTCTGGTGTCTAGTCCATGTTGTAAGTTACTCATCGTAGTTGATAAAGCGTCGTAAAATAACTAATTAAAAGAAGTTACTCTTCGACTGCAACACAAAAACAAGTAAATAAAGAACAACTAAAGCACAGTTTTTCAACGGGGCACGCCCACGTCTAACGGTAGAGAGACTCTAGAACACAGTTAACCTGAAAGCACTTGCCTCTCTCCCATCGGGCAACAAGTTTAGTTCCCTGATTATGAAACATACATAACTAATGAAAATGATAGCTGAACTATGATTTTAATTTTGAGTAGATATGTTTGTAGTATTAGCCTACACAAATTCAACAGAATTCTAAAAGTGTGCCTTACAGTTAATATTTATGTGGTGCTATAAATATATTGTACTTCTAAATTTTGCCAAAAGTAACTTTACTGTGTTCAAAGTACTGCATTTTTTGTTCTGAAAACAAATTTTTACATACTCAAACGGTCCATTTTCGCCACAAGTGTCCTAAAAATATATTTATACCACAGTATTTGAAACAGAACACGTTTTTTAATGGAATATGTATTGTGGTCTCATTTCAATAGTACAGGACACAAACCTATGTAAAACAACTTTTACTGATCATTTAGCACATGTACAGACCCACTTTCATTCATCTCTGAGGTGGGAAAATATGTCAATCAGTCGCGAGACTTGAATATTCTGCATTGTACAAATTTCAGCTTATTCTTCGTTATAAAAACCGTCAATGGTAATGAAAACACTAGCATTACATTTCACTTCCACGTAAAAATGTATAACAACTAACTTGAAATAATAATGTGACATATAGTATGACATGTTACAGTGACATAGTGTAAAATATATAAGATTAAATAAAGGTTTATTCTATCGCCCATATTATTTAAATTACATGCAAGTAAAATAATCCAGAATGATCTGAAGGAAGTAAAAGTAAAAATATTTCAATATATCTTAGTTGTGTATTATGATTTTACAGGTGATCAATTAATGCTTCCTAACTTATAAACTGAACTACTTAAGGAATATACCTGCAGATACAAGTATCTGGATGAAATGTATTAAAATAAAAAAAAAGTTTTACAAACCATTTATTATACACATTTATGGATTACTTCTTAGTATATGATATTTTTTACTAATGGCGAGTATTTCACTTATGTCATTCACCCATATGAAGCCAGTAATGTAGATAAATTTACCGACAGAATCGTTGCCCAGGATGTGCCATAGGAGGCTCGTCTACGCTACACCCGCGATGAGATGAGATGACATGATTATGGAGATTTGTTGGGATTCCAGAAGGAAACCGGAGCTCCCGGAGAAGATCCTTGTGTTACCTGGACCACGGGCTTGCCCAAACACGTTATAAACCAGGGGTACACTGGGAATCGATCCCGGGTTCATAGGATTATAAGTCTAGCTCCCTAGCCACTACACCACCGTGGCGGCACTCTTAACATATGTTAACTGTCAAATTTTTCTCCGAGTGTATAACCACAGTCTAGTATACACAGTCACGAAGCTCAATACGTATTAAATATGCATCCATAGATAGTTGCTGACCACTAGGATCGCTAATATCGCCCCATTACATACAATGCGAAATAGTACCGGAACAGTCTATTGTTCCTAGCACCCTCACAACTCAAGCTTCGTGGCTGTATACTAGAGTGTGGTATAACTTTATCAATAGAATTCAGTATGGTCTCCACTCAACCTCGTTGGGCTTGAAGCATTTTTGATGTTACATGGCCAGTGTCCCTTATGCGGTCTTGTTGAAGATTGTTAATGTTAATCTGGTAGACGACGTGCTTCACGTAGCTCCAAGAAGCACAGGTGAAAGTCGGGTGACGAATAAATTCTCTCGAACATGTTTCCATAGAAGTTTGTGCGTGGGACTTCTCATTATTTAATTAGGTTTCAGTACATGAATCACTTGAATCTCTTACGCCCCTAGAGAAAGCCTTTTATTTAAGACTTATGCATTGTTGGACGTGGAATTAGTAGCCGCAAGCTAGCAGCACGAACTGATCTGCGCGGACTTCGTTGAAATGTCTCTGTAGTTATTATTTTTTTATTTTATTGGGTTATTTTACTACGCTGTATCAACATCTATGTTATTTAGTTTCTGAATGATATGAAGGTGATAATGCCGGTGAAATGAGTCCGGGGTCCAGCACCGATAGTTACCCAGCATTTGCTCGTATTGGGTTGAGGGAAAACCCCGGAAAAACCTCAACCAGGTAACTTGCCCCGACCGGGATTCGAACCCGGTCCACCTGGTTTCGAGGCCAGCCGCGCTGACCGTTACTCCACAGGTGTGGACATGTCTCTGTAATACGTTTGGCATTTTCTTCATAGGTCAGTGGCTTTTCAGGATATTTTATACGCAGCAGACTACCCATAGTTCTCAGTTTGTTCCAGAACCGAATAATTTTCCGTGTAGGAAGTTGACGTCCATGTTGGGTTGTAAAACAAAACTGCACAGACGTAACAGACTGTAACTTTGTTGGGCACAACACACACTGAACTCGTTCGTGTGGTGTCGCCATCTTTACTGTGTTCACGCATGCGCCTCACCAGCATAAAGCCTTGGTTTTTCTGAACCGACGCATGCGACGTGCGAGGTGTGAGGCATCATACGATGCGTTTCAGGAAAGAAATATTCATTTATAATACGCGGATCTCTCAAGATACTTAATTGGTTCTCTGCCAGGAGTAATGGGTTCTACGAATATGTCGACTGCGTATGAGGGTTCGATCCCGGGTCTTCTTCTCGTATTTTTTAATTTGGAACTCCGATTTCAGGTGATTCTAGAATGTTCTAGTTAGAATTCACTATCAAAAGGGAAACATTTAATCGATCGAAACATCACAGAAGTATCTAAAAAAAAGCTCGAATTCTGCCTTTTTTTTTTTTAGATTTTTTAGATTTATTTATTTAACCTGGTAGAGATAAGGCCGTCAGGCCTTCTCTGCCCCTCTACCAGGGGATTACAACTATAACATGAACAATAAGATTACAATTAATATTAAATTTACAATTACAATTACAATAAAAATTAAAGTACGACAAGAATACCTGATTAATGAAAGCTAGACATTTTATCATAGAAGTTAAGAACAAAGAATATTTTTGTATTTACTAAATTACAAATTAAACCTACAATAACAAAATTCTATAGTGATGAAATTACCGGATATTGAGATATTTTGTGGTAGATTAAAAGAACTATTTACAAGAAACCATGTCTGAACGAGTCTCAATTACTGACCAAGTGCCTAGTAAGTTTGCGTTTGAATTGAATTTTATTTCGACAGTCCCTGATGCTAGCAGGTAGCGAGTTCCAGAGTCTTGGCAGGGCTATTGTGAAAGAGGATGAGTATGAAGAGGTGCGATGGGATGGTATTGTTAGTATTGTTTCATGGCGAGAGCGTGTGTTCAGATTGTGGTGGGAAGAAAGGTAAGTGAAGCGAGACGACAGGTACGAAGGAATAGAAGAGTTCAAGATTTCGAAGAGAAAGAGAAGTGAATGTAAATTTCTTTTCTTATCTAGTTTAAGCCAACCTATTGCTTCCAGGGATGGGGTAATATGATCATATTTACGAACATTGCTTACAAAACGTACACACAAATTATGAGCACGTTGAAGTTTCATTTTGTTGTCGCTGGAAAGGTCAGTCAGTAAAATGTCAGCATAGTCAAAATAGGGAAATACAAGGGTCTGCACAAGGGACTTTTTTAAGCAAGAAGGAAGATGAACATTTATCCTTTTTAGCACATGAATAATAGAATATACTTTTCTGCAGGTTTCTGTGATTTGCATGTCCCAGTTGAGATTATTATCCATGTGAATGCCAAGATTTTTTACCGAAGAACTGAAAGGGATATGCACTGTACTTACTTTAACGGGGGAAATGTCGAGGTGCTTTACAGCGTCGGTTTGCCGTTTGTGTCCTAATATGATTGCTTGTGTCTTTCCAGGATTGATATTAAGATGGAATTTCTTTGTCCATGTCACAATCGAGTCAATGTCTTCGTTCAATTTATCTATAGCGTCATTTATTCGATCTAAGCGGGAAGAGATGTAGCATTGAAGGTCGTCAGCATACAAGTGATAGTTACAATGCCTTACATGAGATGTAATATCACTGACATATATTGTGAACAACAATGGTCCGAGTACCGAACCCTGTGGTATACCTGATGTTATGTTAAGCCAGGAAGAGCTTCGATTCCCGGATACAACACATTGTTGTCTTTCCCGTAAGTAGGATTCGAACCAACTCACAGCAGTCTCTGACAAATGCAGATTTCTCAATTTATGGGTGAGCAGGTCGAAATTTACAGAGTTGAAAGCTTTGCTAAGGTCAAGAAGTGTTAGTATTGTTACTTTATTAGAGTCGATTGCTTCACGAATGTCTTCGGTCACTTTAAGTAGAGCAGTGCTTGTGTTGTGTCCAGCTCTGAAACCTGACTGATACTTGTCGAATAGTTTGTGTTCGTTCATGTAGTTAGTAATTTGTCTGTGTACGATTCTTTCCAGTGCTTTTGATATGGCTGGCAGGATACTGATTGGTCTATAGTCGTTCGGGTCGGTGGGAACTTTGACTTTTGGAAGAGGAAGAACGAAAGCTTGCTTCCATATTTTAGGGAAAGTTGAAGTGATTAAGGAACTATTGAATATGTGTGCAATTGTAGGTATTGCCTTCTACAATCACTCACGCTTCGAATCTCTGAAAATCGTGACAGCAAAAGTGAAAGATAGAGAGAGAAGAAAGAATATTTTTTTTAGCTAGATGGATGGATTTATTGAGTAATATTATACATACAAAATTTTATATTATCATAAATTTGTCTAATCCAATGCACGGGTCTTCTGACCGTACGTGCTTTGTACCTGAAACAAGTTCTCCTTTGTAGGTTCCCCCCCCCACCTATGATTACATCCAACTACTCTCTACAAGAACACACATATTAAAATGGAAATGGCACAATAAAACACATTATATAATATATCCTAACCTAAAAGACCTATAAAGTGTACAGTTGGGTGGATACTATTATCCCTTCCTCAGTTCGCGTCGCAGACTTCAACAGCTCCAGTTCTCATCTTTCCCGCCTTCAAGAGGAACAATCCAGTCTTTTGTTCCCATTCTCTATTCCCCATGAGGTCAAGACATGCAAGCGAACTCCTATTCTGACTTAGCATCGAGGGTGGTAAATATTTTCTCCGTACAAGTTCCAATTCAACACACAGTAATAAAATATGCATATAGGAATCCTTTTCTTTGCAAAGCGGACAAAGACGCTCCCCTTCTTCGTTGACAATTTTATTACCCTTCCATGCCCCCAATCTTAGCAAGAAAGAATATAACATGTTCCAGTAAGCAGAATACGTCAATAAGACCCACCTCCATGCGGGTTGTCGTTGATCTGGTATGTCGTAGATCATGTCGGTCACAATAATAATAATAATAATAATAATAATAATAATAATATTTATTTATTCTGGTGTAGTTAAGACCATCAGGCCTTCTCTTCCACACCATCAGAAATACAAATATGATAGAAACAAAAATAAAAATCACAATATAAACAAAGTTAAACCACTCGAAAATATACACAGGTTGCAGTCTCACAAACTTTAAATGAGTGCCTAAGTATCATAATTAATTTTATCCTAACTAATTAAGGAATATAAACAAGAAACTTGCAATTTTAATCTAGAGTAAAAAAACACAAATCAACACTTATAGCAGTACCTAAAACCCATGAAATAAGACAAAATTTTCCAATTTAATTTTGAATTGTGATAAAGCCCGGTATTTAGAATTTTTAAAACAGTTATATTACCGGTTATTCTGCACGGTGGTGAAACTTGGACTCTCACTTTGAGAGGAACAGAGATTAAGGGTGTTTGAGAATAAGATTCTTAGGAAAATATTTGGGGCTAAGAGGAATGAAGTTACAGAAGATGGAAAAAATTACACACCGCAGAACTGCACGTTTTGTATTCTTCACCTGACATAATTAGGAACATTAAATCCAGACGTTTGAGATGGGCAGGGCGTGTAGCACGTATAGGCGAATGCAGAAATGCTTATATAGTGTCAGTTGGGAGACCGGAGAGAAAAGGATCTTTGAGGAGGCCGAGACGTAGATGGGAGGATAATATTAAAATGAATTTGAGGGAGGTGGGATATGATGATAGGGATTGGATTAATCTTGCACAGGATAAGGACCGATGGCGGGCTTTTGTGAGGGCGGCAATGAACATCCGAGTTCCTTAAAAGCCATTTGTAAGTAAGTAAGTTAGTAATAAAGCCCGGCATAGTCTAACTGGAACACTTTCCGATATCTACACAGGTTTACGTTCTCATGGTAGTGTTGTTAGGAGTGACATACTCAAAATATCTTTAAATGAATTAATAAATTGTGTTAAACTCTACGCTGTCTGTTCTTCAAAGGCAGTTTTTATTATGTCCGTTAGTTATTCCCAATGAAACAATACAAGTTAATCTGAGGGATTAACTTACGCATTAAGAAATAATATCGGGACTATAAGAAGAGCAAATGACTCAGAAAACACTATCCAGTGATAAACACGACTATAAGAAACGTTGGACAGTCAAAGGAAAATAAATAATTAACAAACTGACTGCACATGTTTCATATATCATACGAAGACATTCATGTGGACGCTAATACACATTCCTGATTCCTCCTGCGAAACCATTAAATACTGCCATATGTCTTGACTGATATTTGGGCTCATAAACAAAAATGAACAGCTTAAATCAGACACTCTGTAGAACAACAAGACAAAGTACATAGGCTAATCTCAATATTAACACGAGATATTAGAGTTTGAATGTGATAGGCCCAGTTTCTTCAACCTTTGTTAAAATGCATCTAACATAGCGTTAATTATCTGTAAGTTAAAAGTATGAATTGTTGTTAAAATATTGTGTTTCTTCAACTTTACATTTCACATTTTAACATTCTGTTTAACTCTTGGTAGGACCAGAGAACCTAGAGTTTAACCATAACCTATACCCAAGTATAGGCTCAATTCTGTTTTCTGTTCTCTGTCATTTGCGATTCTCGCTTGTTTCCGTTGTCTGACAGAGAGGATAGAAGTTTTTCTGTTCTCTCAGGTTTAAATTCTGCTTCTTTCCATCGTCTGTACCAAAGTAACATAGAGCGGCGTATTGGTATTGCTGCTGTGAAATGGAAAACACTGGAAGAGAAAGAAATCATGGGACTAAATTTCTCTTCGCAGTATAAACCAATTATTGAGAATAAACAAACAAACGGATCTATGCTGAAAGCGAAAAGTGAGGCTTGTCAGAAAATAGCCTATACCTTTGTATGAACTTCTGGTCTGTCAAATCACAGAAATCATCCGCTCTGTTTATGTATTCATGGATATCATTTTCTAAATAATCATGATATAAAAGTTCAGCATCTAACACACCAGGCATATTGAATACTTCTATGCTAACAGAGAGTTATATGATTTAACTGCATGAAATTGGGCAGATAATCAATACGGGTAGGGTGACCAGACGTCCTCTTTTGCCGGACATGTCCTCCTTTTTAGACCTTTGTCCGAGGTCCGGGTGGATTTTGAAAAAATCAAGAAATGTCCTCCTTTTCGTAACTTGTATGCCTGATATTTTGAAATTATCTGATTTGACGCCTTTCTCAAGTAATTTGCCTGTAGATGGCAGCAGCATCGACGGAATATACTCTTTGCCAACGATCATAACTCTCTTTGCTTAGAAAGTAATATTAAATTCACATTTTGTGCGGTCTTTTTATGTATTTTGATAATAATTATAGTTCCCTTGGCTTTCATATGTAGTTAACTGTAAAATCATTTCATATTATTAAGTTTTATCATAAGTATGCTGTAATAAAATAGATATTGACATAATTTTAAGTATAATATAGGCCTAAGCATAAATCTAAATAGATAATTTCTGTCCTCTTTAATATAATTATAGTACCCTTGACTTCCATATGTAGCTAACTGTAAAATCATTATTATCAAGTTTTATCATAATTATTTTGTTACATTAACATACTTAATTACTTTTGCAGACGATTTAGGTCTGGTGGCATCCTCGGAATTACAACGTTCAATTTTAATTTTAACAAAATTGGAATTAAATGTGATATGAAAATCAATAAAGAAAAAATTAAAATTATGGACTTCTGCGGAAAATACCCTGTGCCTAGCAAAATATGTTTAGATTCAAGAATATTACAAAGAGTAAATTATTTTGCATATCTTGGATACACATTATCTTTTTTCGATGAAGTAGATATTTCACAGAAAATTTCTAAATACAGCAAAACAATGAGAATAATTAACAACATTATAAAACCTTCCCTAGTACAAAGGCATACTAGAATTCCCCTATACAAGACCTTGGCGAGACCTGTACTTTGTTACGGCGGTGAGGCATGGACATTGAGGAAGAAAGACGAAAGAAGAATAACGGCCAACGAAATGAAATTTATAAGATATACAGCGGGATATACGAAATGGGATCACAAAAGCAATGAAGATGTAATGGAAGAATTACAACTATAACCTGTAATTAATCACGTAAAACATTATCGGGACAACTGGATAAATCATCTGCATCGCATGCGTAGAGGTAGAATCCCAAAAGTCATGCTCCACTATCGTCCAAACGGGAAGAGATCTCTCGATCGTCCAAAAAACCGCTGGATTGAATATTCAATTGTGAGATCGTAACAGGCCATATGGCCTAATACTTGAAGGGAAGAAAAAGAAGACATTAACATACTTTTAAGTATGATATAAGCTTAAATTTTACTGTAAATATTTTGTAATAAAATAGATATTAACTTAATTTGTAGTATGACATAGGCCTAAGCCTAAATCTAAGTACATATTTTCTGTCCTCTTTTTTCAAACAATGTTCTCCTTTTTGAAGCTTTGTGTCCTCTTTTCTATCGATGTGAATCTGGTCACCCTAAATATGGGTTTTAACAGCCTGTTAGTACTAACAGTAGTTGAAGAAATGCGTCAACTGTTAAGTGTACAGTTAGAATGGAATAACGCACTATTATAATTCAATAAAGGTTGAAGAAACCAAGCCATAGGCTTCGTTTCTTTTAAAGGAATGTTAAAATGCAATGCATCCGACGTTTAGGAACTACTTATAGCTTGTTACTCAAATCAAAGTCACGTCACTTAAGATATGGAACGCTAAGCTTGCGAAAGAAAATGCATATAACAGAGAATATGATTTTTCCTAAGCTTGGAGTTATGGGATCGTAACGACGGAGAAAATAAGTATCTCCGAAACGTCTGAGATATGAATTGTCAACACGCGATTAAAAAATTAAACTGCGATCATATAACCAGCCTGCAAAGTAGCTCTCGAGCCTGCCTCGTCTGCTTTTCATGTGTTCTCATTCTCGAAAATAAATCTTGCAGCACGAAAGTAGGCAGTGCACCGCCTGTCTTCCTAAAGTTTTCTGTAGACACTTGTCTGGCAGGCAAGAAATGGAGAATTAGAAAGAAGCCTTACATCATATCCGTGAAGTTTTTTTCTCCTTCCTGAGAAAGAATGAATTCTTGGAAAGATGTACAAGAAAATTAGGAACGCGAAGAGAAAGGAATGAAATATATCGTGATGAAGAAGAAAAGGAGAAGTGGCAATATGTAAAGAACTAACAGTAGACGTATATATATGACAGAGGTAAAAGCTAAAAGAAGTAGTAGAAAGAAGAATGAAGCAGACAAATCTTTGAGTGCCGGGGAATATATATCCGAAGTTGAAAAGAAGAAGGACAATAAAAAGAAAAAAAGACTTGAGATTTTTCTTTCGTATACAAAAAAAGAAATGTGGGGAGTGGGAGTACAGAGGAAAAAATGCAGAAGAAATAAACACGGTTCTGTTAGAAATATATGAAAGGAAAGATGAGTGGGGTAAAATTCTAGGCGAGAGCTTGTCTCTTTTGTATGAAAGTGGCGGCTCGGCAGGTGATATCCCATAATGCACTGCTCTTTGCTGCTTCTACACGTCCTTTTGAATCTCTCCGACAACACGTCTCTTCTGAGACGTGGTCAATAAGAGTGCCGGATACAGGAATTTATCATGTGACACGTGTATATTTCTTTCACTCTTTCTTTCTTTGGTTACAGGGATGAAAATTCAAATTGTACTTCCGTCCTCAGTGTAATTCTTTACTGTGTCACACTAATTCACGAAAGTAATTGCACTACAACTTTTGTCAACATATTTTACTATGCTTTGAAGAACTCTCACAGGAAAGTCACGTTTTTTTTTATTAAATCAGAGAACTTGTATGGAGACTGGAGAGGAAAAAATCGCATTAAGTTCAACTCACTGATAGTAAAAGGAATCTATCGAAATATTTAATAAATAGCAAATGTATAACAGATTTTCACCTACGCATACTTTTTAAATATACTCGTCCAAATCGGTCACCTATTTCCCTGTCAACTGTGAACGAAATAAAAGCGAAATTCAGAGAACATGGACATATGTGGTACATAAAAAGATAATTTTCTGCTAAAACATGTTCTTTTATGTTGATCTCATCAATAAACAACTTATATAATACAGGGACCAAAATGTATATTAACAATAAAATTGTTACCATAGTAACTATATCATATTGTTTCTGTTCATAAGAAATTAAAAAAATATTACATACAAATATGTTTTTTTTAGATGATATTAAAAAACTATACGGTGTCATTTAAAAATCTTGTTGATGACGTTATAGCTCACATAACAACAGTCGCAAAAATATGTCGTTTCCATAAAGGTATTCCTTTCTAAAGAAGGCTCGGCGTGGCTGAGCGTTTTGTCTAAAATTCTCTCATTCTATTTTAATTGCAATTATGCTTTACTTTTGAAACACTGTGTACGCAGTAATATGAATTGTTTAGGAAGTGATAAAGTAACATCGCTTCTGATCAAACAGTGATCCAAGCAATTACTTTATCTCTTTCTGATCAGTTTCAGCATAATTCTTTCGTCACCCATTCTTCCCAACACATCTTCGTCTCTTATTCTGTTTGTCTACTTCACACGCTCAAATCTTCTCCATATTCACATTTCAAATGCTTCTAATCGTTTCTTTTCACTTCGTCGTAATGCCTATGTTTCTGGCCTATACAGTACCACACTCCACACGAAACACTTCACTAGTCTCTTCGTTAGTTCTCTTTCCAGAGCTCCGCAGTATATGTTTCTTTTTCTATTAAAATCCTCCTTTGCCTCTACTCTTTCAGGGGCTAGCTAAAGTTTTTCTGATTATATTATATTTTATGTTACAATTATTAGCAAAATAAATAAATAAATTAATTAAAAAATAAAGACGTATGGTTAGAAACTTGCAAATATTTTCGTCTCATAGTATGATCTTCCGTTTTTTATTAAATCCTGGTTGGGATAAGTTAAATGGACAGACTTTTCTCGGGGTTTTCCCTCAACTCATTAAGAACAAATGCTGGGTAACATCGGCGCTGGATCCTGGCCTTATTTGGCCGGCATTATCACCTTCATCCCACTCAGACATTAGATAACCATTGCAGTTAATAACCGTAGTTCTGCGTTGTATAACTTTCTCCATTCACCTGTAACTTCATTCTCTTAGCTCCAAATATTTTCCTAAGCACCTTATTCTCGAACACACTTAACCTCTGTTCCTCTTTCAATGTAAGAGTCCAAGTTTCACAACCATAAAGAATAGCCGGTAATATAAAAGTTTTGTAAATTCTAACTTTGTTTTTTTTTTTTTTTAAGCAGACCAGAATACAAAAGCTTTTCAACTGAATATTAGCAGGCATTCCCCATATTTATTCTGTGTTTAATTTCTTCTCGAGTGTCATTTATATTTGTTATGTAACTCAATGCCTTATTAATGTAATTCTATAATTCATTTAAACTTGTCACACAATCTACAATAATTTGATAAATTATCTTTTCATGTAATTAATGTTCTCGAACCAGGGGATTAACCGTGAAAGGAATTTGCTTACCATTGCGTCACCTATTGGAGCAAAGTATTATATAATATTACCGTTATAACTTCAGTTTAAAGAAATACGCGCTCTCCTGCATATGTTATTTCCTGTATGGAGGGATTAAAAAACCAGGAGATTAACCGTGATCTAATTTTGTAACTAGAGTAGTATAAATATGTGTGTATCAGTGTTATCGTTTGTGCTTTGAGAGTTAGCTAATGGAGATGCGTGTACCCATGTGTGTGACCTTACGATATCTTATGACATACAACGTTCATTCACAGGATTACCCTTCTGCGTCTCATTTCCTTGAGACTTTCTCCTGGTTGGAGTACAGTATTCACTGGGTAACCACATAGTTGATTCAACTTCATTAAATAAGCAATTAAAACATATTTTTGCGCCAATAATTGAACAATCGTTACCGTACAGATCTATTTTATATATTATTAAATTCATCACCTTGTATAACATTTAAAATAAGTGTCTTGTTTTCTAACCACAGCTTCTATTTGGATTTTCTCCTGGAACTATAACGCAGAAACTGTGTTTTTTATTTATTGTATATACGTTCCAGGTGTCACAACCGTCATCCTCGTAAGTTTCGTGAGGGGTGAGAATCATTTAGTAGCGGGTGGATTATTTCGGCCGTATACATTTGTGAGTGGGAGTCATGGAAAGGGGAGTAGAGTGAAGGGAAACACAAAGGGGTGGAAAAAAAGTGCATAAAGAAGAAAGTCGAATTGTACTCAGAGAAAAAATGTGTGTACATATCCATGGATAATATTTATGATAATATTTAGTGAATATGAGAAACATTACGTTTCTAATATTTTTCAAAATTGGTATCATCTGCATCATTCTGTATATTGTATGTGTCTTTGTTGTAGGAAATGTTACCACAAGAAACGGGTTTTAACTTCAATGACGAACAGTTTTAGATATATATTATATAATTTCGTCACATCGTATCCACATTATTTTACTAGTCTACTTTAACAATATTACTGAAGTATTTCATTTTATACAACATCAGTCCTAGCACAATATACTAGCAGTCTTTACTTTAACCCTATTAACTAGCTGTCTCGAAGCAGTATGCCAGCTGTCTTTACTCTAACCTTATTAACTAGCTGTCTCGAAGTAATACCCCTGCTGTCTTTCCTCTAATCCTATTAACTAGCTGTCTCGAAGCAATATGCCAGCAGTCTTTACTCTAACCCTATTAACTAGCTGTCTCGAAACAATATGCCAGCTGTCTTCACTCTAACCCTATTAACTGTCTCGAAGCAATATGCTAGCTGTCTTTACTCTAACACTATTAACTAGCTGTCTCGGCACAATACATTTTACTCTAACACTATTAACTAGTTTCTCGACACAATATGCTAGGAGACTTTACTCTAACCCTATTAACTAGCTGGTCTTGGCACAATATGCTAGCAGAATTTACTCTAACCCTATTAACTAGCTGTCTCGACGCAATATACTAGCTGTCTTTACTCTAACACTATTAACTAGCTGTCTCGGCACAATACACTTTACTCTAACCCTATTACATAGTCTCGGCACAATATGGTAGCAGACTTTACTCTAACCCTATTAACTAGCTGTCTCGAAGCAATATGCTAGCAGAATTTACTCTAACCCTATGAACTAGCTGTCTCGACGCAATATAATAGCTGTCTTTACTCTAACACTATTAACTAACTGTCTCGATGCAATATACTAGCTTCTTTACTCTAACACTAATAACTAGCTGTCTCGGCACGATACACGTTACTCTAACCCTATTACATAGTTGTCTCGGCACAATATGGTAGCAGATTTTACTCTAACCCTATTAACTAGCTGTCTCGGCACAATATGCTAGCAGAATTTACTCTAACCCTATTAACTAGCTGTCTCGACGCAATATACTAGCTGTCTTTACTCTAACACTATTAACTAGCTGTCTCGGTACAATACACTTTACTCTAACCCTATGAATTAGCTGTCTCGGCACAATACGCTAGCAGACTTTACTCTAATCCTATTAACTAGCTGTACTCGGCACAATATGCTAGAAGACTTTACTCTAACCCTATTAACTAACTGTCTTGGCACAATACGCTAGCACACTTTACTCTGACCCTATTAGCTGTCTCGGCACAATATGCTAGCAGACTTTACTCTAACCCTATTAACTAACTCTCTCGGCACAATATGCTAGCAGACTTCACTCTATCCCTATGAACTACCTGTCTCGGCATAATATGCTAGCAGGCTTTTCTCTAACCCTATGAACTACCTGTCTCGGCATAATATGCTAGCTGTCTTTTCTCTAACCCTATTAACTAGCGGTCTCGGCACAATATGCTAGCAGACTTTAACCCTATTAACTAGCTGTCTCGGCACAATATGCTAGGAGACTTTACTCTAACCCTATTAACTAGCTGTCTCGGCACAATATGCTAGCAGACTTTTCTCTAACCCTATTAACTAGCGGTCTCGGCACAATATGCTAGCAGACTTTAACCCTATTAACTAGCTGTCTCGGCACAATATGCTAGGAGACTTTACTCTAACCCTATTAACTAGCTGTCTCGGCACAATATACTAGCTGTCTTTACTCTAACACTATTAACTAGCTGTCTCGGCACGATACACGTTACTCTAACCCTATTACATAGTTGTCTCGGCACAATATGGTAGCAGACTTTACTCTAACCCTATTAACTAGCTGTCTCGGCACAATATGCTAGCAGAATTTACTCTAACCCTATTAACTAGCTGTCTCGACGCAATATACTAGCTGTCTTTACTCTAACACTATTAACTAGCTGTCTCGGTACAATACACTTTACTCTAACCCTATTAATTAGCTGTCTCGGCACAATACGCTAGCAGACTTTACTCTAATCCTATTAACTAGCTGTCTCGGCACAATATGCTACAAGACTTTACTCTAACCCTATTAACTAGCTGTCTCGGTACAATATGCTAGCAGACTTGACTCTAACCCTATGAACTACCTGTTTCGGCACAATATGCTAGCAGACTTTTCTCTAACCATATTAACTAGCGGTCTCGGCACAATATGCTAACAGACTTTACTCTAAACCTATTAACTAGCTGTCTCGGCACAATATACTAGCAGACTTTATTCTAATACGTATTTTCTTCATTATCATCATTTATAATGCATATACGTATATTATTTAATTACAAATTTTATATTTGTTAGCTGTTTTTTCTTCTGTATGAAGTCAGTTAATTAAAGAATTCTTAATTTATTTTTTCATGAATGTATAGCAGAGAAGATATGGTACATTATCGGGTAGCATTACGATTAAAATATCTGGGTTCGAATTCAAATGGCTATGGTCACTTTTCATGTCAGTAATTAAGTCTTGGATTCACAGATCGTAGATTGATTCAAAGTGATTCTGCCGATGTCAAATGTCAATACTTCCGTGTTTATCAATCGTAAAATATCAAATGAAAGAGGAAATCTCCTAGTTTTAGAAGACTATAGTGAGATGGCTCAACTATCATTGACTTCGCTACAGACAGTCTGTGAGTGTAAGGTGCCCGCAGCTGAGAAGGCTTTCTTTCTGTTGCATTTTTAGAGACGTACAACGTAGGCCTATTCACAACTCAGTGTGAACTTCGTCGACGCTACTAAATTGCTGCACCGTGTCTTTAGAGCATATTCTGTCGGTGGTACTCAAAATACGAGAAAACAGAATGAGAGTTTCCAAAATAGCTAGAGGAAGTCGACCAATCATGCGATTCGAAAACTGAGACATTCCCAGGCGTCTGGTTCCCCATTCTGAGATGGAGCTTGATTATGAAAACATGAACATTGCAACTGTTGCAGATTTAGGACCAAGGAGCATGCATATAGCTACGGAGGTCGACGAATGTGCTCCATTTCTATTGGGTGACCAAGCAGTTCTTTTCAATAGTAGCAAGGTAAACCGTCACAAACTTTATGTGGGGATTTGGAAATCCATATGTAACAATGAAACACGAGCGCGACTCATCTGAAGTAAATTTCTTCTGTGTCATTCCTCGGTCAAAGGTTTGTGATCTTTCATTTCATGAAAAACATAGTGATTGGGGACTTCTATCTGGATATGCCGCAAAATTGGCTATTTCTTCATTGAATAAAGATTCCGGCCAATACATTTCCTAGCAAGTTGCCTTAATCGTACATCTTTTCCTCAGCTAAATGCTTCAACGCCTATGTATTAATTGCATTGGACCTTATGACTTGGTCCCTACAATTATCCCTAGATCAGTGGATCTCACAACGTGCAAACAATTTTTTTACGGGCTGGTACGTTAAAGATGATGCTTGTAACCGTCACTCACAAACCTCGATGAGTTCAAAACTTGCATTGTTACTACTACTACTACTACTACTACTACTACTACTACTACTACTACTACTACTACTATTACTACTACTACTACTGCTACTCTTAAAACTACTACTACTATTACTGCTACTAACGAAGTGTTCATGAAGGCTATTATTTCCTTGACATTTGTCTTTAAATGTATATTTAAACAACGGGAGATCTTATTTATCTAATATTTTGGACTACAGAGAAGAGATTACTTCTCGAAACTAAGATTTCTACGAAAAATAAACAAAATATAATACACTACTGTACAAATGACTAAGAATGCTTACTGGTTAGTGGAGATAAAACATTTTATTCCTCATGTTTCTACTGTCAAGATTTACAATTTGCTATTGAAATTGCGTATATACAGAATACGATTTTTCAAGGGACTCATGTCAATGGGACATATTTGAAACTCGATACATTACTCAATATCATAAAAATGTTTAAGATATAGATGTTTTCCATTTGTAATAGCCTATAAGAGAAAACTTTTAATATGGAAATCATTGCTTTCCTTTGTAACACGTTCTCCCACTTGTTTCTGACTATTTCCAACCATTCCTTATGCACTTCTTAATTTTGTAATATCGTCTACAATACACGTATCTTAATATTTAAAAAAATTGATACAGTATTTTAAAAATGTTTGATTTAATTCACCATGAAAGA
Organism: Periplaneta americana; assembly: GCF_040183065.1. Taxonomy (NCBI): domain Eukaryota; kingdom Metazoa; phylum Arthropoda; class Insecta; order Blattodea; family Blattidae; genus Periplaneta; species Periplaneta americana. The sequence continues at coordinate 112,211,023 of NC_091130.1, forward strand.
GCTTTACCTTAGCATTCTAGAAGTAATTACTTACTCATTTCATATTTCACTCCTCACTTATCCATAGAATTCTCATTCATTTATCTATTATTTCCTTATCTTCTATAAAATAGGTATTCATTCCTGAGCTCAATTTATTCATTCTGTCATTCATCATCCATTATTTTCTTCATTTCTTCACTCATTCACCCATGTATCCATCCAACCACCCACCCACTCATTCAACCATCCATCTATCCATTAAACCACCCATCCATACATCCACTCACCCACCCATCCACCCACCCATTCATCCATCCACCCACCCATTCATCCATGCACCCACCTACCCACCCATTCATCCATCCACCCACCCACCCACCCATTCATCCATGCACCCACCCACCCACCCATCCATCCATCCACCCATCCATTCATCCATTCATCAAACCACCCACCCATCCATCCATCCACCCATCCATTCATCCATCCATCCACCCACCCATCCATCCATCCATCCACCAACCCATCCACCCACCCACCCACCCATCAATCCATCCATTCACTCACCCACCTATCCATTCACCCACCCATCCACTCACCCACCCATCCATCCATCCATCCATCCACCCACCCACCTACCCATCCACTCACCCATCCATCTATCCATCCATCCATCCACCCATCCATCGATCCATACACCCACCCACTCACCCATTCATCCATCCACCCACCTATCCATCCATCCATCTATCCATCCAGCCATCCACCCATCCATCGATCCATACACCCACCCACTCACCCATTCATCCACCCACCCACCCATTCATGCAGCCATCCATCCACCCACCCACCCATTCATGCACTCATCCATCCACCCATCCATCTATTCATCCACTCACCCACCCATCCATCCATCCATCCACCCACCCACCCACCCATCCACTCACCCACCCACCCATCCATCCATCCACCCACCCATCCATCAATCCACCCACCCACCCACTCACCCATTCATCCATCCACCCACCCACCCATCCATCCACGCACCCATCCACCCACCCATCCATCCACGCATCCATCCACCCACCCACCCATCCATCCACCCACCCATCCATCCATCTATCCACGCACCCATCCACCCACCCACCCATCCATCCACCCACCCATCCATCCATCTATCCACGCACCCATCCACCCATCTACCCATCCATCCACCCACCCATCTATTCATCCACCCACCCACCCCTATCCATTCATTCATTCATTCATCCACTCATCCATCCATCCATCCATTCATCCATCAATCCATTCATCCATCATCAAACCATCCACTCATCCATCGAATCATCTATCCACCTTTTTTTGTCACTTATAATTTCACCTCTCTGTTGCTTCACAAACTACGTCATTAATACTTTACACTTCACTCAGTAATTTAATACTTCCGTCCATTCTTTCATTCATGCCCCCAAACTCCCACCCACTAGCCACCTATACATCAATAAATAAGTTACATGAAATCAGCATTAAAACCAAAACATTTCACCCGCGTTATATTTCCTGGTACTATAGTCGTTGAAACCGACGCCGCGCGTCCTTGTCCGACTCATGCGCAGTGGGAGGCAGCGTCTCATTCTATTTTTCAACGAGGAGCAAGCAGCGTACTGACGGTAGTCCGTCGCGGGCAATTGTTAGCAGTGGACGTCTAGTGAGACGCCAGTGTGTGGAACGCGCGCGCGCGCGAGTGTGAGTGTTCTATGTTTCAGTTCCGCGTTGTGAGTACGTACAGCGGTCGCCACTGCTCAAGTCTCAGGTAACCAACAATTTTACTGTGTTGATCACGACAGTTTTCTTTTATTTATCTGTTTCACATTATGACAACACTTTTAACATAATTTAACAACACATTCTTGCATGCTGAAAGCACTGATAATGATCATGAAGATAAATATATGATGATTATGATGACGATGATGATGCCATTAATAATATTAGTAATTATTTAAATTTTGATTTATAATATCAGTCTTTATGAGTTGTCAGGATTTACTTTAACATTAAAAACAAATAAATAGCTATATCGTACTCGTACATTATGCAATTTGTTTTTATTTAAAGCTATTATTTGTTTGTCAACGTTTTTGCCTTTGTTGGCAACTTCAGTTCAGGGGTTGGGTACAGTTTACAGCAGTAAAACTTTGGAAATATTCAACATTTTTTTCCTCCATTACTGTATCTTGTACAATAATGAAAATTAGTATACAGTATGTAAAAACTGTCCTGCTATATGAAAAAAATATTTTTACGATTTAAAAAAATTATTTACGTTTTTTTTTTCAAAATGCAGTTCACTGTGCAGTGATGAAGCATTTTACACATAACTCAAAAACTATCCAACATTCTGCGATTAATTTTTTGTGTGTAGGCCCTATTTATTCATGTCATGCCTACAATATGATGCAAGATCACTTCTCTACCGTTGATAGATTGTCTGATAAAAAATAAATTCATTTTAAAAAATGATCAAATATTAGTATTTTCTGTTACACAAAATAAAAAAATATATTATTTATTAAGGAATGTAGTTGAAAGAGCATGATATTGTAAACTTGAGTTTCAGCAATAAAATAAAAGCAAGAGAACACGACAAGTTTTTTAGTTATGAGGAAAACGCTTCATCACTGCACAGTGAACTGCTAACATTTTGAATTTTGAAAAAAAAAAAAAAAAAAAAAAAAAAAACTTCGTTTAAATCGTACAAATAGTTTTTTCATACAGCAGAAAGACAGTGTTTTATATATACCAATTTTCATTATTGTACAAGATACAGTAATGGAAGAAAAAATGTTGAATATTTCCAAAAATTTTACTGCTGTGTGCTGTATCTAACCCCTCAATTCTATAAACAATATCAAACACAATATCCCTGTCCAAATTGACCAAGATTAATGTATTACACAAATATCTCATGTATACTATAGACTATTTGAAAAACATGTTTGCTATAGATAGACAATGCGTAATAGGATTGTATTACTTTATGCTCATTATATATATGCAATAAGTACGTAATTAATTTGTGACATATGGATCTTTTCCCTTGCTTGTTTTAACATTGTTTCTGCCGTAGCAGAATGTCTAAATTACAAAGAATACTAAGCAAATTTAAATGTCTTGTTACAATAGTTGCAATAGTAGCAAAGGTTCAATTTACTAACACATGATAGTATGAGAAAAATGATTATAAGTGCACTATAATTTAATCTTCAGTTCATACTACATAAATGGTTGTTTAATATTTCAATAGAACTTCTCTAAGCTAGAAGGCTACATCTATGAAATGATCATCGGTTATTTCTAATTAAATAACTGATTATAAAGTCGGTTATAAAATCTTATATTAATGTGAGGTTGCATATACAAATAACTTGTATATTTGTAATGGCTTATTTGGTCAGGTGTTAGTTGAATATATTGACGTAATGTTCATATTACTCATATTGTGTCGACTATTTCTTAAAATAAATATCATAGGGAACTATGTCATAAAGACTGAAACTACACAAAATTTAACTAGTTACAAGCTTATCTGAAAGAACTAAGCGTGAATTTTGTAAATGAATAGGTACTAGAAATGTTGAACTCAACACAAATGGATTACATATTTACACTTCTTCCAAACTGCAACACCAATATCTTTTGGGTTCAAGACTTTTCTCATCGTACAATTATTGTTTGACAGGTAGTTTTTATATACAGTAAGTTTGAAACGATAGGTTGTTCATATGAATGTGTCTAAATTCAATTATTTCAACTTCAACTAAGAGAGTACGGTATGTAATATTTTTTTCTCCTGATTACTTGGTTGTTTCACCTTCCTTCCTACTTTCTCAAAAGAGAATTTTCATCTTTTTTATTTAATTCGTTGAAATTTTAGTGCAATTCCACACGTCTTGTCTATTGTGTCGAAATATCTCTGACAAAACAAAAAAACCAAAGCACATAAAAAAATACTAGTTGTCCAATAATATGCTCATAAAAATATTGTATTTATCACACATAGTTGTGATATAATATTCCATTCCTATAATAATAACCATCACACTGAGTGGAATTAATAAGCTCGAAGTGTTCGTAATTTCCACATAATGAAAGGCCATCAAAAGTAGAGTAAACGAACAAAATTATGAGATCTGTAATACAAGTGGCATTAAAACAGAGAAATATGAACGTAGAACATAAAACATGGCAAAACTTTCTTCAAGATTATTCCCTTCAGAGGGTTTTAAATAGTAGAACACTACTTTAAAATACGTTTTCTAAATTTTTTCTTACTTCCTCAATAAGTTACCAATCACATTCGTTATTGTATTATATTTAGAAAACGGTAGGTGTAAGAGAACATTTTGGAATAGGAGCATCCCTTAGATTTATTGGGCATATCACTATTAAAATAAAGTTTTATGCGTACCTTCACCAGTAGGGCATAAAATCAAATCTGTATCATCATTGACTTAAGTGTGTTTGCTGCTTCCCGTGTCTTAAAGGAAGCTTAATGCTACGGAGTTAATTAAATTACATGTGTGGTAATTCTCGCAAAAGTTTCAAATGTGTTGTAGGCTACGTACATTCTTTTCAATTTAAATCTTATATGGAAGAAAATTTTATATGAGTCATATTACTTTTGCGTCCAGTGGGCAGTCATCTTTTTGAAACGATATCCAGTTAATGGTTTTCATAGCTAAATATGATTAGAACAGGTGAGTAAATGCTACTATCTTAAACTATTTAAAGCGTCGCTAATATTAATTAATATGTGGTAGGTTACATTTGCACTTATTAAGTGAAGTTCCCTATTTCGTATTAAACTTGTTCACTTTTTCCCGCATTATTACGTAGTAAATTAAGAATATGAATTCATATTGAAGTAGGTTACATTAAGTGAAGTTCCCTATTTCAAGTTAAACTTGCTCACTTTTTCCCGCATTCATATGTACTAAATTACGAATATGAACTAATGTTAAAGTAGCTTAGATTTACGCTTTTTAAGTGAAGTTCCCTATTTCCTGTTAAAGGTGTCCCTATTTTACGCATTCTTATGTACTGAATTACGTATATAAATGAATATGTGATAGGTTACATTTACTCTTATTAAGTGAAGTTCCCTATTTCGTGTTAAAGTTGTCCCTATTTTCCGCATTCTTATGTACTGAATTACGTATATGAATGAATATGTGATAGGTTACATTTACTATTATTAAGTGAAGTTCCCTATTTCGTGTTAAAGTTGTCCCTATTTTCCGCATTCTTATGTACTGAATTACGTATATGAATGAATATGTTCCCTATTTCGTGTTCAACTTGCTCACCTTTTCCCGCATTCTTATGTACTAAATTACGAATATGAACTAATGTTAAAGTATCCTACATTTACGCTTTTTAAGTGAAGTTCCCTATTTCGTGTTAAAGTTGTCCCTATTTTCCGCATTTGTATGTACTAAATTAAGAATATGAGTTAATATTGAGGTAGGTTACATTTACTCTTATTAAGTGAAGTTCCCTATTTCCTGTTAAACTTGATCACCTTTTCCCGCATTCGTATGTACTAAATCAAGAATATGAATTAATATTGAGGTAGGTTACATTAAGTGAAGTTCCCTATTTCATGTTAAACTTGCTCACTTTTTCCCGCATTCTTATGTACTAAATTACGAATATGAACTAGTGTTACTGTAAAGTAGGTTACATTTACGCTTTTTAAGTGAAGTTCCCTATTTCGTGTTAAAGTTGTGCCTATTTCCCGCATTCTTATGTACTGAATTACGTATATGAATTAATATTAAAGTAGGTTACAATTCACTTATTAATTGAAGTTCCATATTTCGCGTTACACTTTTTCCCGTATTCTTTTGTGTTGAATTAAGAATATGAATTAATATTATGGTAGGTTACATTTGCGTTTCTTAAATGAAGTTGTCTATTTCGCGTTAAACATGTGCGTTTTTTTCCGCATTCTTACGTACTGAATTACGAATAAGAATTAATATTAAGGTAGGTTACAATTGCGCTTATTCCGTGCGATTCCATATTTCTATTTAAACTTGTTCATTTTTCCCCGCACTCTTATGCATTGAATTATGAATGTGAATTAATATTAAGGTAGGTTACACTTACGCTTATTAAGTGAAGTTTCTCATTTCGTGTTAAACTTGTTCACTTTTTCCCGCATTCTTACATACTGAATTACGAATATGAATTAATATTAAAGTAGGTTGGATTTCCTCTTGTTAAGTGAAGTTCCACATTTCGTGTTAAACTTTTTTATTTTTTATCACATTCTTATGTATTGAATTACGAATATGAATTAATATTAAAGTAGGTTGGATTTCCTCTTATTAAGTGAAGTTCCACATTTCGTGTTAAACTTTTTTATTTTTTATCACATTCTTATGTATTGAATTACGAATATGAATTAATATTAAAGTAGGTTGGATTTCTTCTTATTAAGTAAAGTTCCACATTTCGTGTTAAACGTTTTCATTTTTTCTTGCATTCTTATGTATTGAATTACGAATATGAATTAATATTAAGGTAGGTTGGATTTCCTCTTATTAAGTAAAGTTCCACATTTCGTGTTAAACGTTTTCATTTTTTCTTGCATTCTTATGTATTGAATTACGAATATGAATTAATATTAAAGTAGGTTGGATTTCCTCTTATCAAGTAAAGTTCCACATTTCGTGTTAAACATTTTCATTTTTTCTTGCATTCTTATATATTGAATTACGAATATGAATTAATATTAAAGTAGGTTACATTTACACTATTAAGTGAAGTTCCATATTTCGCGTTATACTTGGTCACTTTTCCCGCATTCTTATGAATTGGATTACGAATATGAATTAATATTAAGATAAGTTGCTTTTCCGCTTAAGTTGAGTTCCCTATTTCGTGTTAAACTTGATCGCTTTTTCCCGCAATCTTACGTAGTGTATTATGAATACGAATCATAAGGTAGCTTACATTTACGCTTATTATGTAAAGGTCCCTATGTCGCGTTAAACTTATTCATATTTTCCCGCATTCTTATACTATACTGAATTACGAATATATAATCATTAACGATTATAACTTAGGCTTTCAGAACGTTCTAATTGAAGATATTTGAGACCTTTCCATATTTCTTTTCTTTTTCACGTTTTTATCATTTCCGTTTAGAATTTTGTATTTATGTCTCAGTATGAGTTCAGTATATTTATCTTTGTAATATTGAGCAATTACTACATTTTCCATTATTATACACCACCACTTCAGTTGAATATTTTAAATTATGAAATAATGACCTTAGTGGACACTGTTTAATATTTATCCACTTCCCTATCTTACAACATCATATCGTTATTTTCTATTTTGAGTTATTTTTTCCGGTGTATAATCATTCTTCACATCCATATGTCAACTGTGAAATTTTATTCATATATAAAGCTATTTTCCGTTTAAAAGGCCTAGGTACCTTAATTACGTTTGGCTCAATTCATTAGGATAAATGTAATAAATTTAAGTCTAGATTGCAGAATAAATTTTTTTCATCATCTATGTTATGTTCTGTGTTGTCTCAGGGAAACCCGCAATCGCAACTGCGATATGTTGGGTACAATTCTAGAAATTATATTTACCTGTAGAATAAAACTTCACAGGTAACCTATATTAAAATATTCAACAGACAGGCTAATATTTTAATTTACATAACATCCGTCTATTAATTGCAAGAAATATTTCATAACCTATTACCTCTATTAGTATATCTGACTTTGATCTCTATGCCATAGTACTGAAAGTATTGAGATAGTTGTTGTTGTTTAGTCAAATTTCCGAAGATAGTTTTGAACTTTATAATTGACACCAATAAGGCATACTTATGGGACAACTAAGTCAGGAAATAAACGGGTAGAATGACCAGTTTCTTTCTCCTCCATGGCGTATATCGCTGATTGGTAACACTTTACACCATTCAGACTTCAGATGTATACAAACAATTGTTCTTCTTCTGACACATATCACGTGAGATGTATTGCCTGATAATCGATGTAAGCCTACTTATCAGTCAGAACTTTAATCACAGGTGACTAAGATAGCAATAAAATGGAATTCTGAGTAAGGGTGGAGTCGAACAATGAGATAATTGATCTGAATGAAGGGGGGAGATCAACTGTGAATTGTTCAATGGTTGAGCTGTTTGGACTTTTTCCATTGCTAATTTTCAAAATTGTAGCACAGTCAGACAGGCTAGCTGTTTGTAACGATCCCCACAGTAGGTTTTCACCTAACGACGAAGAGAGATCCACTCTTCGAAACGTTGTGCTACAATTTTGAAAATTAGCAAAGTCCAAACAGCTCAACCAAAGACAAATAATTTTAGAAAAAAATAATTGATTAAATTTGTAAATTAAATAGCATTGAATTAACACTTAAATAAGATAACATATATTAAACAATGAAGAATAGTGTGACAACGTTAAAGTGACTATTAGACTCCATTCATTCTGAAAAAAAGGAACAAAAACAAACAAAAAGACATGATACGATGAAAGAGTAATGGAACGGAGAAAAATTCTCTCCGGCGCCGGGATTTGAACCCGGGTTTTCAGCTCTACGTGCTGACGCTTTATCCACTAAGCCACACCGGATTCCACCCCGGCGTCGGAAGAATCTTCTCAGTTTTAAGTTCCAACTCTTGGGTTCCCTCTAGTGGCCGCCCTCTGCACTACGTCATAGATATCTATGAACCTAGGACCGAAGTCCACACATGTGCTGATGTGCACTCGTAATGAGTGACTAGTTGGCCGGAATCCGACGGAATAAGCGCCGTCTTAAATCACGAAGTGATTTACGCATATCATATATATTATTTGTTGGAACTTAAAACTGAGAAGATTCTTCCGACGCCGGGGTGGAATCCGGTGTGGCTTAGTGGATAAAGCGTCAGCACGTAGAGCTGAAAACCCGGGTTCAAATCCCGGCGCCGGAGAGAATTTTTCTCCGTTCCATTACTCTTTCATCGTATGATGACGCAGAATATCTGCATGGAAATATTATATGTACTTCGATACATTATAATAATATATGAAAAGACATGAGTTTCCCCTCAGGTTTCTGATAAAATTTCTTTACCATTTTAATTTCGGTCACTGCGTTAATTTATCATCATCATCATCATCATCATCATCATCATCATCATCATCATGTCCTTCACGTGTTAGACCCTAGTGGATCCGTTACGGTCTCATGCCAGCACTTTCGTTGTCTTCCCAAATTTCTACTTCCTCTTGATACAATTGGTAAGAATTTATCTAGGCCATCTTGTATTATTCGTCCATTCGACATGTTACTTCCATATTGTTGAACAAAATGACTATAGGATCTATTTTTGGTTATTTCAGTATGTCTTCGTTTTTACGGCATTCGAGCTATGAGCATCCCGCTGTCCGTCTCATAAACCTCATTTCAGCTGCTGTTAGCCTTTTCTCATCAGCTTTCCTGATTGTTCATGCCTCACTGTCGTAAGTTAAAACTGGTCGAGCTAGTGCTTTATAGACTCTTAGCCTCTTATGTTTTTGAACTTTGATTTTATTAAATTTAGATATTATGCTTGCCTTATCTTCATCAGTAATATAAGATAAATTATAGCCTAAATAGTTCAATGAATTTACAAGTTCACTTAGTTTATTATTTATGATGATTTTTACTTGGAACTGGTTGTTCTCCTAAAAATGCCATAATTTCTTTTTTTTCTGTTCAGATTTCCATATTGAAACCTGAAGCATTATTTGTAGATTATAAACTGATTTTTGTAGATAATCTTTTGTTTTAACGATAAGAACCTGATCGTCGGCAAACAGTAGCCTAATGTATTGAGAAACGTGTTTCGGATAACTTGAATTCCGGCATAATGACTTTACCTTCAAACGGGCAAAATCGGTTCATATGTATGGTAAATAGGAGAGGGAAAAGACCGCACCCTTGTCTAACACCTTGGTTTATTGAAGGCCAGCTAGTAGTTCCGCGTTCAATTCTCATGGCAATTTCATTTTGTTGATATAGATTATAAATGGAAAAATAATTTTATTTGATACGTTATCATGGTATAAAATTTCTAAAAGTTTATTTCTATTAACATATCGAATGCTTTTACGAAATCAATAAATATGCTAAGTGTGTTCTATATTAGAATGGAGAAAGTTACACAACACAGAACTGCATGCATTGTATTGTTCACCTGACATAATTAGGAACATTAAATCCAGACGTTTGAGATGGGCAGGACATGTAGCACGTATGGGCGAATCCAGAAATGCATATAGAGTATTAGTTGGGAGGCCGGAGGGAAAAAGACCTTTGGGGGGGCCGAGACGTAGATGGGAAGATAATATTAAAATGGGTTTGAGGGAGGTGCGATATGATGGTAGAGACTGGATTAATCTTGCTCAGGATAGGTATCAATGGCGGGTTATGTGAGAGCGGCAATGAGCCTCCGGGTTCCTTAAAAGCCAGTAAGTAAGTAACTAAGTAAGTAAGTGTTTCTATATTAAAGTCTCTGTGCTTTTCCATTAAAATCTTCATAGTAAAATAGCTATCACAACATGATCTTTCTTTCCGGAGTCCATTTTGTTCTTCAGTAAATTTGTCTTCATAAAGATGTGACAATTTATTTTTGATTATGGTTGTGTAGATTTTGTAACCTGAATTCAAAAAAAGGCTTATGCCTCTATAATTTCCACATTGTTTTTGTTTCCTATCTTAAAGATGGGTATTATAATAGCCTTTTACTAACTTTCTGGGAGTTTTGATCCTACTCAAATATTGTTTAAGAACTGATATCATCTACGAAATATGTCTCCCTCATGAGCTCATATACAAGGCGGGATGGCTCTGCTTTTCCGACTCCCAGTGTCCGTTTCATAAACATTGTCTTGACTTTTTCTATTCTTATCATATCACAGATCTTGAGTTTTTCCCAAATAATCTCTATTCCGTACGTTATAACTTGCGCCACTACCGTTTTGAATAGTGTCATCGCTGTGCTTGTCGACAGATTGGTTATATTCGGAAAGTTGTATGAGTCTTTGATGGCTGCTGCTACTCTTTCCTGGACGTGCATACCGAAAGATATTGCTGTTGTCTGTAACGTACCGTCCTCGTCACCGTTTTTGGCGTGTGAAATAAGTAATGGGAACGTTAAGTGCTAGTGTCTTACCTTTACCATAGTCAATCTGACAACTGTGTTTGGTAAATGGCTGATGTGACGTGTATAAGAAGCGGTACCATTTTCAGCTCCACTAGCAACATGCTCACAAACTGGGCACTATAATCTAGGACATACGCCAAAAACGCTGTCGCCAGCTGTAATTCCCAGGTATTTATATTTCCCTACAACTTGTAGCGGCTCGTCGAATAAGGTTATCCTCTCTTTAGTCGCTATTTTTCCGCCCTTCCCGAATGTCATTTGTACTGGCTTCTCTTTGTTTATATCCAGGTCGTTTTCCTCCGCTCAGATCTCTAGATTTTGTAGCGCCTTCGTACGTCCTCTTTCACTGCCGACCCTATCACCATGTCGTCTGCGTATAGAATCATTTCTGCTTGTGAGTCTTCCCCTATTATGTTTGTCACATTTGCTGTGTAGATGTTGAACACTGTGGGACTTATCGAGTCTCCTTGGTAAACTCCATTCGTCTGTGTGATTTTCTCCGAGATTTCAAACCTGTTGTTTATTTCAACTAGATTTCGCTGTAGGCAGGATTCAATTGCTCTTACTAGCGGATCTCTCTCCTTAATCCTACCTTTCAGTTTCTCGATTAGTTTCCCTCTATTTAGTGAGTCGAATGCTTTTTTTAAATCAACGAAGGCTGTGTAGTACTTTCCTCCTGGTCGTCTCAGGGTGTCTTCTATCAGATCCATTAAGGCCCGGTTTTATAAATACGGTTTATCTAAAGATTATGTTAAACCTAAGTTAAACCTAACTGCGAGTTTAACTCAACGTATCGTATTACAGAATCTCGGTTAAGTTAAACTATAGTGGAATACGATTAGTATTACTGCTAGGAAAGAAAAGAAGACGATCGCAGCTGTTTAATTACATTATTGATTTAAAATAGCCGACGCTCGTGGAGAATCTTCATTAAGAAACATCTTACCCACAGCTGTGGAGTAACGGTCAGCGCGTTTGGCCGCGAAACTAGGTGGCCCGGGTTCGATTCCCGGTCGGGGCAAGTTACCTGGTTGAGGTTTTTTCCGGGGTTTTCCCTCAACTCAATATGAGCAAATGTTGGGTAACTTTCGGTGCTGGACCCCGGACTCATTTCACCGGCATTATCACCTTCATCTCATTCAGACGCTAAATAACCCAAGATGTTGATAAAGAGTCGTAAAATAACCTACTAAAAAAAAAAGAAACATCTTTGTTCTTTGATATCAGAGAGAATATCACAAAAAAACCTACGAAGGAAAGGACCAATATCGCGTACTTCAGTATGCTTGTCAGACTTAACCTCAAATAGTTTCTTAACGCTGGCTACCAACGTTATACTCTCAAACACAAAGCAACCAAACTAAACCTTGCATGACCATCCGTGACGTAACATCACACAGACTCAACTAAGTAATGAAGTAATAATATTAGTGTGCGTATTTTATGTGTTGTCTGGAATATTTATGAAACAATTCAGTCAAACAATACAATTATTTTCATTCGTCTAGTAAAATTAGGTAATATTATTAGTGTGTTTTATAAATCAGGCCCCATAGCATATCTTACCAGGAGACTGTCTGCCACACAAAGTACAATGCTCAATAGGTTTATAGTAGATTTACGGACACCTCCGAAATCTTCCAACGTTTTCAGTATGCCTACTACCAGAGGAAAAATAGCTCAGCGCAACTAGTAACTGATGCAGAGATTCAACAGAATGTTTTCAAACAAAAAAAATAAGAAAAGAAAGAAATAATTTATCTTTTCAAATAATCTTTAGATTCAAACCCTAAAACATATTTTTGCACTTTCTCACTTTTCTATTGCATGTTGTATCCGAATTTCAATTTTTCGAAACTAGGTTAGGACTATAGCCTAAAACCTAATTTTGAAGGTTAGGACTGTCTGCTTCGAAAGCCTCAATCTGTTTTAAAAACTTATATTCACTTATATTTCAAAGTGGTGCACTTTATTTCGAAAAATTCTTGGCTGCCGTGGTCGTTCAGTAATATTGATCATTCACTCATCGTCACTCATAAGTTCTTGGAAAACATCTGCAATATCCATGTGTATTGCGGGAACCGCCATCTTGCACTGTTGAGCCTTGAATTGCAGTTTAAACGGCAGAGGACTGCCGATCAAGTTAAGTCAAGTGGTTGTTAAGGTTTATAATACGAAGCAGAAAGAAAAACTTCAGTTGAAACTGAACGTATGGTTTTAACGGCGTTTATAATACCGGCCCTAAGTATTTCACTGCGTGCAAAGTGCGCCTGCCCTTCATAAAGCCAAATTAACGGTCCGGGATGTTTCCCTCGGTGACCTCTATTACAGTAGAACTTCAATTATCCGTCACTCTATTAACCGATTGTTGGATTATCCGACTTTTTTCTAGCTTTTTCTTTTCTTTTTGTCCTGGAGGAAAAATTATGAAATACTGTGCTTTATGTTTCTGCGTAGTTTTTCTACAGGGGGTTATTACAAGCCTTTACCCTTACAAGTCTCACAGTATGTAGTAGAAATGCTTTGCTGTCGGCAACAGAAATATTTAGTCTACTTATAAAATAGTCACTACCTCTTTCAAAGATATCAGGGTAGACCCGGCTAATTCCGCAATATTAAGAAGTAAATCTGTCATATTTTTATCAAAATGTTTACTGAAAAATATTATCAAGGTATGTAGACATGGACGAAACCATTCAATAAAGATAAAGAGATCTATTTAAATGCAAATATATTTTTTGTACATACATTACAATTGAAAAAGTACAACTCGGGTAATTCCGCAACAGTGCTGATATATATCTGCAATAGGACTTGGCTAATTCCGCAGTAGTAAATAATTATTAAATATATTATGAAAGTAACATAAAAGCAACAATTTATATGTAACAATGCTCACTTACTTCGCAGCTGTGTAGGAAAACACGAAAAACAGCCAACTTTCGTTGTTTCACTGTATTGCCGACAGAGGTGTCGTCCAATATCCTTGATTTTTTTCTATAGCACTGCAGAGGACATGCCTCCTGTTGACAGCCTCTCAAAACTTACGTTCACGCTATTGTAAAGCCGCAGTAAAATCATATATGCATTACTGCGGAATTACTCGTACTGAGGAATTAGCCGAGTTTCCCTACCCCTAAGAACTTCTACAAACCCGTATACCATACTTTCCTTATCCTGACTATTCGAGTAGCCGTATTGTATAACTTTTATGCAAAATGTCTTCCACAGTTGTCAAAAGAAAATGTATTGTGTTAATTACCGTAAAAAATTACAAATAACTGAGAGGTTTGGGAAAGAAGAAACTGTACGCGATTTAATAAAAAAAAGGACAATGATAAAGTACATAAAGTATGTAAATTACATCAGACTTCAACTATTCCTATCTTTCCGCAGATAGTCACCAACAATTAACCATCAACCCTTGACAATCGAACTTCAGTGAACTCCTGATTTGCTACATAGCACGTTAAACACAAGACCACGAAGAATATTACAAAATTTTAGGCCAAAGCATTATGCACTTAATTTACGAAACTCTTTTATGGTATGGATTATTCGATTTTTTTTATTAACCGTTCAGTCCACCCTCTTCATTACCATGGATAATAGAGGTTCTACTGTAGTTTTCTGTTGAGTATTGTCGTGAATACTTTGAAAGAAGTGTTTTCTAGCGCCACTTCTCTAAACGAGTCTAAAGAATGGTGAACATAAGACACCGGAAGAAGGAGACAGACCTAGTCAGATTTCTACCACAGTTCAGTATATGAGGAGCTCCGATCGAAATTGAGTTTGAAACGGAGTCCTATTCTACGAAATGTCCTGCATCGATCTATAGTCTCTATTTGGTTCTAACTCCGTTGCATCCCTGTTAAAAATGCGGTCGAAATCGAGTGTTTGTTTCATAATCCTTTCAGTCCAGCGCTCTAGTCGGAACAAACCCCGTTAAGTCAATAGACTCAGACTTCTGTTTATTCTGCAGCCACATAATATGAATAATTTTATTAGTTCATTGTTGCACCTGCATCTGCTGCTGGAGGCATATCAGTGTTACTGTAATGGCATCATTGTTGGTGCATAAATCACACATTTTTAATGATTTAAGCAGGAGAATAAAATTGTATTCATAGTCAGTCTCGCAATACTGTTCTAGTAGTAGGTGCCATGGAAGGAAGTGTGTCTGTCTTAAAGGGATCTTCAGTGTCCAGAAAGAGGAAAAGAATATCGTAGACAAGGCGAAAGAAAGAATGTGAAGCTGTAAATTAAATGAAAACAATGTGGTCCTGGTTTAAAGTGTTGGTAAAAATGTCATGGATATACGTCTCTACAATTATATTCTAGATATTATAATGACAAGGATTATGGTATTATGGAATTTGAACCTCCCTTCAGTCACAAGGAAGGGCGCTTCAAATGCTGTTCGATCCCCTCATATAGTTTTATAAAGGCCAGAAAAAGGGTTTATGCACATCATAACAAAGTGAAACAAGACCGAATTCTTGCTTCATTGATGTCTGTTTCATCCACGAAGAGGCGACATCAACAAAAACACGATTTCGGATAATTGAACAGTCTTGTTGTAAAATATATGGTAATAAGGTTTTTGAATGTAGTAATCATGTTCATGATAGCGTACATAATAATTTATGCATTTGTAAGTGTCTCAAAAATATTATTTCCGACCTGGTTAGCACATTGGTAGCGTGCCCATCAATGAACTCAAAGGTTGTGTGATCAAACCCGGCCCAGGTAGTGGATTTTAAATTTCTAAAACCCACATCACATCAAAGATATTACCCTTAAGATACTCAATTCAATGTTACAAGTGGTTAGGCCTATGTCGCGATATAACCAAGTTGCTAGAGCGACTACAACCAGATTAAAAATATATTATTATTATTATTATTATTATTATTATTATTATTATTATCATTATCATTATAGCATCCAACACACTGGCTGGAAAGCCCACTATGGAAAGAATAGGTGACGATCGTAGGTCAAAACAGTCTCGAAAAAGAGACGATCTGTTATTACATTTATATCAAACTTGAAAGCATGTGAAAGCCACTACTCTCGCAGAAAAAGTAGGAGATTGTACCTTCTTTCAAAACTCAGTATAAGCAAACTGCACAAAATTTATGATTCCAGTGTGTCAAACTCTTTGAAAGGAAAATTGTGGTTCTTTTACATCTTTTCCACTGAATTCAACTTGAGGTTTGGTACACCTGCTACGGACACATGTAGATATTGTGCAAGAATGCATCATGAAGTATAATCCTCCGTCAGCAGTACGAAAAAGGAAGAAACTCGTGCTGCATTCATCGCCCACAAAATCAAAGCAAAGAAATTCTACAAAATGTTGAAAGAAACTCCACAAAATTCTGACACTCTTTGTTTCGATTTACAACAGGTTCAGCCTTGGCCGAAACTACCACTAAGTATGCTAGATTAGTTTCTGCGCATTCTGTATTACAGATGTTGAGAACAAATCCCCTAACTTTTACTGCTGAACTGAAAATCAGGCACGCCGAGAAGCAAAAGAAGTAGTTTCAGCTCTTAAAAATTTTCTTAGCAGACAGAATTTTGATGAAGCTGTCTCCACTAAAAGGCTACTTCCAGACGAATGTGAAGATAAAATCGAAATTCCATTCTTTTACATGCTCTGTAGTGGTGGCGTCTGGAAAAATCACCGCAATCTGTGAAAAACATATGTATGACTTTTCCTGGTCAAGGCCATTCATGTCCTCCCAATAGGTAGGGCGTTTGGTATAATAGAAAAAGCATTGCGAAGGCACTCTGAAATATTTATGTTTGAAGACTACTACAATTTCTGTCGTAATGTCGACAAAGTTTCCGTTCTGGGGATAGATTAGAAAGTTCAAGACTTCAAGGCATTTACCTCCAAAGTTTATAAGTTGGAAGGGCTCAGTACTATGAAAACGATACGTCTGATGAAGAAAATAAAGGCAGGTAAAACGAATGTAAATGTAGCAATGAATGTGTCATCTCGACTTGATCATTCTAGACGTTCGAAATCATTGTTAAATAGAGGTTGTCAGGTGGAAGATATAACTCGGCCCTTGAACATACCATTTTGCCCAGGTAATGTAAAAACTGCAAAGAAGGCTGATATGGACTGTTTGTTGAAACAAAGATTTGGAGATGAGTGAAGTAACATGGCAAAACTACAGTTTTACGCATACATTGTTGATTATCAGAAAGATGACTAAGAATGAAGAGGAAAATGAAAGATATGATTGTCTTGATAATGAAGAAGGTTTTGGAATGATATAGCATATTCTTTTGTGTTTTGATTTGCTTGTGAAGACGAATAATACAAAATAGTCATACATTTTAGACCATTAATTCATTAACAATCACTATAACATGAGTGGGTTATTTATGAAAGGGCCTAAGTCTTGAATACCAAATTGTTAGAAATTTAAGAAAAACTGCTGACAGGCCGAAATTTTGAAATTAATGCTGAACTAAAAATTATTCATAAATTCTACTAAGCATTAGAGTGTGAAATTTAGTCCTCTTCATATCTAAATCGTTGTATCTACACCTAAAGAGCAGTATTATATTACACACTCATTTTCACAAGATTAGCGACTTTGGCCCTTTCATAAATAACCCATTAACATGTACTGACACGAGTTAATTTTGATTTAGTAAACTTGATTTCCTAAAGTACATACTTGTATTTCGTTAGTTTCCGTTTCAAAAGCCATTTTGTCCACCCGTATGGAACAAAACAAGTTAAGTCCACCCGATATTTTTTTTTTAAGTTGCGATTATTCCTAATTTAGATGCAACTGATTTTCAGCGCTAGTCATATTCTTATCAAGAAAGAGTCCTTTTTACAACAGTGTTTTTTTTTATTTTTTTATTCACAAGTTTATGCGGTAGACGTTTTTCGTCTTTCCTGAAAATTTATGATTTGTGGACTTAACGGATTTTGTTTCGGAGCTCCTCATATACAGTCACGAAGCTTGAGTCATGGATAAATATATAATAGGATGCGAAACTTACTGAGTTTCCCGTAACACATGCTAGAGGCGCTAATGTAGAAATTGATCTTTCTGCTACCTGTTGGGAGTAGGCGAACACATTACATCTAGCAGCCACCAAGTACCAAAAATAAAAACTAATTACTCCATGCATTTAGTAGCGCACCTGGTGACGAAAATGTTAAACTGTGCAGAAAGTATTCCCTCCCACTCTCATCGATATTCAAAACTAACCCAATTTAAAATAAAACATTAACATTTTTACTCCTCGCAGCATCTTCTACTAAAAATTCTTACTGGAGACAACAGGAAGATAAAAGATACGATCTATTTTACACTACCCAATTAAAATATAACCAGACAGAGACAAAAAATAAAGCAAAATGTTAGATACGGTAATTGGGATTGTATTCTTTGGGTATTTATTCTACAGCGCAATGGAAAAGTCTGCAAGAACTATTTAAATAGTTCAATTTATTATATTACTATTACTTTACAATACATTCAACAACACTATTTTTACAACATCCATAAACATCACTGTTTAACATACACTGCTTATACACACACGTAGTAGCACTTTATGTCCACTTATAAGCAAGTTTCTGGCTGCCATCTTGTCTTCTCGAGCAACGTCTTGAACGGATAAATAGAGAACTCTGGGTAATTTACTCAACACGTAGTTCTAATGTTCACCACTTACGACGTCGGGCGCTGATCATCTTATTTGAGCCCCCTGCCGCCAGATGGTGCTGACCGCAGTTTCGCATCCTATTATATATTTATCCATGCTTGAGTTGTGAGGGTGCTAGGAACAATAGACTGTGCAGGTACTATTTCGCATTATCTGTAATGAGACGATATTAGCGATCCTAGTGGTTAGCAACTATCTATGAATGCATATTTACTACGTATTGAGCTTCGTGGCTGTATATACTAGACTGTGGTTCTATACCACATCAGCTATGCTAGACGACAGCTGGACCAGGGAGTGTAGGAGCCAGAGACACGTGACAACAAGATCCGCAATACACGGGTTTCATCATAAAATATGTGAGAACAACAAATTCCATGAGCCGACCGAAGACTGCAAATGTGTACTGTGCGGACAAATATGTAGGAAATATCACATTATATCGTGTCCGAAGAGAGTCAAATCAATAACAGACTATAGCAGAGAATAAATAAACTTGAACATTAATGCTCAACTCGGGCGCAAAAGTGTAAAAGTCTATAAGTAAATTCTCCTCCAGTGCATTAAAAAATTTATATAGACATAAACTATCTTCACCTGGAGCTTTCCTGTTTTGTTAAAGTTTATATACTTCAATAAGTTAGTCAGAAGTAATAACATCTGTTGTGTTGTTGTTAGAGTTCGTACATTAAAAATATATTTTAAGACGGAAATTTCAAAATTATTGACGTTTTGAACGGATTTATAAGTAGTGAGTTTTTATTTATCTATTTATTTATTTTGCTAATAATTGTAACATAAAATATAATACATACAGAAAAACTTTAACTCGCCCCTGAAAGAGTAGAACTCGTGCTCAGGGGTGGATTACTGAATTGAAATTAATAAATATACAATACAATTTGTCTTATGTCTACTATGCAATAAGAATATATAAATTTAAATTTTCGATTTTTCAATTTTTATAAAATCCATACATTTTTTAAAAATTTAATACTAGAACTATTAGAATTGACAAGATTAGGATATTTAAATATAAATTTGTTATATATTCTTGGGCCTAAATTACTACTGTGATTAAATACTGTAGTAGTGTTACATTTTGGTTCAAACAATCTTAAATAATTCATACCTTTTGTTTCATAAGTATGAGAATACAATTCAAAATTATTTCGATTTTTATGTATGAATTTTATTAATACAATATAATAAATTTGTCTTATATTAAGAACATTAAAGTCTGAAAACAATTTTTGAGATGGAAAATCAATAGGTTTATGAAAAAATATTTTAATTATTTTCTTCTGCAATAAATAAAGTGGATTAAAATTGAATTTAAATGAGCTAGTAAAGCTAGTAAGTTGAGCTGAAATTCTGAAATAAATAAAATTAATGTACTCTATTTCAGAGATATTATAGAAGGAACTAATCTAGCTTAAATCAAATTATTTTTTATGAGTTGAAATTATTTCACTGAAACTGTTTTAAATTTAAAATATATTTAAACAATTCGTTATTAGTGAATATTAATTTTTAAGATGATATTTATTGTAATTTAACTATGCAATTTTATTACGTGCACGAGATCATTCTCTTCCAAGGAAGTGCTAGATTTTTTTTTTTTGTATATTAGTAATAATATAATTGTTTACACATCTTGATTACACAACTTTTAACACTATATCACTTCGGAAAACGTATTATTGTGTCTTTCTCCTGTTAAATTTTACATTACCTCGTTAACATGTTTCAGAACTGGTTGTTGCTGATCTTGGCGCCTTTTGTCTGTAGACAATTTTTTTAACTCTAAACAATTCGGAAAACGTATTATGTGTCTTTCTCGTGTTAAATTTTACATTATCTCGTTAACATGTTTCAGCCTGTTAACAGCCATCTTCAGAACTGTCTTGACGCCTTTTGTTTGTGTTTCCTGTAGGGGTGTTTTTGTGTGTGTAATGTGGAGTCAAAGAGTGTGTGTGTTCTGAAATTGATTTGTGTGTTGAGAATTTTGTTTGGATGTGTTTTTGTGTGTCTGTATATTTCGTACTGTTCTAGTGTGTTTATTTTCTGACTTTTTGGTTGAATGTGTAGAATTTCCATGTCCGTGTTTATGTCTTTGTAGGTGTGGTTATCATTTGTGATGTGCTACACTACTAGAAAAAGGATTGAAACACAACATACACCAAAACAGTACAGGAACAAAACAACAAATACAAACTAACATAAACACAGAAACAGCAATACAAAACACACAAAGTCAACATCACGAATACATAAGACAAGACATAATAGTAAACACAAACAAAATAAACAAAGCCACAACACACACACACAAGAACATAAAACAATAAGCACCTTGAAGACAAAAGAACAAAACATAACCTAACTTACATCAAAGCAGGCAAAGGAAATTGCACAGTAATCCTACACAAACAAGACATACACAATAAAATAGAAACTTATTTCAAGGAGAACATCACAGAACTCAAAAGCGACCGCACAATTCACTACCACAACATAATAAAAACACAACAAACAAAAACAAACACACAATTCTAAACAACATAAAACAACAACTAACACATCACAATTACTAACCACACATACAGAGAAATAAACACAGACATGGAAATTCTACACATTCAACCAAAAACCCAAGAACTAAACACACTAGAAAAATACGAAATATATAGATACACAAAAACACATCCAAACGAAATTCTCAACACACAAATCAATTTCAGAACAAACACACTCTTTGATTCCACATTACACACACAAAAACACCCCCACAGGAAACACAAACAAAAGGCGTCAAGACAGTTCTGAAGATGGCTGTTAACAGGCTGAAACATGTTAACGAGATAATGTAAAATTTAACATGAGAAAGACACATAATACGTTTTCCGAATTGTTTAGAGTTAAAAAAATTGTCTACAGACATGAAGTATGGTAAAATCACATAATATTGCAGCGTAATATTTTATTGTGTTAGAAAATAATTTAGAATGAGTTTGCAACTTCATTTTGTGAACTTGGAAAGTAATGTAGATTCAAATATGTTTCCATAAATATGACTTTCGAATAATTTTACTAAGTTATAGGCACAATATTATAAACAGAAGAGGTTAACTACGTTATTTTAGTGCGGTATCTTAAAATTCTAAAGAAATATATCGAGAAAATATTCAGGTTTTAAAAACAACGTAGCTTTACAGACTGACTTCATTTAAAAATGACGGTTCTACCGATAAGTATACGTTTGTTAAGAGTCTTTATGTGGGTAATCAATGAAATCAATAAGTCAGAGGAACGCCTACAGAATAAAGCACTATGTCAATACATTAATGTAAAATTTATATTTTCTATTACACCTACCTCGTACTATTTTAGACTTCAGTGTGTTTCGATACCAGTATTGACGAACTTAGAAAATGAAGGACATTGACAGGGAAATTGACAGTCTACCTACAAGTATCTTTTTCCAGTATAATTACACTGTTACATTTACTCTGATATTGTGTCATCAATAGTCTGTCATCACCGGAACAATTTTACAAGTGTCTACCTTGTTAGACAGCAACACATTTCACGTTGTGTATTAATAGATTACATCTCTACACGTTGTTGACCCGACCACAGTTTTACGAATAATAGCGCAGTCTAAACTTAGATATTTTGGTTGTCTACTTCTCATAAAAATACAATGGCTCGATCTCGGAAATGTTGTTCTATTTCTAGATGTATGACAACATTTTTCAAGTTATCCACATACTTCTATATCTTATTCTGTGATAGTAGCAATATAACAAAATACTTTCGTAACCAAGTGATATTGTACACCTACGTTCAAAGACATCCGACCTACGATTTTATGATCGTGTAAGCGAACATCCCAACCACGGGATAAGTCAGAACCACAGATATACAAAATTAACAAACTTTGAAAGAATGCCGCTAGTTCTCAATAGGTGGCACCATTATTGGGAGTCCCTAAAAGTGTAATAGAAAATGATTATGTAGATTGAGCATAAATTATTTTGTAATAGACAATATCAGCGGTTTCCAGTCACACTTAGTGTTGTTTTACAATCAGGATCGTGGAATGAAAAATTGAATTCTACTGGATGTTCATTTCAAAGTGTATCATGACGTCACTGTTGTGAGTCAGCGATTTGAAGCGAGTTTCAGCTTTTATGTCAGAGAAGTTGCCTATTAATCAAGACGTTCAATCTGAACTTGAGAACGTGTACGGTATAACTTGAACGTCGTAGCAACAGATGGCGGTCTGTACGGTCTGTGTGCTACCATAACCTCTTTCGAACTGTGTTTTGTGCGGGCAAGCCGTACGCAGGGTATTTGTTATCATCCGTTGCATACCGCAACACAAATCAAGTGCTCCGTGTCCATGTTGACGGTCGAAGTTAATGTCAACAAATACGTAAGTAATCGTCTTAACCCTCCCGCCATATCCCGACAGTAAAAAAAAAACTCACCTCAGTACGTATTTCCAAACAGTTCACATTCCTGTCACTACCGGCGTTACCGCACGTATCGGTACGTACTTCTAGAGTCCGTGGGTATCCACGGACTCCGCGTACTTCGGAATGAACGCCGTACTTGCTAGGCAACTTCTCTCACATTTAGGTAATACGCCTCTGCGGGAGTGTAGGAAGATTGAATTCTCTAGGCTCAGCGGCTAGCCACATGACGACATACAGCGAGACATGACACACTTTGAACTGACACGCAGTGTATATTTATCTACTATTGGCAACAGTGACTATTATCTTCGCCATCTATTCATAGAACTAATAACTACAGAATTCACACTTACACCAACAAACTATCGATCACAATCAATTAGAATAGTCAGATATCTTGCTACTACGTATAGTTGGCAGCAATGTATATCTTTGTACGTAAAGTATATTAAGCATTACTGAATGCATTATCTTGATATTTGATATAGCATATAAGATACAGGCATTCAGGCATGTTAATGATGAATCTTTATGATATGTTTTAATATATACATTTGTTCTAGTACATTTTACCATACTCATTTGTGCACACTATAATATGAGATTTTCTTCATACGTTATGTTTAACGAAAAACAGTCTTGTGCATTTTTATATATTTGATTTTAGATACAAGATATTACAATATTGTTTTACATGATGATGCCCCTTGGGAGGGTGAAAACGTTAGTACAAATGTAAATATACAAAACTGTGATATGTAACTTGTTTTTTTTAATGTGTTAAGCGATAAAGATTGAAAATAAAAGCATTAATATATTGATATATGTAACAGTCTATACACTAGTATATTACAAATGTTAAATAGAATGTCCTTATACGTTCCGTTAATTGGAAGTTGACGAAATACCATATTTTTTTCTGAGACGTCACAGACAATGCGTGATGCAATATTAACTCGTTTCACTTCAACACAAACCAATATATCATACTTTTATTTTCCCTTTTTCTGTATTTTTCGGTCCTTCATTATCTATTAGTCATTTCTAGGAAATGATCTACTTTATGTTGCATTTTTACCATTTTCTGCTTTTGAACGGACATTTTTTTATGGTGTAGTGGTAGTCTATATTCGAGAACATACTGGAAATTGCTTGAGCAATTTGACTGCATTATAGAGGAAATTTCTGTACGGTTGCATCAGCTTTGACTCCTAATCACGTGTGTTACGTGCTTCCCCCAAGTAGAACAAATACTGTAGCCGCAGATCCCGCAGTTAGCCTATTGTATCTCACAAGTGAAGACGTAAAAATGCCAAAAGTAAAGGAACCAGCGATCCTTCAAACCCGAGACCCTACGAGTGGCAATGCTGAATTAGAAGTATGTCTGGAAATTTCAGTTGCTCCTAATATTTAAATGTACAAAGGCGTAATTTCCGACCCATTATATATTATTATTGTTATTAAACTCTGGTCACTTTTTTTAATTTTTAATATCATATTTTCAAAAATTTAAAGCAATTTTATAGGTAATGATTTTTAGATCATCAACTTCCGAGCCCTACTTATCACAAACTGTTTTATTATTGACGAAAGAGCTTGCGAACTAGTGATATATACAGGGTGGAAGGTAAGGTAGTACACTAATTGTAGGATGTGATTCCTTGAAATGTATCGAACAAAAAAGTATAACACCAGTTTGCTCGTTTTTGCAAGGTTTTTGAAGAAACAATACCTTTATGCCGACATTTCGATAGCGAATTTTACGAATACTGTTTAAAATACGATGTAATTTCTTGTATAACAACGAAGAGAACGTTTATTATGTTCACTTTTTAACAGTATTTTAATTAGAAAATTCACAGATTTCGAATTAATCGATTTAAGAAACAATGGAAATATTGATTGTCGGGTCACATACACAAGGTCTAACAATCTGGCATCGCTGTCCGGACGGCAGACAGTTCGCCTAGTACTCGCAACTGATCAGCTGTTGTGCTGTTTTCATTGCATTTTTGTGCAGTTGGACGTACAGCGATACAGTTTAGTTTATTTCAAAACTACGAGATGCCAGAGTTCATAAATCGTGAGTAGTTAGACATGATCCAGGCCGCGGAAGAAGTTCGGAACAGTGAAGAACTTCTGGCCAGAGTTCGTCATAATTGGACTATAAGATGTGAAAGCTGCACGCACGCTAATGGTGGACATTTTGAACAGTATAAGATGTGAGTGGAATGTGGTTTACAGAGTTTATTATTCCTTATTTCATTATTAACGCCCAACAAATTTTAAAGTTAATTACATCTTGTTCACAAAGTTACATCAGTTTTATTTTTTCACTAATTGTAACTGAAACTTCAATCCTAAGTGTTTTCACTAATTTGGACGTAATTTCCTGATTTTCACGTTACTTCTTGTTATTGATGTACGTATTTCTTGCTTAGGCCTACATTAAAATTATTACGCCGTACTTAATATTGCATTGTTCGTGTTTTGCATTGTAAGTTGATAATTCTGCATTCATTGTTGAACTGCGCCCGGACACGAGCTATTTTGTTCATTCGGGTTATTAATTTACATTTTCTGACATTAAATTACACAAACTAAACAAATAACAGTTACGTCCCTATCCGGAGTTTACGTGGGTCATTTTTGTGCGAAGATTTATCTCCTGATTAGCTCGCGAAGTATTGCACCGAAGCTCAGTACATTTGTTTGCTGCCGATCTCCCCTCACCTGCTGCAAGATACACGGTGAAAGGTAGTTGAACTTAACCCACCCCTTTAATCGCTGACCGCATGGGATGTGGGGTACTACTTATGCGGCGTTGAGACATCTTGCAATTGCCGTCAGCGATTTCGAAATACTTGTAATTATCTCACTATCCGTAAGTCCTATATTTTTTTTTATTTCACAAAACTTACTCTAAATAATGAGTTCTATACCTCCTGTCAATTAATGTACTACCTTACCTTCCACTCTGAGGTTTTAATACTTCCTTCGTTTTAAGATAATTCTTTTTAACTTTAAACGCAATATTTCAGCGTCGCGTTGGAAGTACAGGAGGCATAAACAGACTATGAAATGATTTGGCGGTATTAGAGCAATAAGAGAATGGAAACGAAGAAGTCTGAGACGTGCCTCACACTTGCCTTGCCTGCCATAAATCTCATCGTCTACATTTTCAATAACACATTAAATTTAAATCATAAATTGTATTGAACTATTTTGAAATCCCTTCTTATGAGCAAACTCACGTGTTAAAGCAAATATTTCATGCTCTGCTGAAGAAAAGCCGAAGATTAACTTGCACAGTCACCAAGTCATTATTGCTCGTTGTTACATGAAGAGTTCGCGGGAAAAACGATGAATGTCACAGTTTTCTTAAGGTTGATGTCATTATCTAATTCAGTGGATCACTGCGAAATTAATGTTGTTCTTATGAAAAATGGTAAAAAGGAGAATTATCACCACGAATACAGTAATCCTTTCCTTCATTTTCTATAGAAACAGCACTAAATCTTGCAGTTATAGACTCAATTAGATCATTATCTAATCCTTAACAGAAATGTGACATTCATCGTTTTTCCCGCGAACTCTTCACATGTGTAATAAATTCGTCACTAACCCATTAAAGCCCAATTTATTTCTCTGCAGGAGATTTATATATGTAACCCTGCCTAAGAAATGAATCTTCAATTCGGAAGAATCAGTTCTCTGTTTTTGTTTGTTTGTACTTCAGAATTGAATTTCGAACATATAAAACAAAATTTTGTTGTATGTAAAAAAGAAATTGAATATTTGACGATTTTAAGTTAATATTATGAATTCCGCTTCTATGGGGAAACGGCTTTGAAGGTAAGTAATATTGAACTTAAAAATAAATTTTCGTTGTATTGTAGACTGCCATCACATCGATGGCCGTGTCACGACGTAGTTCAAATTTTTATCCAAATTATCATTCTAAGATCCAGAAATAATATTTTCACCCAAGTCAAGAATTTTTTTATCGTGTAAACCTATAACTTCCGAATTGACGTCCCTTTTCCTAGGCATGGTGACATATGCATCTTGAAGATAAATTGATCTTAACTTTTTATTCTGTATAGACTGATTTTCATGAATAATGATTTAAAGGTTCAACTTACATTCTTCTATCATAGTATAGGCGCTAATATAATGAATAAGCAGTCGCGGACATCCGATAAGTGGTGGTCCTCCAGCTTGAGTATGGGCGAAGAGTTAACAACCCATCACCGTAAAAAAGCAGCTTGTTACGAAACTCCAACATGGGCGAATCCAGAAGCAAATACAGAGTGTTAGTTCGGAGGCCAGAAAGAAAACGACCTTTTGAAATACCGAGACGTAGATGGGAGGATACTATTAAAATGTATTTAAGGGAGCGCATGCTAACTATACCATATTTCTGGTTTCATACACTGCGCATAATCGTCTTCCGAATTCCAGTTATAACACAATAACACAATACACTGCACTTGCTCAGTTCTCCAAGTCCCTGTTTCGACACATTGAGTTTGCAGGGAATACCGAATTCCAGTTTCAACACACTGCTCATGCTCAGTATTTCAAGTTCCAGGTATAACACACAGCGCATGTTCAGTATTCAAATTTCTAGTTTTAATACACTGCGCATGCTCATTACTCCAAAGTTTACTTACAATACTCTGCGCATGTTCAGTATTCCTTGTTCCAGTTATAACACACTGCGCGTGCTCAGTATTCCAAGTTACAGTATAAGCACACTGCGCATGCTCAGTACTCCAAGTTCCAGATTTAACAAACTGCGCATGATCAGTAATATAAATTCTAGTTGTAACACTGCGCATGCTCAGTATTCCTTGTTCCAGTTTTAACACACTGCGCATGCTCAGTATTCGAAGTTCCAGTATAAGCACACTGCGCATGCTCAGTACTCCAAGTTCCAGATTTAACAAACTGCGCATCGTCAGTAATATAAATTCTAGCTGTAACACTGCGCATGCTCAGTATTCGTTGTTCCAGTTTTAACACACTGCGCATGCTCAGTATTCGGAGTTCCAGTATAAGCACACTGCGTATGCTCAGTACTCCAAATTCTATTTTCAACACGGTGCACATGTTCAGTATTCCTTGCTCCATTTTAAACAAATTGCGCATGCTCGATATTCCAAGTTCAAGGCTTAACATACTGTCCATGCACGCTATTCCGAAATCCAGATTGAATCCATTCCGCAACCACAGTATTGCGAGTTCCAGCTATTTCACACTGCGCATGTACTGTAATCCAAATAGGAGTAATAACATACTACGCATGCTCAATATACATGTTCCAGTTTCAACACACTGCGCATGCTCAGTACACAAATTCTAGTTATAACACGCTGCGCAGGCTCACTATTCCTTGTTCCAGTTTAAACATACTGCGCATGCACTCTATTCCAAAATCCAGATTGAATCCATTCCGCATCCACAGTATTGCGAGTTCCAGCTATTTCACACTGCGCATGCACTGTAATCCAAATAGGAGTTATGACATACTACGCATGATCAATATACATGTTCCAGTTTCAACATACTGCGCATGCTCAGTAATACAAATTCTAGTTATAACACACTGCGCAGGCTCACTATTCCTTGTTCCAGTTTATACACACTACGCATGCACGCTATTCCAAAACCCAGATTGAACCCATTTCGCATCCACAGTATTCCGAGTTCCAGCTATATCACACCGCGCATGGACTGAAATCCAAATATCAGTTTTGACATATTGCGCATGCTCAGTATTCCATGTTCCAGTTTGAACAAATTGCGCATGCTCAGTATACTTTGTTCCAGTTAAAACACATTGCGCATGCTCAGTATACTTTGTTCCAGTTTAAACACATTGCGCATGCTCTATATTCCAAATTCCAATATTAACATAATAGGCATGCTCGCTATTCCAAAATCCAGAATGAAACCATTCCGCATGCACAATATTGCCAGTTTCAGCCAGATGACACTGGGTTTGCACCGTATTCCAAATTCGAGTTATGGTATACTGTGAATGCACAGTATTACAAGTTCCAATTTAGCACATTACTCATGCACAATATTCCGACTTCCAGTTTGAAAACACACCGCAAGCTTAGACTTACGAGTTTCAGCATTCGAAGATTCTGTTATGACACACTGCGCATACTCGGTGTTCCCCGATCGAGTCTCTCTCTCTCTTTCTGTAATCCACTCTAAAAATAGATAAACTTACTCCTACACAGAAAAGTCACATATAAATCCAAACACTCTAGATAAGAGGGTTAAACTGACACACGCAATGACGTTATTACTTATGGGTGGAATACATATGTAATTCACACATATTTGGATTACATGTGTAATCCACACAGATTAGGATTACGTATGCAACCCACAGTTTTGGATTACATATGTAATCCACACAGATTTGGTTTACATATTTAATCCACACAGATTTGGATTACTTATGTAATCCACACAAATTTGGATTACATATGTAATCCACCCATAGTTGGATTACATATGTAATCCACCCATAGTTGGATTACATATGTAATCCACTATAAAACGTATATACAACTACAGAGAAAAACGTCACGGTTACATGCAAACACTCCAAATAACAGATATAAACTGTAACAAGAAAGGATGTGCCAACTTATTAGTCAACAGTAGACTACAATTTTCTACCAATGACAGTCGGGTTACATATATGACCCATAAAGTCTCTCTCTACTCTCTGTGTTTTGGTTATACCACAGTACTCATGATCAACATTCCAAGTTCCTGTTATGACACACAGTCCATGCTCAGTAGTACAATTTCCAGTTTTAAGAAACTGCAACTGCTCATATTTATAACACCCTGCGCATGCTCACTATGCCAAGTTCCTCTTTTAACAGACTGCGCATGCTCAGTCCCCCAAATTCCAGTTATAAGACACTGCTCACTATCAGTATTCCGACTTCCAGTTTAAGCACACTGCGCATGCTCAGTACTCCAAATTCTATATTTAACACAGTGCAAATGCTCAGTACTCCTTGTTCCAGTTGAAACACAATGCGCATGCTTGATATTCCAGATTCAAGTTTTAACATACTGCTCGTGCACGGTTTTCCAAAATCCAGATTGAACCCATTCCTCGTGCACAGTATTGCAAGTTTAAGCTGTATCACACTGCGCATACACTGTAGTCCAAATGCGAGTTATGACATACTGCGCATGCTCAGTATTCCATGTTCCACTTTCAATTCACTGCAAATGATCAGTACTTAAAATTCTACTAATAACACACTGCTCATGCTCAGTGTTCCTTGTTCCAATTTAAACACATTGCGCATGCTCGATATTCCAAGTTCCAGTTTTAACATACTGCGCATGCACGCTATTCCAAAAATTCTCATTTTACCCATTCCGCATGCACAGTATTACGAGTTCCAACTATATCACACTGCGCATGCACTGTAAGCCTTATACGGGTTTTGACATACTGCTCATGCTCCTCTATATTCCATGTTCCAATTTCTATAAACTGCGCATTCCCAGTACTCCAATTTGTAGTTATAACACACTACGCATGCTCAGTATTCCAAGTTCCAGATTTATCACATTTCGCACGCTCAGTACTCTAAATTCTAGTTATAACACTGCGCATGCTTAGTATGCCTTGTTCCAATTTTAACACATTGGTCATGCTCAGTATTTGAAGATCCAGTTGTTTCACACTGCACATGCTCACTATTCCAAATTCCAATTATAAAAAACTGCACTTAGTCAGTGTTCCTAGTTCCAGGTTTAAGAAACTGCGCTTGCTCAATATTCCAAGCCCAGCAATAATACACTGCGCATGCTCTGTATTCCAAGTACCAGTTTTATGAATCTGCGCGTGATCATTATTCCAAGATCTAGTTATAACACCGTACGCATTGTCAATATTCCAAATTCCTGTTTTAACAGACATCGCTTGATCATTATTCCGAGTTCTAGTTATAATACATTTCGTGTGCTGAGTATTCCATGTTCAAGGTTTAAGAAACTGATCATGTTCAGTATTCCAAGTTATAGTTATACCATCCTGCGCATGCTCACTATGCCAAGTTCCTGTTTTGACATACTGGTCATGCTGAGTACACCAAATTCTAGTTATAGCGCACTGCGCTTCATCAGAATTCCTTGTTCCACTTTTAACACAATACGCATGCTCAGCATTGCAAGTATCCTTTACGACACACTGCGCACCCTCAGTGTTCACAGTTCGAGTGTCACTCTCTCTGTGCATGCTCAGTTTACCAAGTTACAGTAATTAAACACTGCGCATGCTCAGTCTTCCGAGTTCCAGTTATAACACACCGCGGATACTCAATATTTCTTTTTCCATTTTAAACACATTGTGCTTCTTCACTTTTCCAAGTTCATGCTTCAACACACTGCGCTTGCACGGTATTCCAAGATCCAGTTTAAACACATTCCGCATGATCAGTATTCCAAGTTCCAGTTATAACACACTCCGCAGGCCCAGTACTCCAGGTTCCAATTTTAACACAGTGCGCATGCTCAGTATTCCAAATTCCAGATATAAAACACTGCGCATGCTCAGTATTATATGTTCCAGGTTTAAGAAACTACGCATGCTCAGTATTCCAAGATCTAGTTATAACACCCTGCGCTTGCTCAATATGCAAAGTTACTGGATGACACAGTGCGCATGCTCATTCTTCAGAATTCCAACTATAACACACTCCAATTTCCTGTTTCAATACGTTTTGCTTGTCCGGTAAACCGAGATCCAGTTTCAAAAAACTGCGCAGGCTCAGTATTCAAAGCTCCAGGCATAACAAACTGTGAATGCTCAGTATTCAATGTTTCAGTTTAAACACACTGCGTATGCTCACTAATTCAAAACCTAGTTATAACACACTGCGCATAATCAGTATTCCTTCTTCGCATTTGAGCACATTGCGTATCAGTTTTCCAAGTTCCATATTTAACACGGTGCATTCACTGTACTCAACATTCTAGTTATAACACCCTGCGCATGCTAACTCTGCCAATTTCCTGTTTTCACGTACTGCGCATGCTGAGTCTTCCGAGTGCCAGTTAAACACTGCGCTTGCTCGTTTTTCCAAGTTCCTGTTTCAACACACTGCGTTTGACAGGTATACCGAATTCTAGTTTCAGCACATAACTCATTGGTGGATTACATATTTAATCCACACATCTTTGGATTACATGTATGCAGGGTGTTTCAAAAATACGGGGCATAATTTCAGGTATGTATTTCCCACATGTAGACAATCAAAATAGTTAATTACAACATGTGTCCGGAAATGCTTTATTTCCGAGTTATAGCCTTCACAACATTGAAATTCACATTTTTCTTCCAATGACCGTCGGATTACATATATGATCCATAAAATCTATCTCTGTTTCTGTTATACCACAGTACTCATGATCAGTATTCCATGTTGCAGGTATGACACAGAGCCCATGCTCAGTAGTACAATTTCCAGTTTTAAGAAACTGCGCGTGCTCATATTTATAAAACCCTGCGCATGCTCACTATGCCAAGTTCCTGTTTTAGCAGGCTACGCATTCTCAGTGTCCCAAGTTCCAGTTATAAGACACTGCACATCCACAGTATTCCAAGATTCAGTTTAAGCACACTGCGCATGCTCAATACTCCAAATTCTATATTAAACACAGTACAAATGCTCAGTATAGGCCTACCTAGTCCCAATTTAAACACATTGCTCATGCTCGATATTCCTAGTTCAAGTTTTAGTATACTGTGCATGCACGCTATTCTAAAATACAGACTGAATCCATTCCGCATGCACAAAATTGTCAGTTCTAGCTATATCACACTGGGCATACACTGTAATCCAAATACGAGTTCAAACGTACTGCGCATGCTCAGTATTCTAAGTTCCAGTTTCAACATATTGCGCATGCTCAGTACTCCAAATTCTAGTTACAACACACTGCATATGCTCAGTATTCCTTGTTCCAGTTTAAACATATTGCGGATGCTCAGTATTCCAAGTTCCAGTTTTATCATATTGCGCATGCTCAGTACTGAATATTCTAGTTATAACACTGCGCATGCCGTGTGATCCTTGTTCCATTTTTAACACACTGCGCATGCTCAGTATTCCGAGTTCAATTGTTAACACACTGAGCATGCTCATTATTCCAAAGTCTAGTTATCACACACGGTGCATGATTAGTATCCCTTCTTCCAGTTTGAACATATTGCGCATGCTCAGTACCCCACGATCTAGATTTGACACAATTCACATACTCAGTACTCAATATTCTAGTTATAACACTGCGCATACTCGGTATTACAAGTTCCAGTTTTAACACAATGCTCATGCTCAATATTCCAAGTTCCTGGTTTAACACACTGCGCAAGCTCAATATACCAAATTCCTTTTATAAAACACTGCGCAATCTCGGTATTCCTGTTGCCAGGTTTAAGAAACTGAGCGTGATCAGCATTCCAAGTTCCAGTAGTAACACACTGCGCATGCGATGTATTCCGAGTTCTAGCTTTAAAAAAACTGCTCGTGATCATTATTTCAAGATTAAATTGTAATGCTCTGAGCGTGGTCACTATGCAAAGTTGTTGTTTTAACAGAGTGGACATGCTCAGTCTTCCGAGTTCCAGTCATAAGCACACTGCGAGTAAACTGATTTCAAAGTTCCAGGTTTAAGAAACTGTGCATGCTCAGTATTCCAAATTCCAATACCCTGCGACCAGGTTCCTGTTTTAACACACTGCCCATGCTTAGTTTTCCGAATTCCAGTTATAACACACTACGTGTGCTGAGTATTGCATTTTTTTTATTTTAAACACACAGCTATTGCTCTGTTTTCGAAATGCGTGACCGGTATATCCAGATCCAGTTTCAACACACTGCGCATGCTCAGTATGCAAAGTTTCAGTTTTAACACACTGCCCATGCTCACTAATCCAAAGTCCACTTCTAACACACTGTGCATGCTCAGTATTCCATGTTCCAATTTAAACCTATTGCGCATGTTTAGTATTCCAAGTTCCAGAATTAACAAACTGCACATACTCAGTACTCGTAATTGTAGTTATAACATCCTGCGCATGCTCACTATGCAAAGTTCCTGTTTTGATGGACTGTTCACGCACAGTCTTACGAGTTCCAGCTATAAAATATTGCGCATGCTCGTTATTCCAATTTCCAGGTTCAAGAAACTGCGGGTGATAAATATTCCAAGTTCTAGTTATAACAACCTGCGGATGCTCACTATGCCAAGTTTCTGGTTTAACACACTGCGCAAGTTCAATCTTCCGAATCCCAGTTATAACACACTGCGCGTGCTCAGCATTCCTTTTCTCTATTTTATACAAACTGCATTTGCTCAGTTTTCCAAGTTCCTGTTTCAACACACTGCGTTTGCCCAGTATACCGATATCCAGTTTCAAAACACTGCGCATGCTCAATATTCCAAATTTCATTTATAACACACTGGGCGTACTCATAATTCAAAGTTGCAGTTTTAACACAATGCGCATGCTCTTTATTCGAAAATCTGGTTATAACACATGGAGCATGCTCTGTATTCCTTGTTTAGCTCAAACGCATTGCGCATGCTCAGTAGTCCAAGTACCAGATTAAAGACATTGCGCATTCTCAGTACAAAAAAAAGTCCACACCTGTGGAGTAACGGTCAGCACGTCTGGCCGCGAAACTGGGTGGCCCGGGTTCGAATCCCGGTCGGCGCAAGTTACCTGGTTGAGGTTTTTTCCGGGGTTTTTCCTCAACCCACTAGGAGCAAATGCTGGGTAACTTTCGGTGGTGGACCCCGGACTCATTTCACCAGCATTATCACCTTCATTTCATTCAGACGCTAAATAACCTTAGATGTTGATACAGCGTCGTAAAATAACCCAATAAAAAAGTACAAAAAATTCTGGTTATAACTCTGCGCTTGCTCAGTAACAATTGTTCCAAGTTTTAACACACTGCCCATGCTCAGTATTCCAAGTTTCAGTTTTAACACACTATGCATGCGCATTATTCCAAATTCAAGTTATAAAATACTGCGCATGTTCAGTTTTCCTAGTTCCAGGTTTAAGAAACTGCAGTGCTCAGCAATCCATGTTCCAGCAGTAACGCACTCGGCATGCTGTGTATTCCAAGTACCAGTTTTAAGAAATTGCGCTTGTTCATTATTCCAAGATCTAGTTATTACTCCATGCGCATGGTCACTATGCAAAGTTCCTGTTTAAACAGATTGCGCACGCTCATTATTCCTAGTTCCATTTATAATACGCTTCGCGTTCTCAGTTTTCAAAGTTCCAGGTTTAAGAAACTGCGCAAGCTCAGTATTTCAAGTTCTAGTTTTAACAACTTGCGCATGCTCGCTATGCCAAGTTTCTGTTTTAACACTTTGCGCATGCTAAACAAACCAAATTCTTGTTATAACACACTGCGGAACTGTTACAGTTTAAACACAATACGCGTGCACAGCATTCGAAGTTTACGTTATGACACATGGTGTTCACAGTTCGAGTCTCACTCTGTCTGTGAATGCACAGTGTACCAAGTTACAGTCATTAAACACTGCTCCGCGTTCCAGATATAACACAGTGCGGATACTCAGTATTCCTTTTTCCATTTTAAACACATTGCGCTTGCTCAATTTTCCAAGTTCATACTTCAACACATACCACTTGCCCGGTTTTAACACACTGTGCATGCTCAGTATTCCATATACCAGGCATAAAACACTGCGTATGCTCACTCAAAATTCTAGTTATAACACCCTGTGATTGCTCACTATACCAAAGTTTTGTTTCGACAGACAGCGCATGCTCAACCTTCCGTGTTCCAGTTATAAGACACTCCGCGCGCTCAGTACTCCAAGTTCCAGTTTCAAGAATCTGAGAGTGAACAGTATTCCATGTTCTAATTATAACATCCTGCGCATGCCAATTCCCTGGTTTAATACACTCCCCATGTTCAGTCTTCCGAATTCCAGTTGTAACACACTACGCTTGCTTAGTATTCCATTCTCTATTTCATACACATTGCGCATGCTCATTTTTACAAGCTTCTTTTTCAAGACACTGCGTTTGCCCGATATACCGAGTTCCAGTGTCAAAACACGTGATAACTTATGGTGGATTACATATTATGTAATCGACACAAATTTGGATTACATATGTAATCCACTCTAAAAACATATGTACTCCTACAGAGAAAAAAGTCACAGTTACATCCAAACAATCCAGGTAAAAGGGATAAGTTGTAACACGAAAGAATGTAGCAATTCAGCAGTGGATTACATTTGTGTTCCAATCGCGAATGGATTACATATACGATCCATGTACTCTCCCTCTGTTTCTGTTATTCCACAGTAATCATTATCACTATTACAAATTTCAGTAATGACACACCACCCATGATCTTTAGTCCTATTTCCAGTTATACGAAACTGCACGTGGTCATATTTATAACACCGCGTGAATGCTCACTCTGCCGAGTTCCTCTCTTAACAGACTACGCATGCCCAGTGTTCCAAGTTCCAGATATAAACACACGCGCATGCTCATTATTCCAAGTTCTAATTTAATCACACTGCGCAAGCTCAGTACTCCAAATTATCGCTATAACACACTGAGCATGCTCAATATTTCAAATACGAATTATGACATACAGCGCATGCTCAGTATTCCAAGTTCCAGTTTCAACGCACTGCGCATGGTCAGTACTCCAAATTCTAGGTGTAATACGCTGCGCATGCTCAATATTCGTTGTAAAGTTTAAACAAATAACGCGTGCTGATATTTCAAGTTCAAATTTTAACGCAATTCGCTAGCTCCAAATTCCAAGTTTCTGTTATGGCACACTGCGCATGCTCAGTGTTCCCCGTTCGAGATTCTCTCTCTCTCTCTATCTGTATCTCGATCTCTCTTTCTGCAATCCAATCTAATATACGCCTACACAGAATAAAGTCACATGTAAATCCAAACACTCCAGATAACAGGGCTAAACTGTAACACGAAAGGACGTGATAACTTATGGGTGGATTTCATATGTAATACATACAAATTTGGATTGCATATGCAATCCAAACAGATTTGGATTACATATGTAATCCACACAGATTTGGATTACATATGTAATCCACACAGATTTGGATTACATATGTAATCCACACAAAATTGGATTACATATGTAATCCACTCTGAAATCATATATACTCCTAAAGAGGAGAAAAGTTACAGTTACGCTCAAACACTCCAGATAAGAGGGATAAACTCTAACGCGAAAGGATGTAGCAAACTATTATTCATCGCATTTTTCTTCTAATGACAGTCGGTTTATGTGTATAATCCTTAAACTCTCCCTCTATCTCTCCCTTTTTCTGTTATACCAAAGTACTCATTATCAGTTTCCCAATTTCCATTTATCACACACAGCCCATGCCCTGTAGTACAACTTCCAGTTTTAAGAAACTGCGCGTGTTCATAAATATAACACCCTGCGCATGCTCACTATGCCAAGGTCCTGTTTTAACAGACTGCGTATGCTTAGTATCCCAATTTCCAGTTATAACACACTGCGCATCATCAGTATTCAAAGTTCCACTTTAAGTACACTGCGATTTCTAAGTACTCCAAATTCTATATTTAACACAGTACACATGCTCACTATTCGTTGTTCTAGTTTAAATATATTGCGCATGCTCGATATTCCAAGTTCAACTTTTAACATACTGCGCAACCGCTCTATTCCAAAATCCAGATTGAACGCATTCCGCGTGCACAGTATTGCGAGTTCCAGCTATATCACGCCACGCATGGACTGTAATACAAATACGCTTTATTACATATAGCGCATGCTCAGTATTCCATGTTCTAGTTTCAGGACACTGCACATGCTCAGTATTCCAAATTATAGTTATAAGAAACTGCGCATGCTCAGTATTCCTTGTTCCAGTTTAAACACATTGCACATGCTCGATATTCCAAGTTCCACTTTTGACATACTGCACATGCACGCTATTCCAAAATCCAGACCGAGCCCATTCCACATGTATAATATTTCGAGTTCCAACTATATAACACTTCGCATGCACTGTAATCCTAATACGAATTTTCACATTTTGCGCATGCTTAGTATTGCATGTTGCAGTTTGAACACTCTGCGCACCACAGTACTCTAAATTCTAGTTATAACACAATGCGCATGCTCAGTATTCCTTGCTTAAATTTAAACATATTGCGCATGCTAAGTACTCTAAATTCTAGTTAGAACACTGCGCAAGCTGAGTATTCATTGTTCCAGTTTTAACACACTGCGCATATTCAGTATTCCAAGTTCCAGTTTTATGAGACAGCACATGCTCAGTACTCCAAATTCCAGTTATAAAACACTGCTCATGCTCAGTATTCCTAGTTCCAGGTTTAAGAAACTGCTTATACTCAGAATTCCAAGTTCCAGCAATAACACTCTGCGCATGCTCAGTATTCCTTGTTTCAGTTTTAACATACTGCGCATGCTCAGTACTCAAAATCCTAGTTATAACACTGCGCATGCCCAGTATTCCTTATTCCAGTGTTAACACACTGCGCATGCTTATTATTTCAAGATCGAGTTTTAACACAGTGCGCATGGGGAGTATTCTAAATTCAGTTATAAAACATTGCGCATGCTCGGTATTCCTATTTTCAGGTTTAAGAAACTGCGCGTGCTCAGCATTCATAGTTCCAGCAATAAAACACTCGGCATGCTCTGTATTAAAATTTCCGGCTTTATCACACTCCTCATGCTAATTACTCCAAATACTACTTATAACACATTGCGCACGTTCAGTATTCCTTGTTCCAATTTGAACACATTGCGCATGCTAGGTATTCCAGGTTCGAAATATAACACACTGCGCATCCTCAGTACTCTAAATTCTAGTTGTAACATAGCGCGTGCTGAGTATTCCTTGTTTCAGTTTCAACATACTGTGCACGCTCAGCACATCGAATTATAGTTATAAGACACCGCGAATGCTCAGTATTCCTGTTCTAGTTTAAACATATTGCGCATGCTCAGTATTCCAAGTTCCAGATTCAACACATTGCGCATTCTGAGTACTCAAAATTCTACTGAGTATTCCTTCTTCCAGTTTTATCACATTGCAAATTCCCAGTATTCCAAATTCCCGTTATAAAACACTGCGCATGCTCAACATTCCAGGCTTAAGAAACTGCGCGTCCTCAGCATTCCAAGTTCCAGCAGTAACACAGTGAGCATGCTCTGTATTCCAAGTACAGTTTTACGAAACAGCGCGTGATCATTAATCGAAGATCTACTGTAGCTATAACACTCTGCGCATTGTCACTATTCCAAGTTCCTACTTTAACAGATTGCGCACGCTCATTATTCCGAGTTTCAGTAATAATATACTTCGCGTGCTCAGTATTCCAAGTTCCAGGTTTAAGAAACTGCGCATGTTCAGTATTCCAAATTCTTGTTCTAACACCCTGCGCATGCTCAATATGCCAAGTTCCTCTTTTAACACACTGTACATGCTCAGTACATCACATTCTAGTTATAACGCACTGCGCATGCTCAGAATTCCTTGTTCTAGTTTTAACACAATACGCATGCTCAGCATACCAAGTTTCCGATGTGACACACTACTCACGCTCAGTGTTCACTGTTCCAGTCTCACTCTCTCTGTGTATGCTCAGTGTACCAAGCTACAGTCATTAAACACTGCGTATGCTGTGTCTTCCGAGTTCCAGTTATAACACACTGCAGGTACTCAGTATATCATTTTCAATTTTTAACACATTGCGCTTTCTTACTTTTCCAAGTTCATCCTTCAATATATTTCGCTTGCGCGGTATTCCAAGATCGATTTTACAGTTTGCGCATTCTCAGTATTCCAAGTTATAGTAATAACACACTGCGCATGGTCAGTATTCCGTTTTCTATTTTAAATACAGAGCGCTTGCTCAATTCTCCAACTTCCTGTTTCAAAACACTGCTCTTGCCCGGTATACCGAGATCCAGTTTCAACACACTGAGCATCCTCAGTGTTCCAAGCTCCAGGCATAACACACTGCGAATGCACAGAAGTCAGAATTTCAGTTATAACACACTGCGCATGAGCTCTAATAACAGACTGCGAATCCTCAGTTCGAGCACATTGCGCATGCTCAGTTTTCCAAATTCCAGATTTTACACACTGCGCATGCTCAGTTTTGAAAATTGTAGTTATAACCCCCTGCGCATGATCACTATGCCAAATTGTTCTTTTGACAGACTGCGCATGCTCAGTTTTGAAAATTGTAATTATAACCCCCTGCGCATGATCACTATGCCAAATTCCAGGTTTTACACACTGCGCATGCTCAGTTTTTAAAATTGTAGTTATTATCCCCTGCGCATGATCACTATGCCAAATTGTTGTTTTGACAGACTGCGCATGCTCAGTTTTGAAAATTGTAGTTATAACCCCCTGCGCATGATCACTATGCCAAATTGTTGTTTTGACAGACTGCGCATGCTCAGTTTTGATAATTATAGTTATAACCCCCTGCGCATGATCACTATGCCAAATTGTTGTTTTGACAGACTGCGCATGCTCAGTTTTGAAAATTGTAGTTATAACCCCCTGCGCATGATCACTATGCCAAATTGTTGTTTTGACAGACTGCACATGCTCAGTTTTGAAAATTGTAGTTATAACCCCCTGCGTATGATCACTATGCCAAATTGTTGTTTTGACAGACTGCGCATGCTCAGTTTTGAAAATTGTAGTTATAACCCTCTGCGCATGATCACTATGCCAAATTGTTGTTTTGACAGACTGCGCATGCTTAGTTTTGAAAATTGTAGTTATAACCCCCTGCGCATGATCACTATGCCAAATTGTTGTTTTGACAGACTGCGCATGCTCAGTTTTGAAAATTGTAGTTATAACCCCCTGCGCATGATCACTATGCCAAATTGTTGTTTGGACAGACTGCGCATGCTCAGTTTTGAAAATTGTAGTTATAACCCCCTGCGCATGATCACTATGCCAAATTGTTGTTTTGACAGACTGCGCATGCTCAGCCTTCCGTGTTCTAGTTATAACACACGGCGGGCGCTCAGTATTCCAATTTACGATTTTAAGAAACTGCGAATGATCAGTATTCGAAGTTCTAATTAAAACATTCTGCTCACGAAGCCAAGTTCCTGTATTAATACACTGTGCATATTCAGTCTTTCGAATTCCAATTATAGGCTAACATACTTTGTCAGTATTCAATTTTGAATTTTAAACACACTGCGCTTGCTCACTCATCGAAGTTCCTGTTTCAACGCACGTGATCATTATTCGAAGATCTAGTTCAGGCATGTCAAAACCCTACCTGGAAGGAGTGAATCGGCTTGGAGGGGAACGCGACAGAGCTGTACAGTACCTATAGTAGCAGATCAGCTTTTTTTTCAGTAACACAGATCAGTACGGGTGCTCATTGAGCTGTGATTGTGAATGCGTTATGGAAAATAAAGTGTGGAGTCCACAGATATAACGAAGAAGAGAAATCACGAATCATATAACATAACTGTTATGATGTTTTCCTCAGCCAACATTAATTATTTTAAAATGAAAGGCTTTCATCATATCATGTGGACCTACTAGTGATGTGAGAATTTAAATCAGATTAGTAAAGTTCTCAAAATATGATATTCGCCAGCTCTTATTTCTTAATTAGTACTTTCACGGCAAGACAAACATGACAGTGATGTTGTTTTGGAGTCTGTACTAACACAGCCATCAATGGTTAGACGACTTACCACTTTTATTTGATAAGCTGATAAGTGATGAGAATACATGTGAGGCTCTTGAGGTTGTAAGGGAAGGAAGAAAGCAACTATTTGTAAGACGGATAAATTTTTTGGAAAAATAATACATAATGGCGAATTTTCCACCTCACGTTACTATATTATCTAATATACTTACGTTAATAAATCTTTAAACCTGACATGAAGAAAATGCCCTCGCTTCACAGCTTGTGAAGTACTCTTTTAACTCAATTCAGTAACGCTCCCAACTTGCTGATACTTGCTCTCAACGTTTTCCAAATAAACTATATATAAATTTAAATTCAAGCTTAATTTATCCAATTTATTAATAATAATGTGAATTTATATTAATATACAGCAAGGAAATGATTCCAGTGTAAAAGCCTCACAATGTCCTATTGCATGTAATTGGGAGTAAAATATTTCTTTAACATTTGTGCACCAATGGTCCCAATAATGCTTGAGGAACAATGAAAGAGTATTACTTTGAAATAATCAGTACCTACTGTGTAAAATGAAATACTGTGTTCGTTTTTTGTTGTTTCGAAATTACTGCAATATTTATATTTTCTTCAAATACTGTATACAAATCATGTAAATAAATTATTCTATACAAACGACTGGTGAATTGTAACTGAGTAAGTCTATTGTTTCTTGTGTTACAATTATTGTCGAATATAGACACTGACAATAATTGTGTTTTTTCCTTCTGCTAAGTATGTTTATAATGTCGAAATGTCAATTTAATTGAACACTAGAAGTGCAGAATAGCTTCTTGTACATCCCTCCCGCTAAGAACTGGTAAGAGCAACACGTGAATGACGCAATCTGCACAGACCGGCGTTCCGCGCATATACACTGCACTTTCAGTGTCTGATTTTTGACATGCCTGATCTAGTTATATCATGGGCATGGTCACTTCGCCAAGTTCTTTTTTTAACATACTGCGCAGGCACAGCATTTCGAGCTCCAGATCTAACACAATGCGCATGCTCAGAATGCCTAGTCTCTCTCTCCCTCCCTTCCTCTCCCTCCTCCCCCCCTCTCTCTCTCAGTGGTTTATGGAACCTTGAGCGAGTACACAGCTTGTGATGGAAGCCATCATGTATTGCCAGTCTATTCAGTGCGCTCCTGCTCTTAAGGGATGAAGTAGCTGATTGGCGCGGCATTCTGTATTGGGGGTTGCATTGATGTCGCGAAGTAAACACTGTTACTTTTGGAACATTGCAACATTAGTTTTATCGAAATATTGCACAAATTAATGGTCGTATGAAAATAATATTATTTGACAAAACGTTACCAAACGACGTGATCTGTTTTGTGTGTGAAGAATTTAAAAAAATTACCTTCTGTCCTGTACAGATTAATTTGGGAACTTACGTTAATGTATGTGCAATGAATACGTGCAGTGGTCCACTCACAGTGATATAATGTAAAAGAATTATGCTAGTGTATAGCCTTGTTTAGTTGTGTAATAATTGAAAAATAGACTATCTAATTATATAAAATAGTGTATGACTTAAGAGAATTTATTTGTTGAAGGATATGATATTAACCATTAATGAGTCAATTGCTAACACATTGCGCATGATCAGGAATGAAAGTTTCATTTATAAAATATAAGCTCACTATGTC
This sequence comes from Periplaneta americana, assembly GCF_040183065.1. Lineage (NCBI taxonomy): Eukaryota > Metazoa > Arthropoda > Insecta > Blattodea > Blattidae > Periplaneta > Periplaneta americana. The sequence goes on from NC_091130.1 coordinate 112,254,933, forward strand.
AAGTTCCTGTTTTAACAAACTGCGCATGCTCAGTCTTCCAAGTTCCAGTAATAAAACACTGCGCGTCCTCAGTATTCCATTTTCCATTTTAAACAATGATCTTTGAATGGTTGTATCGTGGACCATAGTTGTGTTACAGGACCATAGTTATGGGAATGACGGTACTTGTAAGTAATAGACAACACGAATCAGTACATGACTTAAAGAGTAAATATAGATAATGCACCATAATGTTGCCTGTTTTACTGCTATAATAAATAGGTCTACAATCCAAAGCATACCGTACATAAACAAATACTTTACATAACGTTATTCTTCGGTAGCTTTGAAACCTAGCTTTTCCAGTTTGTATTTCGCTTTCGAGATAAATACATATACGGTATTCGTAAAATTAGGAGTAAATGAAATACCAGTATACTATAAATTTGTCTACAATTTTCAACGTTGTCATTACTAAGTTAGATGCGAATTTAAACCACTTATATTAATCAGCTTTTTTGTGATTAGATACGAGTATATAGATTAATTGCTATAGATCCAAAGAATAAAATTTTATTTTTGTCATTTTGAATTTTTTAACAAGTACGGTAACTTGTACCAATTTATGTGGAAACGTAAATGTAAACTTTTAAAGCTTCAGAAGTGTATTGACGTTCTGGTGTGTTTATTATGTTCGCTTCTTGTTCCAGTGTTGTCTGCGTTGTTCACATCACGACAGTTTCTTGTGATTTACGCAGTTAGCAAAACTTTTGTTTAAAGTAAACACATTGCAAATAATAAAACAAGACTTCGCTTTAATCAGACTAAAAGGTACTATATTTAATAAAAGATCACGTTTCTACAGATGCTCGCAAGAACAATATATTTACTACTATAGACTCTTACCACTTTAAAAATATTTTGTACATTTGTTAATTACTCAAAGCAATTTCTCTCGCAACATTAATCTGGTTTAGAAAACAAAAAGTGTCTTAAGAAAAATTTTCTCTTTTACTTTACAACGCATCCGTTTGTGTACAGTAGGCCTACATATAAACGAGTGCGAGTATTTGGAACATTCCGATATTTTTCTGAGTCTACTTGCGTGAATATCATACGGATAGTCGAATTTCCACATTGCTAAAATATTATTGTAGTATTTTGATCTTATCGACTTTGGTACATAAAGTACAACAGGTACATAAAAATGTATCCTTATTCTATGTAAAAAAGTAGGCTATATAGATGCATAAACAGAGTAATTCACGAAATTATGTTATTGCTAGGCTTTATTTAATGTAAATTGTACATTTCATCTTCACAAGGCATGACTAGAGCCCGGATTCTCAGGTTTTAATCTGTTTTATTCATGAGTAGCAACATCACTATTGTAACATATGAGGCGTTTAGAGCAGAAGTGGTGTAAGACACAAATGGGTAATGAGGGTTAAAAGGAACATTCTGTAAAATACAGCGCAAAGTAGCAATAAATATTCAATTTATTTAAACTATTAATAGTCAGAGGGTAGCAAGAAGGACATATTAATTGCTACTTTGCGATGTATTTTAGAGAATTTTTACTTTAAACCTCACTACCCAATTTTGACTTACACCACTTTTGCTCTGAACGGCTCATATAATTTCTGTTCACTTAGCCTTAAATGTTTTTAATCTGTAAGGACATTTTTTTGTCTTCTTTGTTGGGTACACAATTTTAACACTTATATAATCACTGATTAACTGAGTAAGTAAGTATGAATATTGTGTCTTACTGAAGAATTAACGCTTTGAAAGGATTTTTTTTTCGATTGTATGAGTGGAATACGAATTATATAGGCCTACTTATTTTTGTCATGAGAAAGTAACTGGGTAAGAACTGAATGCTAATCAGAAAACATAAATTTTTGTTTCTGTAATGCTGATGATATAGGATTTCTTATTGATTATGTGAAATATTATTTCATTAAAAAGGCATTTATTTAGAAACACGCCCAATTTCCGTTTCTAGACATGAAAAATGTAGAAGCTTTGATTGAAATCGATACTCTTACTGGTTGCATGACTGTCACTCGGGAAAATTGAATGTGCTTCGTCTGGGTTATTTTTGACATGATTTACTTCATTTTCATATTCGAATACAGTCTTTATAACACAAATCTTTTAAGTTAGAGATCGATTTTAGGTCTAACACAGACTCCTGACAATGTTGTCATTGAAAAAACTATGATTCTGCAAAACATAAAGGTGTATTGTTTGTATTATTTGAACTGTTTTATTAGTGAAGCGACATGAATCAGTGAAGTTATGGTTTATAGTGGCAGTGAATAGTTTCGATCAGTGATAATTTATAGTGTTAATGAAATGTGTTCTATAATGTCAGCGAAATGTGGTTATAGTGTCAGCGAAATGTGTTCTAAAGTGTCAGTGAAATTTATCATAGTGCCAGTGCAGTGAGTGAGATGAGAGTGAAACGAAAGATTATCAGTACCAATGTGAAACTTATGTAGGACCTATATATAATTATGTAGGTTGTAATGGAAAATTAGGTTCACTTATTAGGCCTAACTAGATTATTTGAACTATTGTGACTTTTTTAAATTGTAATTATTGTGTATTTTGTAATTACTATGTATTTTCATTATATATTATGCATTAATTGCACTATGTTTTAATTTTTATTGTGTTTTAATTGTTTTATTGTGTATTAATTTGTTTTATTGTGTATTAATTGTAATTATTGTGTGTAATTAAGTTACCACTGTCACCGAGTGTTTGCAGACTTTCAGTGTAAATAAATACATATACATATACGTACATACACATATACAAAGTAATGAGAAGTTCGGGAAAGAGAGAAAGAGAAAATATAAAGACAAAAGGAAGAATCAAACGAAAGTAACTAAAAGAAAAATTAGAAAGAAAAATTTTAACGCACAAAAGAGAAAGCAGGAAAGGATAATTTGACAAGCAAAATCAAGATATGTAAAATAAAAGTCAGCAAAACGGAACTTAACAAAATAAATGAAAAATTTATAGCAGAACAATTTAAAGAGCAAACATAAATAAACAGGAAATTACACATTAAAAGACACTTCGTACAGGGCACATGACCCAGTGCTAAAAAAACGTCCAGACACATTTGGTACAGTATATGTTATTCATATGGGCAGGGCATGTAGCACGTATGGGCGAATCCAGAAATGCATATAGAGTGTTAGTTGGGAGACCGGAGGGAAAAAGACCTTTAGGGAGGCCGAGACGTAGATGGGAGGATAATATTAAAATGGATTTGAGGGAGGTGGGGTATGATGATAGAGACTGGATTAATCTTGCACAGGATAGGGACCGCTGGCGGGCTTATGTGAGAGCGGCAATGAACCTTCGGGTTCCTTAAAAGCCATTTGTAAGTAAGTAAGTAAGTATATGTTATTCATTGCATATGATCCAATGCCAAAAAATCGTCCAGAGATATTTGGTACAGTACATTTGGTACACTGCATATGATTCAATGGTAAAAAAGCGTGCAGACACATTTGGTACAGTATATTTTATTCATTGCATATGATCCAATGCTTAAAAAAACGTCCAGAACATTTGGTACAGTACATTTTGTACACTGCATGTGATTCAATGCTAAAAAATATCCAGAGACATTTGATACAGCATATTTATTATATTACATGATCCAATGTTAAAAAAAATCCAGAGACATTTGGTACAGCATATTTGACATGTATATTGCATATGATCCAATGCTAAAAAGTCTAGAGACATTTGTACAGTATATTTGGTACATGTTGCAATGCTAAAAAGACGCCCGGAAACATTTGGTAAAATATATTTGGTACATTGCATATGACCCAATTCTAAAAGAACGTCCAGAGACATTTATTACAGTATATTTGGTACATTACATATGATGCAATGCTAAAAAGACGTCCAGAAACATTTGGTACATTGCATATGAGAAAATGCTAAAAAATGTCCAGAGACATTTGGTACAGTGTATTTGATATGTATATTGCATATGATCCAATGCTAAAAGAAGTCCAGAGACATTTGTACAGTATATTTGGTACATTGAATATGTTACAATGCTAAAAAGACGCCCGGAAACATTTGGTACAATATATTTGGTGCATTGGATACGACCCAATTCTAAAAGAACGTCCAGAGACATTTGGTACAGTATATTTCGTACATTACATATGATCCAATGCTAAAAACACGCCCAGAGACATTTGGTACAGTATATTTGGTACATTACATAAGATCAATTCTAAAAAAAATGTCCAGAGACATTTTGTGCAGTATATTTGGTACATTACATAAGATCAATTAAAAAAAATGTCCAGAGACATTTGGTACAGTATATTTGGTATACTGCATATGATCCAATGCTAAAAAAACGTCCAGAAATATTTGGTACGGTATATTTTGTATGTATATTTCATATGATAAAATGCTAAAAAAAGTCCAGAGATATTTGTACAGTATATTTGCTACATTGCATATGTTCCAATGCTAAAAAGACTCCGGGAGACAATTGGTACATTGCATATGACCCAATTCTAAAAAATACGTCCAGAGACATTTGGTACTGTATGTTTGGTACATTGCATATGATCCAATGCTACAAAAGAAGATCAGAGACAATGGTACTGTATATTTGGTATGCGTGCATTGCATATGGTGCAACAATAAAACGTCCAGAGACATTTGGTACAATGATCGGTACAGCATATTAAGTATAACCCATTTGGTCCAATAAAGAAGTCCAAAGACATTTTTTTACAGTACATATATATGGGCCAGTACAAAAGGTAGACAACTCAAAATTTAAAGTTTGGAGAAAACTGCATTTTAGAGCTCCATGTTGCAGTGAAAAATATAATTATTAACAGATTCTAATTTGAAACTTACAGTATATATAAATTTACGTAAGTCATATTTAATTAACAGAACTCAGATAACTAAAATTCTTAATCACTTTAGCAATATCAAAATGTAAAATTAAACGCATTACAGAGCACTGTTTTAGAGCCAATTTTATTTTTAATATAGGCGCTATATAAATTATAAAATAACAATATCCATTATGATGTAACATTGGCTTCTGTTTCTGTGAAAAACATTATTTCTGCCATGTTATTTATGACTTACAATTTCATATGTAAAATTCAATAAACTGCAAATGTATACTGTATTTGTATTTGTTGCCGATTTACAGTCAATTAGAGAAAATTAGAGAAAATGCAACCATGAGTACACATATAACATATATTTGTAAGACAAATTAATAAACCGTATATCCTGGACATCATTCAACACTGGATCATGTCGATTCTATCAAATATAACCATTCAAGTAAATATCCTGGATATTTTTCAGTATTAGAAGAAACGAATTGTACCAAATACAACCATTGTACCAAATATTCTGGACCTTTTTCAACATTGGACCATATGGGCTGTACCAAATGTCACTGGATTTATTTTGTTTGTACCAAATATCAATGGACCATTACTGCTATTGGACGATATGGGTTGTACACTGAAGCTCAAAGATATCTGACTTACGATTTTATGATCATGTAAGCGAACTTTCCAACCTTGGGATAAGTCAGAACCAAAGATATAAAAAAATTGACAAACTTTGAAGCAGTTCCGCTAGTTCTCAATAGGTGGCACCATTATTGGGACAGTTAAAAAAGTGTCAGAGAAAATGATTATGTAGCTTAAGCATAATTATTATCACAATTGACAATATCAGCGGTTTCCAGCTAAACCCAGTGTTGTTTTACAATCAGTTCAGTGGGATGAAAAACTGAATTCCATAATGCGGGAATATTTATCTACAATTGGCAACAGTGACCATTATCTTCGCCATCTATGAATAGAAGCAATAATTAAAGAATCCACATTTACACCAACAAATTATGGAGCACTATCGATTAGTCGGATCAGATATCTTTGAACGTCAGTGTACCAAATGTCCAATAATCAAGTTACTTTATCAATGAATATAATTTATTTATTAATACATTATAATCTAGACCCCTGATATCGTAGTCATTTAATATAGTATTTTCTTGTAAGGAGGTAGCATTGCAACATCTGAGTGCACTTATATGCCATTATTCCGGAGAGAAAAACACAGCTGGGACCTACCGGCGCTATCACTCCCAACAGCTGCTCATTCCGGAATTTGATGAAGAAATATGAGCACTAAGCGAGGCGGGGCTCCTTGGGAATTGATAAAATCATATAATCAATGCTGGAACATTTATATTCTTCTCCCAATATTTACTGTCCTTTAATCCTGCATGTTGAATTAGTGACAAAGAGAATAGAGTTGAATTAAGTAGTACATATACGTCAAAAAGCTACCGTCGCGTCCATTGAACAATGTAATAATATCTTTCAATTTATGAGAATAATAAACTTCGTAACAATTTCTTCTTGCTTAAAACATATTTGTGAGAAAATTGAAATGAAAATGAATACAATAACAACTTCCTTATTTATGGGCTACCACACCGGACAGAATGCATTGATATAGAATTTAAAGAGAATAGCAAAACCGATAAGAAATAAGCAATGGAAACAGAGATGCTCAACAATAACAATTTTTTATATAGAATTAGAAACATATCGTAAAGACAGATCATTTCAAACGCGTTACAAAGAACACAACACAGCCATAACAAAACTACAAAACACTTCCACATATGCAGAACACATCATAAATGCTAACCACACTTACAGAGACATAAACACAGACATGGAAATTCTACATATTCAACCAAAAAGCAAGAATCTAAACACAATAGAACAATACAAAATATATAGGCACACAAAAACATATCCAAATGAAATTCTCAACACACAACTCAATTTCAGAACACACACACTCTTTTACTCCACATTACAATACACAAACACACCCCCCCCTAGGAAACACAAACAAAAAGGCGTCAAGAACAGCACCAACCAATTCTGAAGATGGCCCATAACAGGCGAAAGTATGTTAACCAGGTACGGTAAAAATTTTAAAGCGAGAAAAACATATAATACATATTCCATGCCATGGGTAGTGTTAAAAGTTGTGTAATCAAGATGTATATTTAATTACTTTTATATTTTAATATGTAAATGCTTTACGATTGTAAATCAAATATGCAAATTTGATATTGTTTTTAAAGATAATTATTAGCTATTTTAATATTCTGAATAGTGTTTTATGTAGAGTAATGTATGTATATTAAGCTAGTAACTTTTATAGTAGCTCAGATGTAAAAAAAAAAAAATAATTTTGCTAATTTTTTGTTGGCCAGTGGTGTACCTCTCCCCTTAACTTAATAAATAATGGAAACAATGAACAACAATTCGACCATTGTGCAGTTCACATTACCGCTCTCAAAAGTCGTGAAATTATGATTTAGGGGTTTATCGGAAGATATGCTTAAAACGACAGCTAAATAAATTGGGAATGCAAATTGATGTGATCCAATGAGATGTGTTTATGTGGAGACACGATATGCCTACTACAGCGTTATGTGAACCTCAAACATAACATCAATATCCTTGCGTCCCTCTGTGAATGCAAATTAGGTTTAGAAAACTGTGCGGTAATACATTAAAACACTTTACCATGCATATTTAAAAACGTATTTTTACGCTTGGAAGAGGAGTTGTCAGGAACGTGGGATATGTTGTATTTAATTAATCTCCTTTCCTGTGCTTGACAGGGTACAGATTAGAGCGGATAGCAATGCTCATGGCTGTGTCATATGACCAATTAGAAGGGCATTTAAAATGATTACAGGGGATGAAGGTTAAAAACAGAGAGACGGCGATTTCCACTTCGCGTGCATTTCAAACTTTCGTGAGTGGCTACGTAGTCCTCGAGAACACGGTGCCTGTGCATCATAGGTAACCAAAATGTAACATGAACGAAAACCCCAAGTGTAGTTAACTGTTGAAAGCATAGGAGCAATTAAATGGTGCCACTGCAATACGATTAAATTCGCTTCATACAAGAGTACTTCAACCACCATTAAAAAAATGCATAAACCTTATAAGTAAATGTTAAATGTTAGAATTATTATTGTTATGACGACGATACATTTTGATAATAATCATTCAGCAATTATGGTTTGAGAATGTCAGGTAACATTGCAATCAATCCTGGTAAACATTTCATGGAATCTCAATGGAGTCCTATCTTAATTTCTTTAGTGAAAAGTCCTGGAATGACACTGAAAATTAAATAAATACAGAATTTTCTCAGTTTACTGAAATATGTTAAACTTACTTACTTACTTATGACTTTTAAGGAACCCGGAGGTTCATTGCCGCCCTCACATAAGCCCGCCATCAGTCCTTATCCTCAACAAGATTAATCCAGTCTCTACAATCATATCCCATCTCCCTCAAATCCTTGTAATATTATTCTACTATCTACGTCTCGGCATCCACAAAGTTCTTTTTCCCTCCGGCCTCCCAACTAACACTCTATATGCATTTCTGGATTCGTCCATAAGTGCTACATGCCCTGCCCATTTCAAACGTCTAGATTTAATGTTCCTAATTATGTCAGGTGAAGAATACAATGCAGAATATAGTAAAATATATTATTATTATTATTATTATTATTATTATTATTATTATTATTTACATAGTAACAACAAATTCTGTGAGATTCTGGTTGATATACAGTGTGTCCGGCTCAAAAGTATAAAATTTCATTATTTTATCACTTGAAAACTATTGTTGACATTTACACTCAGTTTCCTTCTACGCGTAGGGCAACTCAAAATGTTTTTTGCATACCTAATACACCTCGATATGCTCACCATTAGAGGCGAGGCAGACGTCTAATCTCTATTCCACCTCTCTCCATGTGTTTTTCAGCATTGTGGTCCATTGCAAGTAAAACGTAATTTCAATGGTAGATATATAATAATAATGATTTATTTTAGCTGGCAGAGTTAAGGCCGTAAGGCCTTCTCTTCCACTCAACCAGCAAAAAGTGTATATACATATGCATGAACTTACAAAGAATTCAATAAATTTGATTTAGATGAGAGTTACATGTATACAAGAGTTATTTACGAATTAAACAACAAAATATTATGAACTATTAATTAAACAGTAAAATAAACTGTGTAGCAGAATTAAACTAAAATACATAGAATGTTAATATATTTCAAATGATTCTAGATAATACAAAAGAGATTATTATGAGACAATTTTGAAAATACAGCACAATCAGGATGATGTCTAAAGAAAAAAGTAACAGTGTAGTCAGTGATAGTTAAAATCAGTATGCTTGGAGTGAAATGCTAATAAGGTTATCTTTTAAGCTGTTCTTAAAGGTGTTTGTTGTCTTGCAGCCCCTAATACTTTGTGACAAGGAATTCCATTGACGCGAGGTGGATATTGTAAAAGATGAGGAATAACAAGATGTTCTATGAAGAGGTATATTTAGCGTGCCACAGATAAGTGATCTGGTATTTACGTCGTGGTTAGAGTATAGATAAGAGAAACGAGACGAAAGGTAATTTGGTGTTGAGGTGTGCAGAATTCGAAAGAGTAAAGACAAATCGTTACAAGCCAGAGAAAAGACTGTAATAGAATCTTGCGAATATGTTTAGCTTCAGCTTATTCTATTGATACTAAGAAAAATAAAACATAGCACAGAAAGTTCCACGACATTTCGAAGGACAGCTCTAAATAATCATCTTGTGGTGAATAGAAGAACTAGAAGAAATGTACACGCCTTGTTTATTTTGCTGCATGTGGGTAAGTCGATGTGAGAGACTAAAGATTGAAGACAGGAGAGGAGGCTGTATCCACGATCCAACAGAACAAGGTATGATAATTTTAGAACCACAATTACTTGAATAAATAAACTACGAAGTAATATAAAACTAAAGAAGTGTTCGGTGATGGATGGGAGAATGAAATGAAAGCAAAGACAAGTATACAAAACTGAGTATAAATAGAATAAATCACAGAAACTGAAGAACAACAGCCAATGTGTTTCGACCTAGGAGGTCGTAGAGCATATTAATAGAAGCGGATTTATTCAAATGCTATTCTTATACCTTCCTGACTAGAAATGAAAAGTGTCCAATTCAAATCTTCATTGATTAGACATAATTATTCTGTACTAAATATCGTACAGGCTACACATGCTATAGTTCCGATACATCTTGCTCTCATATTATTCACATCGATCTTTTTTCTAAATAATTATTACCCATAACTCCACACAGGCGAGTAGAAACGCGGTGGAACTTGGAACTACATAATATTACAGCTGTTAGGTACACCGACTTTCAAAGATATCTGACTCCTATAATCGATAATGATCGATGATTTGTTTAATAGATGGCGGAGATAATAGTCATTGTTGCCAATCGTAGAGAAATATACCCGTGTTACAGAATTCAATTTTTCATCCTACTCTACTGATTTTAAAACAACACTGAGTTTGGCTGGAAACCGCTAATATTGTCTATTGGAAGAATAATTTACGCTTAATCTACATAATCATTTTCCCTGACACTTTTTAACGGCTTCCAATAATGGTGCCACCTATTGAGAACTAGAGGAACTCTTTCAAAGTTTGTCAATTTTTCATGTCTTTGGTTCTGACCAACGAGTTAGAAGAGAGATTATAGTGTGGCCAAGTAGTCCTGTACAGCGCTCTTTGCGGTGACTCCGCAAAACACGGCAGATATGAAATAAGCGCCTACCGTTGTAAAAATTTGTCTGGTTACAACGTTGTGTATATGGAGATAAGAAGTACGAAAAAAAAACAACAAAAAAAATGCCTCTTGTGTATGCTGCATATAACTGTAATAACAAAAGGAAAAAGACAAGTGATATGTCAAATTTCAGGTAAATCTTATGAAGTTAAGTCCATAGTTTTGTTAATTAGCGGCATTTTTTATGCGTGAATGTGTAACAAAACCCGACATACCATGCGGTGTGTACAGTAATTTTCTTTTCCTGCAGATTCTCTTTGAAAAAAAAAGGAACCGGTCAAACAGAGGGTAATAAATATGAAACGAGACAAATGGTATACTCCAACAAAACACTTGTTTATAATTTATGGTGCAGTTTCACACAACCTGTTGTTCAAGTCACTATATTATTTACTGTAGTTTTGGTGAACTGCATTTTCTGGAAAAAAAAAAATAAATAAAATAAAATAAAAAATAAGATAAAATAAAAAATAAGAATAAAAAATGAAATTAACCCTGTCTTCATTATGTCGTAAGCTTTACGTTTCGTAGGTGAGGATCTGGAGTTCATGTTCTTCTGTAAATGTGCAGGAAAATCAGCAATTGTTTGTACTGCCTCGTCAACAACTGCCTCCTATTTTGTCTCCTGATTGTGAAGCATGTAGGAAGCTGTGTTTCGTACCATGCCATTTAACCATTGTCGTGTATTTTACCCACTGATTTAACAAATCTTTGATTTCTAAAGGAAAAGTGTAAGTTACTCTGTTCTATAAACTTAATGCATAAGTAATTGCAATGTATTAATATTATTATTATTATTGTTATTATTATTATTATTATTATTATTATTATTGTTATTATTATTATTATTAAAAAATCTAACGAGTTCAAATGACTGATCTTATGCAAGTTTTAATAATTTATCTGCTGAGACTTTTGATGACTTTTTTAATCAATAAGGTTAGTGACATTATTAATGGTATTGGACCCAGCGTAAATAATTTTAGTACTTTTTAATATTCGAGTAATATAAGTGGTTCTCTTAATTCGTTTAATTTTAGAGAATTTTCAGTTGAGGATGAGCATAAAAAAGTTATCTCTAAGTAATAATAGAAGCTTAGATATTTTTGGTATTAATTCTGTAATACTTAAGTTAGCTTCGCCTTATATTTGTGAACCATTAAGTATTTTGTTTAATAAGTGTATTGGAATGGATTGACACACAACCAAATAGATCACATCTTGATAGATAAACGGAGACATACTAGTATAGTAGATATTCGAACTTTCAGGGGTGCAGACTGTAATTCTGACCATTATTTGGTGATTATCAGTAGCCAAGCGAGTAGAGCAACAAGTTAATATTACTAAATTCAATATTTTGAAATTAAAGAACGAGGAAGCTAAGCAAAATTATCAGGTCGAAATTTCGAATAGGTTTGCCACTTTAGAAAGTTCCGACGAAGTTGAGAAAGAATTAGATGTTAATAGCGTGTGGGAAAATATCAGAGATAGTATCAAAATTGCAGCTGAGCAGAGCATAGGTTATTATGAAACTAAGAAAAAGAAACCGTGGTTTGATGAAGATTGTTGCATGGTAGTAGAAAGAAGGAAACAAGCAAAATTGAAATTCTTACAGGATCCAGTTGAGGAGAAGAGAGATAATTATTTCAATGAAAGACGGGAAGCAAGTCGTACACTTAGGAATAAAAAGAGAGGTTACTTGAAGGAAAAACTGAATGAGGTAGAAATAAATAGTAAGAATAAAAACATTCGAGATTTATACAAGGGTATAAAGGATTTAAGAACGGATATCAGCCAAGGAAAAACGTGATCAAGGATAAGAATGGTGACTTGCTTGCAGACTCTCCATCAATCCTAAACAGATGGAAAAACTATTTTGCGCAACTACTAAATGTACATAGGCCAAATAGAAATGATCGGGACGAAATTGAAATACAAACTGCTGAGCCATTTATACCCGAACCCACGCTTTCAGAAGTCGAAATTGCGATAGAAAATCTGAAAAAGTACAAGTCTCCAGGTATCGATCAAATTCCAGCAGAATTAATACAAGAGGGTGGAAGTGCATTATATAGCGAAATTTATGAACTTGTACTTGCTATTTGGGAAAAGGAAATTGTACCAGAACAATGGAAGGGGTCCATAATTGTACCTATTTTTAAAAAGGGGGACAAAACCAACTGTGGTAACTTTCGAGGAATATCACTTTTGTTGACGTCGTACAAATTGTTGTCCAATATTCTTTTGAGAAGATTAACTCCATACGTAGATGAAATTATTGGGGAACATCAGTGCTGTTTTCGGCGTAATAGATCGATTATTGATCAGATTTTTTGTATTCGACAGATAATGGAGAAAAAATGGGAGTAGGATAAACATTGGTAATTTCGTGATAATTTCATGAATACTAATTTAAAATGCAAATGTGTAAATATATTCTTATTCCGATTTTTTCATCTAAAAGACGATAACTTGCTGTACAAATCTGGAGACATAAAATATTGGATACGTTCTTGAATATGTGCCAAAAACCACTTTTACAACTTAAGTTGAAAGGTTGGTTATTTCGTGATAACCTTGGTAATTTCGTGATATTGCATTGCTAATTTCGTGAGAGGTAGAAAAATTGTGGAAAAATTCATTAAAGTCAAATAAAATTCTCATTTATTGTTACAAGACTTCAAACATAGTAATTCCGTCTAATATTCATAGCAAGAAAACATAGAAATACATATTAACACATAATAAGAATGAAATCAAAGTAAAAATTGAAATTGAAAAGGGATCTTCTTTGCCCTGAAAGGGTGAACACTTTTATTACGGACTTTACAATAGCCTTTATTACTAGGGCAACTCCAAAAGTAATGCATAACATTTGTTTAAAAATTATATTTTTATCCTACAGCTTTGCTATTTTCACAGAATGTAGATGCACCCTTAAGGAACAAAATGTCACTTTTCCACATAATCCCCGTCCCTTTCAACTGCCTTACGTAACCTAGGAACGAGGGCCTGTAGACCAGCACGGTAAAAGTCTGGACCGACACGTCTGAGGCGCTCTTTAGCAGCGTGCACAAGGGAGTCATCTTCTAACCTCGTTTCGCCAAGAGATCCTTCAGTTTACCGAAGAGATGGTAATCGCACGGTGCCAGTTCAGGACTGTAAGGCGGTTGTTTCACTGTTGTCTATCCGAATTTTCTGATCTGGTCTGTGGTCTTGTGACTGACATATGGCTGTGCGTTGTCGTGCAATAGCAGAACACCCTGCTTCTCCCGATGTCGTTGAACACGACTCAGTCAAACTTGAAGTTTCTTGAGAGTTGCAACATACAAGTCAGAATTAATGGTGGTTCCGTGTGGCATGATGTCCACAAGCAAGAGTCCTTCTGAATCGAAAAACACAGTAGGCATAACGTTTCCTGCCGAATGTGTACTTTTGAATTTCTATTCCTTTGGTGAATTTGCATGATGCCACTCTATTGTCTGCCTCTGTCTCCGGTCCAAAATAGTGGAGCCATGTTCCATCTTCTGTCACAATTCTTGCAAGTAAGTCATCTAGCACTTATCATTGACACTTAGCATGATAACAAATCAAACAGAAGCTACACTGAACCCACTGCGTCTCCGTTTCCTTTTTTGTTATCACATCTTGTCTTCATATTTCTAAAATGCCTATTGTAATACAATTTTTTAAAATAATATAAAATGTAAACTTAATGCTCAACAAAATTTCGCCTCAAACACCTAAGATTTCTAACAGTAAATCTAAGCCTGTATGGCGACTACAGATGTATCTAAAATTCCAAAAACATTTCCTAAAATTTCATGAAGATACAATAAATCTTTGTACCAAATATCATATGCTTACCTTTAGTAATAAGCCTGTAATATAATTACAAACATCCACAAAATTAGTGTGTCTCAGAAGTCGACACTAACTTGCTCTCTCCAAACATAAAAGCTCACTGAAGCAACTACAATAGTCACACAAAGCTTAGCTGTATGTTTCTGGAAACTGGACAACATATGCAATCCCTTGGCGGAAATTTGTATCTCGTAACACCATTGGTTAGTTCACAAAAGAGCAAAGAAAAAGTATCATGAAATAACCACTGCCACGAAATTACCAATGTTTACCCTATAAGGGTACAGTACATCAGTTATTCATAGATTTCAAAAAGGCATATGACTCGGTTCAGAGGGAAGTAATATATGATATTCTTATTGAATTTGGTATCCCCAAGAAAGTAGTTCGATTAATTAAAATGTGTCTCAGTGAAACATACAGCAGAGTCCGTATAGGTCAGTTTCTATCTGATGCTTTTCCAATTCACTACGGGCTAAAGCAGGGAGATGCACTATCACCTTTACTTTTTAACTTCGCTTTAGAATATGCCATTAGGAAAGTTCAGGATAACAGGCAGGGTTTGGAGTTGAACGGGTTACATCAGCTTCTTGTCTATGCGGATGACGTGAATATGTTGGGAGAAAATACACAAACGATTAGGGAAAACACGGAAATTTTACTTGAAGCAAGTAAAGCGATCGGTTTGGAAGTAAATCCCGAAAAGACAAAGTATATGATTATGTCTCGTGACCAGAATATTGTACGAAATGGAAATATAAAAATTGGAGATTTATCCTTCGAAGAGGTGGGAAAATTCAAATATCTTGGAGCATCAATAACAAATATAAATGACACTCGGGAGGAAATTAAACGCACAATAAATATGGGAAATGCGTGTTATTATTCGGTTGAGAAGCTTTTATCGTCCAGTCTGCTGTCCAAAAATCTGAAAGTTACAATTTATAAAACAGTTATGTATGGTTATGAAGCTTGGACTCTCACTCTGAGAGAGGAACATAGGTTAAGGGTGTTTAAGAATAAGGTGCTTAGGAAAATATTTGGGGCTAAGCGGGATGAAGTTACAGGAGAATGGAGAAAGTTACACAACGCAGAACTGCATGCATTGTATTCTTCACTTGACATAATTAGGAACATAAAATCCAGACGTTTGAGATGGGCAGGGCATGTAGCACGTATGGGCGAATCCAGAAATGCATATAGAGTGTTAGTTGGGAGATCGGAGGGAAAAAGACCTTTGGGGAGGCCGAGACGTAGATGGGAAAATAATATTAAAATGGATTTGAGGGAGGTGGGATATGATGATAGAGACTGGATTAATCTTGCACAGGATAGGGACCGATGGCGGTCTTATGTGAGGGCGGCAATGAACCTTCGCGTTCCTTAAAAGCCATTT
The DNA here is from genome assembly GCF_040183065.1 of Periplaneta americana. NCBI lineage: Eukaryota > Metazoa > Arthropoda > Insecta > Blattodea > Blattidae > Periplaneta > Periplaneta americana. The sequence continues at coordinate 112,270,952 of NC_091130.1, forward strand.
GCAAATAAGTAAGTAAATATTGGAATGTCTGATTTTCCTAAAATCTTGAAGTATTCTGAAGTTATTCCGATTTTTAAAAAAGGTGTCAAATCACATATGGAAAATTATAGGCCAGTGACTATTGTACTTATGATGGCGAAGGTATTTGAATCTCTTATTAATGATCAGATAATTAATTATTTTGAATCCAATAATTTATTATCTACTTCCCAATTTGGTTTCCGTAAAAATCGTAATAGTTGTGATCCTGTTCTTTCACTAGTAGGTGAATGTTTGAAAGGTCTTGAAAAGAAAAAATATATTTTATATAAATTTTATGATATAACAAGAGCTTTTGACACCATATCCCATGATATATTAGCTGACAAATTAGTGTTTTATGGTTTTAGTTCAGAGGCAAAGAATCTTATAAATTCTTACTTAGATAATAGATTACAGTGTGTAGCTTATAATGGTTCACTATCACAGTTCAAGTCTTTAGTATATGGTGTACCTCAGGGATCTCTTTTAGGTCCTATATTGTTTATTATTCATATTAATGATTTACCTAGTGTTGTAAATAGTAACTTTGTAAACCCATAGCTATTTGCTGACGATGCGGCTATTCAGCTAGATGCTGATTGCTATTCTGACTCTCAAGATTTGTTAGATGAGAATGATATCTTAATTGAGTCATGGTGATCTTCTAATTATTTATGTATTAATGAAAGTAAAGTGACAGATCTTAAATTTGGCTTAGATAGAAAAAGTGATGCGTTTCATAATAACATCAAATTTTTGGGTATTTATATTGAATGAGGTTTGTGCTCGGATAGCCATATCAATGTGATTTCGGGTAAGATATTTAAGGAATATTTATGTTAAGATGTTTGCCCAAAACTGTAGACACAAAAGTTCTATTAACAATATATTTTTCATATATTCATAGCCATCTTCAATATGAAGTTTTATTATGGCGGAATCATAGTTCATCTTTTAATATTTTTAAATTGCAGAAGAAAGCAGTGAGAATTATTTGTGGTGTTGGACCAAAAGAACATTGTAAACCTTTATTTCAATCCTGTAAAATTCTCACTCTTCCATCGCTATATGTATTGCAGTGTTTGTTACATACCTAAATGAATGTAATTAACCCTTTGAACTTGCATTTTCACGAATACCTTATGATTTATGCAGATACAAGACTACACAAAACAGTTTTTATTATATGTCTCTGACATTTTATAATAGCTTACCAAATTCAACAAAAAATTTAAATTATGATTCATTCAAATCGTTAATTAAAAGAAAATTGTATGAACACAGTTTGTATAGGATTAACGAATATTTCAACTTGGCAAACAATTTTGTATAACTTTATTTATATTGACCTTGCTATGCATAACGTACTTATGTCCAAGCAATAAAGAATCTATCTATCTGTCTGTCTGTCTGTCTGTCTGTCTGTCTGTCTATCTATCTATCTATCTATCTATCTATCTATCTATCTATCTATCTATCTATCTATCTATCTATCTATCTATCTATCTATCTATCTATCTATCCATCCATCCATCCATCCATCCATCCATCCATCCATCCATCCATCCATCCATCCATCCATCCATCCATCCATCCATCCATCCATCCATCCATCCATCCATCCATCCATCCATCCATCCATCCATCCATCCATCCATCCATCCATCCATCCATCCATCCATCCATCCATCCATCCATCTATCTATCTATCTATCTATCTATCTATCTATCTATCTATCTATCTATCTATCTATCTATCTATCGATCCATCCATCGATCGATCCATCCATCCATCCATCCATCCATCCATCTATTATTATTATTATTATTAATTATTATTATTATTATAATAATTATTATTCTTATTATTATTGTTATTGTATTTATAATTATTGAAAAGTATTTCTTCCTTTCATTTAATATGTAATTAATATATTTTCTGAAGAAAAAATCTTGTATGTTTTGAGTGCTTTTTAATGAAAAAATTGTGTAATATTTTTTATTTCTGCTCCTTGTGTCCTTCTTGCTTATACAAGAAGACGATGAGCTGTAACTTATAAAAAGCAGACCTATTTCGAAGACAAACGATAAACCAAATAAATGGTTCACTAGTAATGGACTTCAAACCTCTCTCTCTCTCTCTCCCTCTCCCTCTCTCTCTCCTTCGCACCCTCCCTCCCTCACTCTCTCTCCTTTGAATTTTTTTTCAAATTCTGAAGTTTTTTTTAATTTTTGAAGAATTTTGAACGTTTTTTTTTAAATTTCGTTTTCTTTTTATTTTTGAAAAATTTTTATTTTTTTTTGTAATTTTGAAAAATTTTTAAATTTTTATAATATTTGAAAAATTTTGAATATTTTTTTTAATTTGAAAAATTGTGAAATTGTTTTGATTTCTGGCAAATTTTGAAATATTTTTAATTTTTGAAAAATTTTTTGGAAATCTTTTTAATTTTTGGAAAATTTTGAAATTTTTTCATTTTTTGAAAAATTTTGAACATTTTTTTTGAAAATTTTGAAGTTTCTTTTTCATTTTTGAAAAATTTTGAAATTACTTGGAATTTTGAAAATTTTTGAAAATTTTTAATTTTTTTTTTTTTAATTTCAATTTTTTGTTTTTTCAATATTTTTTCTTCAAAGAATTTTTAAATTTTTTCAAATTCTTTAATTTGTTTTTTTTCACATTCTTTCGTAAGTATTCAAATTTTTTTTTCAAAAATCTTTTTTTTTGCTTTTTTTTAAATTTTTTATTTTTTTTTATGTTTTTCTTCCAAATATGTTTTCAAATTTTTTTATTTTGATTTTCCTTTCTTTCAATTTCTTTCATTTGCTTTCAAAAGAAAATATTATTTTTTTTCGCTTTTTAATTTTTTTTTCGTTTTTTTTCAAAGAATTTTTCTTTCAATATTCTTCTTTTTCAATGTTTTTTATTTTTTCAACTTCTTTTTAAATGCTATTTTTTGTCAACAATTTTCTTTGAAAAGATTGAATTTTTCAATATTTTATTTTTATTTTACTTTTATTTTTCTCAATTATTTTTGTTTTTGTTTTTTTTTTCTTATGTCCATTTTTTGTTCTTTTTTCTTCTCGGACGCGAATCGGTGCTCAGGAGCGAACCGGGAGTGAGTCGGGAGCTAATCGGGAGTGACTCGGGAGCAAATATGGAATTCACTGGGGACCGTAACGTGTGGGACTCAGGAGTGACTCGTGAGTGAATCGGTAGAGGCAGTAAATTTGGGCTGAAACAGGAGTGAATCGAGTGTCTCGGGAGTGAACCGGGAGCGTCAAGAATGAATCGGTAGTGACACAAGAGTGAATCGTGAGTGGCTGGGCCTTACATAAGAGTGAATTGGGAGTGATTCAGAGTGAATCGAGTGTCCCAGGAGTGAATAGGAGTAAAGAGAGAATCGAGCGTCTTGGGAGTGACAAGAGTGAATAGGGAGTGGCACAAGAGTGAAAAGGGAGTGGCTCGTGCGTGACAAGTTGTCTACTCGCTCAAGGTTCCATAAACCATTTTGAGAGAGAGAGATACTCGAACTGGGAACACTGGGCATGCGCAATATCTTATAAAAGAAACTAGGCATGCTGAGCATGCGCATTGTGTTAGATCTGGAACTCGGAATACTGTGCATGCGCATGTGTTAAAACTCGAACTTGAAATATTCAGCATGCGCAGTATATTAAACTGGAACTTGCAATACTGTGCATGAGGAATGGGTTGCATCTGGATTTTGGATTACAGTGAATGCGCAGTATGTTAAAACTGGAACTTGGAATATCTAGCATGCGCAATGTGTTTAAACTGGAACAAGGAATACTGAACGTGCTCAGTGTTATAACTAGAATTTGGAATACTGAGCATGCGCATTGTGATAAAACTGTAACTTTGAAATACTAAGCAGGCGCAGTGTGTCATAACTAGAATTAGGAATAATGAAAATGCGCAGTGTGTTGAAACTGGATCTTGGAATATCGGGCAAGGGCAGTGTTCTGAAACAGGAATTGGGAAAACTGAGCCACAGCAATGTGTTTAAAATAGAGAATGGAATAATAAGCACGCGCAGTGTATTATAACTGAAACTCCCGAGATTGAGCATGCACAGCATGTTAAAACAAGAACTTGCAATATCGAGCATACGCAATTTGTTTAAACTGGAATAAGAGATACGGAGCATGCGCAGTATGTTACAACTAGAATTTGAGGTACTGAGCATGCGCACTGTGTTAAAAGTGGAACTTGGAATACTGAGAATGAGCAGTGTGATATAACTGGAATTTGGAACATTGAGCATGCGCAAGGTGTCATAACAGAAACTTGTAATGTTGAAGCAAGCGGTATAATATAAGTGGAACTTGCAAAACTGACCCTGCGGAATTCGTTGAATCTGGATTTTGGAATACCGTGCATCCGCATGTGTTAAAACTGGAACTTGGAATATCGAGCCTGCGAAATGTTTTTAAACTGGAAAGTCTGGAACAAGGAATACTGAGAATGCGCAATATGTTATAACTAGAATTTGGGGTACTGAGCATGCGCAGTGCGTTAAAACTGAAATTTGGAATACTGAGCATGCGCAATATGTTATAACTAGAATTTGGAGAACTGAGCATGCGCAGTGCGTTAAAACTGAAATTTGGAATACTGAGCATGCGCAATATATTATAAATAGAATTTAGTGTACTGAACATGCGCAGTGCGTTAAAACTGAAATTTGGAATACTGAGCATGCGCAATATTTATAACTAGAATTTGGAGTACTGAGCATGCGCAGTGCGTTAAAACTGAAATTTCGAATACTGAGCATGCGCAATATGTTATAACTACAATTTGGAGTATTGAGCATGCGCAGTGCGTTAAAACTGAAATTTGGAATACTGAGCATGCGCAATATGTTATAACTAGAATTTGGAGTACTGAGCATGCGCAGTGCGTTAAAACTGAAATTTGGAATACTGAGCATGCGCAATATGTTATAACTAGAATTTGGGGTACTGAGCATGCGCAGTGCGTCAAAACTGAAATTTGGAATACTGAGCATGCGCAATATGTTATAACTAGAATTTGGACTACTGAGCATGCGCAATGCGTTAAAACTGAAATTTGGAATACTGAGCATGCGCAATATGTTATAACTACAATTTGGAGTATTGAGCATGCGCAGTGCGTTAAAACTGAAATTTGGAATACTGAGCATGCGCAATATGTTATAACTAGAATTTGGAGTACTGAGCATACACAGTGCGTTAAAACTGAAATTTGGAATACTGAGCATGCGCAATATGTTATAACTAGAATTTGGAGAACTGAGCATGCGCAGTGCGTTAAAACTGAAATTTGGAATACTGAGCATGCCCAATATATTATAAATAGAATTTAGAGTACTGAACATGCGCAGTGCGTTAAAACTGAAATTTGGAATACTGAGCATGCGCAATACGTTATAAATAGAATTTGGAGTACTGAGCATGCGCAGTGCGTTAAAAATGAAATATGGAATACTGAGCATGCGCAATATGTTATAACTAGAATTTAGAGTACTGAGCATGCGTAGTGCGTTAAAACTGAAATTTGGAATACTGAGCATGCGCAATATGTTATAACTAGAATTTGGAGTACTGAGCATGCGCAGTGCGTTAAAACTGAAATTTGGAATACTGAGCATGCGCAATATGTTATAACTACAATTTGGAGTATTGAGCATGCGCAGTGCGTTAAAACTGAAATTTGGAATACTGAGCATGCGCAATATGTTATAACTAGAATTTGGAGTACTGAGCATGCGCAGTGCGTTAAAACTGAAATTTGGGATACTGAGCATGCGCAATATGTTATAACTAGAATTTGGGGTACTGAGCATGCGCAGTGCGTCAAAACTGAAATTTGGAATACTGAGCATGCGCAATATGTTATAACTAGAATTTGTTGTACTGAGCATGCGCAATGCGTTAAAACTGAAATTTGGAATACTGAGCATGCGCAATATTTTATAACTACAATTTGGAGTATTGAGCATGCGCAGTGCGTTAAAACTGAAATAAGGAATACTCAGCATGCGCAATATGTTATAACTAAAATTTGGAGTACTGAGCATGCGCAGTGCGTTAAAACTAAGATTTGGAATACTGAGCATGCGCAATGTGAGTAAAACTGGAACTCGGAATGCTAAGCATGCGCACATTTACGCATAAAAAGACCGCTAATTAACAAAACTAATGACTTAACTTCATAAAATTTACCTGAAACATGACATATCACTTGCCTTTTTCCTTTTGATATTGCAGTTATATGCAGCTCACACAAGAGGCTTTTTTTTTATCTCCATATACACAATGTTGTAAGCAGACAAATTTTGGCGCTTATTTCATATCTGCCGTGTTTCACGGAGTCACCGCAAAGAGCGCTGTACAGGACTACTTGGCCACACTATAATCTCTCTTCTAACTCGTTGGTCAGAACCAAAGACATGAAAAATTGACAAACTTTGAAAGAGTTCCTCTAGTTCTCAATAGGTAGGACCATTATTGGAAGCCGTTAAAAAGTGTCAGGGAAAATGATTATGTAGATTAAGCGCAAATTATTCTTCCAATAGACAATATTAGCAGTTTCCAGTCAAACTCAGTGTTGTTTTAAAATCAGTAGAGTAGGATGAAAAATTGAATTCTATAACACTGGTATATTTTGCTACGATTGGCAACAGTGATTATTATCTTCGCCATCTATTCATAGAAGTAGGTCTAATAACTAAAGAATCCACACTTAAAACCAACGAGCACGGAATTCCGTGCTCGTTGCTTAATCAAATAAATTATCGATCACTATCGATTATAGAAGTCAGATATCTTTGAAAGACAGTGTACCTAGTAGCTTTAATATTATGTAGTTCCAAGTTCCACCGCGTTTCTACACGTCTTTGTGGAGTTATGGGTAATAATGACTTGGAAAAAAAAATCAATGTAAATAATATGTGAGCAAGATGTATCGGAACTATAGCATGTATAGCCTGTACGATATTTAGTACAGAATAATTATATATCTAATCAATGAAGATTTGAATTGGACACTTTTCATTTCTAGTCAGGAAGTTATAAGAATAGCATTTGAATAAATCCGCTTCTATTAATATGCTCTACGACCTCCTAGGTGGAAATACGTTCGCTATTGTTCTTCAGTTTCTGTGATATATTCTATTTATACTCAGTTTTGTATATTTTTCTTTGCTTTCATGTCATTCTCCCATCCATCACCGAACACTTCTTTAGTTTTATTTTACTTCCTAGTTTATTTATTCAAGTAATTGTGGTTCTAAAATTATCATATCTTGTTCTGTTGTATCGTGGATACAGCCTCCTCTCCTGCCTTCAATCTTTAGTCTCTCACATCGACTTACCCACATGCAGCAACATAAACAAGGCGTGTACATTTCTTCTAGTTCTCTATTCACCACAAGATGATTATTTAGAGCTGTCCTTCGAAATGTGGAACTTTCTGTGCTTTGTTTAATTTTTTTATTATTTTTTTTTATATTGGTCGACCAGCAAACTTGCTATACAGACCACTGTTATTTTTCTTAGTATCAATAGAATAAGCTGAAGCTAAACATATTCGCAAGATTCTTTTCTCTCGCTTCGAACGATTATATATCTACTAGTGAAATTATGTTTTACTTGTAATGGACCACAATGCTGCAAAACACATGGAGAGAGGTGGAATAGAGATGGACGTCTGCCTCGCCTCTAATGGTGAGCATGTCGAGGTGTATTAGGTATGCAAAAAACATTTTGAGTTACCCCACGCGTAGAAGCAAATCGAGTGTAAATGTCAACAATACTTTTCAAGTGATAAAACAATGAAATGTTGTACTTTTAAGCCGGACACACTGTATGTCAACCACAATCTCAGAGAATTTGTCGTAACTATGTAATAATAATAATAATAATAATAATAATAATAATAATAATAATAATAATAATAATAATAATAATAGTAAAATAATAATATATTTTACCATATTCTGCATTGTATTCTTCACCTGACATAATTAGGAACATTAAATCTAGACGTTTGAGATGGGCAGGGCATGTAGTACTTATGGACGAATCCAGAAATGCATATAGAATGTTAGTTGGGAGGCAGGAGGGAAAAAGAACTTTGAGGATGCTGAGACGTAGACAGTAGAATAATATTACAAGGAATTGAGGGACATGGGATATGATTGTAGAGACTGGATTAATCTTGCTGAGCATAGGAACCGATGGCGGGCTTATGTGAGGGCGGCAATGAACCTCCGGGTTCCTTAAAAGCCATAAGTAAGTAAGTTTACCATATTTTAGTAAATTGAGAATATTCTGTTTTTATTTAATTTTCAATGTCATTCCAGGGCTTTTCACCAAAGAAATTAGGATAGGACTCCATTGAGATTCCATGAAATGTTTACCAGGATTGATTGCAATATTACCTGTCATTCTCAAACCATAATTATAAGGTATTGCGCATGCCCTGTGTTCCCAGTTCGAGTCTCTCTCTCTCTCCCTCTCTCTCAAAATGGTTTATGGAACCTTGAGCGGGTAGACAGCTTGTCACGCACAAGCCACTCCCGTTTGACTCTTGTGCCACTCCCGATTCACTCTTGAGTCACTCTATTCACTCCCGAGATACTCGATTCACTTTGAGTCACTCTCAATTCACTCTTGTGTAAGGCCCAGCCACTCCCGATTCACTCTTGTCACTACCTATTCATTCTTGACACTCCCAGACACTCGAGTCACTCTTGAGTCACTCCTGTTTCAGCCCAATTTTACTGCAGATTCGCTCCAGAGCCACAACCGATTCACTCACGAGTCACTCCTGAGTCCCACACGTTACGGTCCCCAGTCAACTCCATATTTGCTCCCGAGTCACTCCATATTCGCTCCCGAGTCACTCAATAATCGCGCCCGAGTCACTCCCGATTCGCTCCCAAGTCACTCCTGGTTCGCTCCTGAGTCCCGATTCGCGTCCGAGAAGAAAGAACAACAAAAAATGGACATAAAAAAACAAAAAACAAAAAAATTGAGAAAAAATGGAAGTAAAATAAAAATAAAATTTTGAAAAATTAGATCTTAAAAAAAAATTGCTGAAAATAAAATAGAAAAAAAAATTGAAAAATAAAAAAAACTTGAAAAAGAAAAATATTGAAAAAAAAGTTCTTTGAAAAAAACGAAAAAAAAACTTATAAAAGTAAAAACAAATTAAAATTTTCTTTTTCAAAGCAACTGAAAAAATTGAAAAAAGGAATAATCAAACTAACAAAATTTGAAAAAAATTGGAATTAAGTTTCCTATAAAAAAGAAGGAAAAAAAAGAAGAAAAAATAAGAAAAAAAAATGAAAAAAAAGACAAAAATTGAGAAAAAGCAAAACAAATATTTTTGGAAAGAAAAATTAAAAATTTACGAAAGGATTTAAAAAGAAACAAATTAAAAAAAATTGAAAAAAAAATAAAATAAAAAATTCTTTGAAGAAAAAAGTATTGAAAAAAGAAGAAATTGAAATTAGAAAAAAAAAACAAAAACATTTTCAAAAATTTCAAAAGTTTTTCGAAATTCCAAAACATTTCAAAATTTTCCAGAGAGAGAGGCAGGGAGGGAGGGAGGGAGGAGGGTGAGGAGGGGGAGACGGGGAGAGAGGGGAGGAGGAGGGAGAGGGAGAGAGAGGGAGGGAGGGAGGGAGAGAGGGACGTATATATATTATATTCGTTTTATCCGTATTTATAGTTGTTTAAGTCCATTTGTTAAATCAGTGGGTAGGAAACACGACAAGGGTTAAATGGCTTAGTACGAAACACAAAACACACATGCCCACACACACAGAGAGACTAGGCATGCTGAGCATGCGCATTGTGTTAGATCTGGAGCTCGCAATGCTGTGAATGTGCAGTATGTTAAAACAAGAACTTGGAATATCAAGCATGCGCAATGTGTTTAAACTGGAACAAGGAATACTGAGCGTGCTAGAATTTGGAGTACTGAGCAAATTACAAATTTTCCATCATATGTGTCATGCAAAGCTGTAATTATGTGGCGATGTCTCTTAGAATATGCCCAAACTCTAATAAATAATAAACCTCCTTCTCTCTTTCAGGCAATACTGGTGTCTGTTAATACAACGTTCTGTCTCGTCATTACGCTTGAAGATGGCACAGAAACAATAATTCATTGCACTGGTTCGCATTTGGTACTCGTACATTGCAAATGGTCCAACGATAAAACTCCAGAGACATTTGGTACAATGATCGGTACAGTATATTAGGTACAACGCATTTGAATGAATAAAGAAGTCCAGAGACATTTTTACAGTACATATATATGGGTCAGTTCTGAAGGTAGACAACTCAAAATTTAAAGTTTTGAGAGAACTGCATTTTAAAGCTCCATGTTGCTGTGAAAAATTCAATTAACATACTCTAATTTTAAACTTACAGTATATATATAAATTTTCTTAAATCATATTTAAGTAACAGAACTCAGATAACTAAAATTCTTAATCACTTTAGTAATATCAAAATGTAAAAACGCATTACAAGGTACTGTTTTTGAGCCAATTTTATTTTTCATATAATAATAATAATAATAATAATAATAATAATAATAATAATAATAATAATAATAATAATAATAATAATGGCTTTATTTAACCTGGCAGAGTTTAGGCCGTAAGGCCTTCTCTTACACTCAACCAGGATTAAACTTGCTTACATAGTTGAACATAAAACTGGATCGGAATTGAGTAATTACATACTGATACAATTTAGTTAGTTACATAAAAATTTACCTCATAAAATAAAAATAAACATAGTGAAATACATATTAATGTTGTTGGAATCAAATACAAATGACATAAAAACAGAAGCCGATAATTCAATAAAAAAATGTACACAGTAAAAATAAAAATAAAGACATTACAATTAGATTACAATTAAGTAGGATTTACATAATTAAACCAGAAACCGACAATTGAATAAAATGTACACAAAAAATAGATTAATAATAAAAAAACAACACAGTGGGATACATATTGGCGTTAAGTGATAAATAAACACGATTTAGGTAATAAAAATAAGAAACAAAAAAATAAAAATAAATACAGTGGAACACATTCCATTAAATATTTGCAACGCGTTAGGCAACTCATAAGATATTTTTTATAATTTACATTTAAAGGAAATTAAAGTTCGGCAGCCCTTGACTTCAGGCGGCAGAGAATTCCAGTGACGAGAAGTAGCAACAGTGAAAGATGAAAACAAAGAGATGATGTGTGGAATGGCATTTCTAGCGTGTTATCATATTGTGACCGAGTATTTAAGTTATGATACAGAGAAAGTCTGTGGAATCGGACAGATAAGTAGGGGGGAGTAGAGGTGTGCAAAATTCGGTATAAGAGAGAAAGGGAATGTAACTTTCTCCTCGCATTTAATCTGAGCCACAATAATTTATCGAAAGAAGGCGAAATGTGATCGTAGTAGCGGACATTACAAATTAAAAGAACACACGCATTATGAACACGTTGCAGTTTCTGGGATAAATCCACTCTGAGATCACTGAATAAAGCGTCACAATAATCGACATGAGGCATAATAAGAATCTGTAATATAGGCAACAATATCCATTACGATGTAACACTGGCTTCTGTTTCTGTGAAAAACATTATTTCTGCCATGTTATTTATGACTTACAATTTCGTTTGTAAAATTCAATAAAACTGCAAATTTATATTTGTGTTTGTTGCCGATTTACAGACAATTGGAGAAAGTGTAACGAGTACTCATATAACATATATATATATATATATATATATATATATATATATATATATATATATATATATATTTGTAAGAAAAAAGTATTAAACCATATATCCTGGACATCATTCAACATTGGACCATTTCGAGTGTATCAAATATAACCATTGAAGTAAATATCCAGGATATTTTTCGACATTAGAAGAAATGAATTGTACCAAATAATATCCTGGACCTTTTCCAACATTGGACCATATGGGCTGGGCTGTACCAAATGTCATTGGATTTTTTTTTTGTCTTTTGTTTGTACCAAATGTCAATGGACCATTACTGCTATTGGACGATATGCATTGTACACTAACGTTGAGAGGTATCCGACCTACGATTTTATGATCATGTAAGCGAAATTTCCGACCATGGGATAAGACAGAACCAAAGATATAAAAAATTGACAAACTTTGAAATAGTTTCGTTAGTTCTCAGAAGGTGGCATCATTATTGGGACAGTTAAAAATGTGTCAGGGAGAAAATGATTATGTAGATTAAGCATTAATTATTATCACAAGTGACAATATCAGCGGTTTAGAGCTAAACAATGTGTTGTTCTACAATAAGTTGAGTAGGAAGAAAAATTGAATTCAATAATGCGGGAATATTTGTCTACAATTGGCAACAGTGACTGCTATCTTCGCCATCTATTAACAGAAGCAACAACTGAAGAATCCACATTTACACCAAAAAATTATCGATCAATATTGATTAATCGGATCAGATAGCTTTGAACGTCAGTGTACCAAATGTCCAATAATCAAGTTACGTTATCTTAGAAATGTCCTCAAGCATTTCAATGAACAGAATTTATAACTAATGCATTATAATCCAGACCCCTGACATCGCAGTCCTTTAATATAGTATTATCTTGTAAAACGTGGTAGCATTGCAACATCTGAGTGCACTTATATGGCATTATTACGGAGAGAAGAACACAGCTGGGATATACCGGCAATATCACTCCCAACAGCTGCTCATTCCGGAATTTGATGAAGAAATATGAGCACTAAGCGAGGCGGGCTCCTTGGGAATTGATAAAATCATATAATCAATGCTGGAACATTTATATTCTTTTGCCAATATTTACTGACCTTTAATCCTGTATTTTAAGTTGAATTTAGTGACAAAGAGAATACAATTGAATTAAATACACTCAGGGACAAAAAAAAACGGACACTTTAATATTTGCTGGTATTTTGCAAAACATTATCTTCTCATACAATATTATGGTAGCCATCTGTTGTTATGGAGACGTGTATACATTGTTGATTGTTTTTTGTTTTATAAACAAGCCATTACAACCAAATATTCCAATTTTGCTTTCGGAGTCTCAGCTATAACAATTTTGTCTCAACCATTTTGTGCTTCATTATCGTTATCATTCGTTATTTCTTTATTTTTACATTTTCTGAGTTTAAGTGGGGTTGTAACATTTGTCTTAAAACAAGATGCGACCTGAAGATGTGCCTCGAGCTGTAGTCCTTTACGATGATGGACGCAGTGTACGTTACATTGCAAATGTTATGAATATGGCTAGAAGCACAACCTATGATGCCATAAAACGGTATAAAGAGACCATAGAATATACCAGAAGACCAGGTTCGGGTAGTCCAAGAGCTATATATGGTGTTGGTATATGGTGTTGAGAGGTCTTAGGGAGCGCAACCTGCCCGCTACTAGTGTAGCCCAGCAATTTGTTAACATACATGGACGCCCAATTTCGGCCAAAACAGTTAGAAGGAGGTTGAAAGCAAGTGGACTGATATCAAGTAGACCTGCAATTGGTCCCAGACTTCTCAGGATGCATCGAGTTGAACGACTGCGTTTTGCAAATGATCACAGGGATTGGAGAAATGGACAGTGGAGCTGTGTTCTGTTCACCGATGAGTCCCGTTTCAATCTGTGCTCACCTGGTGGACGTGAAAGAGTTTTGAGAAGGAGGGGAGAACGATTTTCACAGTGTTCCATTTCCGAAAATGTGCCATATGGAGATGGTGGAGTGATGGTTTGGGCAAGAGTTTGTACGGATGCTCGTACAGAGTTGGTTTTTGTTGAAAATGGAAGACTAACAGCTAATAGGCATATAAATGAATATTTGGCTGATCATGTTGTGCCATTTGACCAATTTGTAGGCGATAATTTTGTTTTAATGTATGATAATGCACGGCCACATATTGCCCATGCGGTCGGAGATTATCTCCAAGAAGTGGGAATCCATGTTCTTCCATGGCCAGCAAGGAGTCCAGACATGAACCCAATTGAACACGTGTGGAACATGCTGGGACGGTGTGTTAAGAATAGACGACCGAGACCAGAATCGTTACAAGAGTTGAGGCGAGCACTTGGCGAAGAATGGGAACTTATTCCTCAAGAAGACATTGCTGACCAAATTGAGAGCATGCCAAGACGTATGGATGCAGTTATTCAAGCCAGAGGGGGTAATACCCGTTACTAAAAAGAGTTTTTAATGTTTAAGGCACCATAAAATGAAAAAAAAAAAAACAGTTAGACCAAACGATGCCATAGTTATACGCCCTTTGTAATTTTTTTTGTAAATTTTCTCATCAGAGATTTTTTTTTCAAATGTTGTCGTATAAGGTGCTAAATGAAACATTATTTTGTTTAAATGGGTTTTGCTTCATTTTGAAATAATTGGCAACAAAATACAAGCAAATATAGAAGTGTCCGGGTTTTTTTGTCCCTGAGTGTATTATATATAATACTACCGTCGCGTCCATTGAACAATGTACTCGTAATAATATCTTTCAATTTATGAGAATAATAAACTTCGTAACAATTTCTTCTTGCTTAAACATATTTATTAGAAAACTGAAATGAAAATCAATGCAATAACAACTTCCTTATTTATGGGCTATCCCTTAATATAGAATATATTGATATAGAATTTAAAGAGAAGAACAAAAGTGATAAGGAGCAAGAAATGGAAACAGAGGTACTTAACAGTAACAGTCTTTTATATCGAATTAAAAACATATCGTACAGACAGATAATTTGAAACACGTTACAAAGAACACATCAGAGCCATAACAAAACTATAAAACACTTCCACATATGCAGAACACATCACAAATGCTAACCACACTTAGCCTACAGATACATAATCACAGACATGGAACTTTAGATATTCAACCAAAAAGCCAGAAACTAAACACACTAGAACAAAACGAAATATTAGATACACAAAAACACATCCAAATGAAATTCTCAATACAACTCAATTTCAGAATACACAAACTCTTTTACTCCACATTACACTACACAAACACACCCCCACAGGAAAAACAAAAACAAAAGGCGCCAAGACCAGCAGCAACCAGTTCTGAAGCTGGCCCACAACAGACAGAAACTTGTTAACCAGGCACGGTAAAATTTAACATGAGAAAGACTTATAGTACATATTCCGTGTGATATAGTGTTAAAAGTTGTATAATCAAGATGTATATTTAGTAAATTGTATATTTTATTATTTAAATGCTTTACGATTGTAAAACAAATATGTGGAAATTTGATATTATTTTTACAGGTAATTATTAACTATTTTAATATTCTGAATAATGTTTTATGAAGTGTAATGTATTTATATTAAGCTAGTAACTTTTATAGTAGTTAAGATGTAAAAAAAATGAATTTTGCTAATTTTTTGCTGGCCAATGGTGTACCTCTCCCCTTAACTTAATAAATAATTTAAAAAATGAGCAACAATTCGACCATTGTGCAGTTGACATTACCGCTCTGAAAAGTCGTGAAATTATGATTTAGGGGTTTATCGGAAGATATGCTTAAAACGACAGCTAAATAAATTGAGAATGCAAATTGATGTGATCCAACGAGATGTGTTTATGTGGAGACACGATACGCCTGCTACAGCGTTATGTGAACCTCAAACATAATATCAATATCCTTGCGTCCCTCTGTGAATGCAAATTAGGTTTAGAAAACTGTGTGGCAATACATTAAAACACTTTATCATGCATATTTAAAAGCGTATTTTACACTTGAAAGAGGAGTTGTCGAGAACGCGGGATATGTTGCATTTAATTAATCTCCTTTTCTGTGCTTGACAGGTAGAGCGGATAGCAATGCTCCAGGCTGTGTCATATGACCAATTAGAAGGGTATTTAAAATGATTACAAGGGATGAAGGTTAAAAACAGAGAGACGGTGATTTCCACTTCGCGTGCATTTCAAACTTTCGTGAGTGGCTATGTAGTCCTCGAGAACACGGTGCCTGTGCATCATAGGTAACCAAAATGTAATATGATCGAAAACTCCAGTGTAGTTAACTGTTGAAAGCATATTACCAATTAAATGATGTCACTACAATACGATTAAATTCGCTTCATTCAAAAAAAAAAAAAAAAAAAAATGTCTCTTGTGTGTGCTGCATGTAACTGCAATATCAAAAGGAAAAAGACAAGTGATAAGTCATATTTCAGGTAGATTTTATGAAGTTAAGTCTATAGTTTTGTTAATTAGCGGCATTTTTTATGCGTAAATGTGTATCAAAGCCCGGCATACCATGAGGTGTGCACAGTATTTTTCTTTTCTTGTAGAATCTCTTTGGAAATAAAAAGGAACTGGTCAAACAGTGTGTAATAAGTATTAAACGAGACAAATGGTGTACTCCATCAAAACACTGGTTTATACAGTAGTTAATGGTGCAGTTTCACACAACCTGTTGTTCAAGTCCCTAAATTATTTACTGTAGTTTTGATGAACTGCATTTTCTGAAAAAAAAAAAAAAATGAAATTAACACTGTCTTCATTATAACATAAGCTTTATGTTTCTTAGGTGAGGATCTGGAGTTCATGTTCTTCTATAAATGTGTAGAAAAATCAGCAATTGTTTGTACTGCCTCATCAACAACCGCCTCCTATTATTTGTCATGTACATATGAGCCGTTCAGAGCAAAAGTGGTGTAAATCAATTGTTTAATGAGGTTTAAAGTAAAAATTCTGTAAAATAGAACGCAAAGTAGAAATTAATATGTCCTTTTTTGCTATCCACTGACTAGTAATAGTTTAAATAAATTGAATATTAATTGATACTTTGCGCTGAATTTTACAGAATGTTTACTTTAACCCTCATTACCCATTTTTGACTTACACCACTTCTGCTTTCAACGGCTCATATGTTTGTCTTCTGATTGTGAAAAGTATAGCTGTGTTTCGTACGATGCCATTTAACCCTTGTCGTGTTTTTTACTCACTGATTTAACAAATTTTTGTTTTCTAAAGGATAAGTGTAGGTTTCTCTGTTCTATATACTTAATGCACAAGTAATTGCAGTGTATTATTATTATTATTATTATATTTATTATTATTATTATTATTATTATTATATTTATAATTATTGAAAAGTATTTTTTCCTTTCATTTAATATGTAATTAATATATTTTCTGAATAAAAAATCTTGTATGTTTTGAGAGCTTTCTTAATTAACAAAATTGTGTAATATTCTTTATTTCTGCTCCTTGTATCCTTCCTGCTTATACAACAAGACGATGAGCTGTATGAGCAGGCCTATTTCGAAGACAAACGATAAACCAAATAAATGGTTCACTAGTAATGGACTTAAACTAAATACGGATAAAACCAATACAATTCCGTTTCAAACCCAGTGGAAAAATTAACAGCAATAAAATATTAAAATTGCATTTCGACAAGTGTGAATAATTCATATCTTGTCACTTGTTATTCTAGAGCAGACTTGGAGAAGTGGGCGACAATTGTGGCGTTACGTCACTCATCGGATAGGTCACTCACCCCTTCATTCCATCCCCACGTCACTGACTTGGTATGGGAGGGGATTTGTATTCAGTGTCTGTCTTCTGTGATTGCGTACGGACCACAGATACGTCATTCAACGCCGGTGGACTGTGGACGGGGAACCAGCGCTTTCTTCATGCTTTCCACCCCTCTCTCGCAAATTCTGTTTCCCTGTTCTAGAGGATTTTGCTCAGTACCTGTCCACAGACCAGAAAATCTCATAGTTTGTGTATGCTTTCTTGTTAGCGATTTCAGTGTTTAGCTTCAACGAATAGAATGTAGTAATTGTTATGGCTGTTCTACAAAGTTTTGCTCCTTGTGGCAAGTGGACTCATCAAAGCCGGACGTGCAATATAGTACTGCTGGAAATTACACGGTGTAACTATCTGGAGATAAGAGTAACTTAGAAACTAACCGGCGCAGTAGATACGACCCAGTACTGTTCTCGATAAGCGAGCAGTGTCTGTCCAGTGTTGCCAATTCAGCAGTTTTCCCGCTAAATCTAGCTTTTTTGGATAACCGTCTCGTGGGTAAAATTATATTATCCCGCTTAGCGGGAATACTAGCGGTTTTTAATCTTTAAAGTTTCTGAAATGAAATTCATATTAACATTATAAGCGGCTTTCATAATTACATTTAATTCATTCAGTGTGTGTTTTGTGAAATAATGGATGTGTTAATGTAGTGATAATTCCATATTATATATGTTACCGTTAAAACCCGAAATCCGTGAAAACCAGTTTCAACTAGTAAAAACTAGTTTAAGCAAATAAATATAGATAGAAAGTGAGTTTTCGTATGATCTAGAATCAATGTCATGTTAGATTTGGTTTGTTTAGGTTTTTGTTTGTAAAAGCCTAAAAAAACCTATACAAACCAAACCTAACATGTCACTGATTCTAGATCTTACGAAAATTCCCTTTCTAACTATATAGGGGAAAGTAGCCTAAATCGTACCGGTTCCGAAATCGTACCACTATTAATATTGAGGAAAGTATTGCATGCAGGAACCATCTGAGGAATTTTTCATGAAATATAAATAGAAACTGATACACCTTCGGTTTTCCGCCTTTCGCCCAAGACAACAGCTGTATTAAATCATGCTTAATAGTAAGTTTTGATTTCTCATATATGATTTTGTTACTCTTTCGTAAGCTTTTATTAAAGCATTAAGTTAGATTAATGAATGTGTTTTATTACACCTAGTATATAAGATTCTTTGCATTATTTAAACGGTAAAAATAGTCACTGTAACAGCTTTGTTTAGATTATAAACTGAATAGTTTGCTTTGAGTGCTAGTTTCCTAAATCGTATCTTTGAAAGGTTGCTCATATCGTACCAGTACGATTTTGGCAACGTGAACAAATAACGTTAGGTGCGTAATATTTTCAAATTTCAGAATAGATAATGATCAAACAAGAATACGGAAAATCGGAACCAAGTGCTGTACTTAAGACACAGGATGAATTTCGATCCGGAGCAGTGGGATTGAATGAATGTTGCCGTAAGTACGAAATCTCAAAATCGATTTTCAAGCGAGATTTGATGGGCAAGGTAAAGAGAGGTCTGGATCGTCCTGAAAATGGATCCGTTAACGGGACGCTTTGTACAAATTTAACGTTGACGGAACGGGTTTCTCCCTAAACCAAAGATTTGAGTTCAAACGAGAAGGAGAAAAAATGTTCAGTAAGCTGTTGTGCTAATTTCAAGTCCTTGTAAGAATCAATTGCAGCATAAGAAATCGAAAGGAAGAACTTCAAGAGGGGGGAGAAACAACAACAACAAATCAGCTTTTAAAAAGAACGAAAAAGGCATCTAAAATTATTGATGTTAATGTAAAAGAAGAGGACTGGTTTTATTTTATCCCTGAAGAAGCTGTCATTATGATTCCTTGCTCTCTGTGCAATCAATGGGTGCATGAGACATATGCAGGAGTTTCTACGGCTCAAGAAAACGTTCTCATTTTGTCTGTGACGTGTAACGACAGAATCTTACAAGGAGGTATCTTTCATATGTGTTAAATAAGATTGAATCATAAGTGACCCTTCGTGTTTTCGTTTTACTAGATCTTGATAATATTTAAGATTTATATATTACAAAAATCTTTGTATCTTAAAACATCTCTGTTTCTCATTTGTATTAATAAAATTCCATATTAAATTATAATAATGTAATGAAATATGTTATTTTTTATGAAGTTCTTATTGTGAAAATTATGTCTTTTATAAGTAGGTACGATTTAAGCAACCTATAGGTACAATTTAGGAAACTAGGCGCATAAATCGTACCACTTGCAAGAGTTTTAAATAATGTCCTTTAAAACAATTTATAATCATTTCAAAATTCTGAAAAGAAATATATTTTGTGTCCCAAGATACTGTCTCAATGTCTAACAGTATATGCAATTAAAATCCCTTCCCATTTCTAAATAACTGAAGAAAAACTGAAAAGTGGTACGATATAGGTAACCTTCCCCCTATTTTTTAAACTAGTTTTTACTAGTTGAAACTGGTTTTGCCGGATTTTGGGTTTTTAACGGTAACATATATAGTGCAATAAGAATTTAAATATGTTGTGTGTGTGATAAAAGAGTTCAAAATTGCTTTACAGCGCCACATTGGCAATGATAATAGTGTGCAATATTCGTTACATTGGCGGGCGGATGTCGTTACATTGGCGGGTGGATACTCTATCTTGATTATTATTATTATTATTATTATTATTATTATTATTATTATTATTATTATTACTGAATAATAAATATACATTAAAATCTAGCGATATTTGTTAGAAAAACTCGGGTTTTCGAAAGCCATCTAGGGGATTATACGAACAACTGTTAGCAACACTGTGTCTGTCAGTTACTTTAGGAGGGAAAAGACAGCATGAACATTGTGGAAAATAAATTTCATATAGGCTATTTTTTTTCATACATTGTAAAAAATATAGTCAACTACCAAAAATGAGACGTGAATTACAGAAACTCTAGAAGTCACAATTTGTCTCAAATTCAGTTTCCCATATAGTTCTAATATTCGTACAAAGGCCTCTCAAATAATGCAGAAATTCTACACCTCCAGTGTTCGATGTACAATTCACTGCGGCAATAAGTTACGTTGAATTGCAGGAACACTACAAGTCCAGTACATGTGGAATGTTTTACAAACCAACATTTTTTTTTTTCAGTTTGCTTTCCTTTGTTTTATGGGTTTAAAGGAATTTGAGAAATTAAATACATTTTTCATATATGTTTACTTTTCGTACATGTGTGTACTTTTTCCAATTTCTTGACTTAAATACACATTTAAAATATTTAGAAGATAAACAATATTGTACATATCCGTCTTATTCACCTGAATATTAAAAAAATCATTGTAATTTGTCATGAATAAAATTTCAGGAACCCCAAATGTCCTAGCAATTATTTTTTTCCAGAAAATACTAAAGAAATAATTGAGATTCAATTATATGTCAAACACTAGAACTTATTATTATGTATTCATAAAAAGTAGCCAAAATTTCAAAATACCAAACGCTTTTGAAGATAATCAGTTTCTTGCGGCTCCTGGATATGTGCGGTTTCTGCAATTCACGACTCAAATATCTCACGTAGCACTCATATTGTCACTATAAAGTTAAAGCCAAGTTCGTGGCATGAGGATCACTTGTGACGTGAAAATAGACTTTTATATATTATCAAGTCGCATAGAATATCATTATTGAAGAGTTGCCAAATAGATTTTGATATAACTTATTAGCAAAACAATTATTGATAATAATTGAAGAGTTGGCAAATAGACTTTGATGTATTATCAAGGTGCATAGAATATCATGATTCAAGAATTGGCAAATAAACTTTGATGTATTATCAAGGCGTATAGAATATCATGATTTAAGAGTTGGAAACTAAACTTTGATATAATTATCAAGACGACATTTTAAGATATATGGATCATATGAAGAGACAAAGAGGAAGGCAGAAAATAAGACAGATTGGAGAATGCTGGGTATGCAGTGAAAGACCTACCCTTAGGCAGAACACTGAATGAATGAATGAATGAATGAATGAATGAATGAATGAATGAATGAATGAATGAATGAATGAATGAATGAATGAATGAATGAATGAATGAATGAATGAATGAATGAATGACTATTATCAAGACGTATAGAATATCATGATTCAAGAGTTGACAAATAGACTTTGGTATACATGATCAAGGCGCATAGAATATCATGATTCAAGAGTTGGCAAATAGACTTTGGTATATATGGTCAAGGCGCATAGAATATCATGATTCAAGAGTTGGCAAATAGACTTTGGTATACATGATCAAGACGTATAGAATATCATGATTCAAGAGTTGGCAAGTAGACTTTGGTATACATGATCAAGACGTATAGAATATCATGATTCAAGAGTTGGCAAATAGACTTTGGTATACATGATGAAGGCGCATAGAATATCATGATTCAAGAGTTGACAAATAGACTTTGGTATACATGATCAAGGCGCATAGAATATCATGATTCAAGTGTTGACAAATAGACTTTGGTATACATGATCAAGGCGCATAGAATATCATGATTCAAGTGTTGACAAATAGACTTTGGTATACATGATCAAGGCGCATAGAATATCATGATTCAAGAGTTGACAAATAGACTTTGGTATACATGATCAAGACGTATAGAATATCATGATTCAAGAGTTGGCAAGTAGACTTTGGTATACATGATGAAGGCGCATAGAATATCATGATTCAAGGGTTGACAAATAGACTTTGGTATACATGATCAAGGCGCATAGAATATCATGATTCAAGAGTTGACAAATAGACTTTGGTATACATGATCAAGGCGCATAGAATATCATGATTCAAGAGTTGACAAATAGACTTTGGTATACATGGTCAAGGCGCATAGAATATCATGATTCAAGTGTTGACAAATAGACTTTGGTATACATGATCAAGGCGCATAGAATATCATGATTCAAGAGTTGACAAATAGACTTTGGTATACATGATCAAGACGTATAGAATATCATGATTCAAGAGTTGGCAAGTAGACTTTGGTATACATGATCAAGACGTATAGAATATCATGATTCAAGAGTTGACAAATAGACTTTGGTATACATGATCAAGGCGCATAGAATATCATGATTCAAGTGTTGACAAATAGACTTTGGTATACATGATCAAGGCGCATAGAATATCATGATTCAAGAGTTGACAAATAGACTTTGGTATACATGATCAAGACGTATAGAATATCATGATTCAAGAGTTGGCAAATAGACTTTGGTATACATGATCAAGACGTATAGAATATCATGACTCAAGAGTTGACAAATAGACTTTGGTATACATGATGAAGGCGCATAAAATATCATGATTCAAGAGTTGGCAAACAGACTTTGGTATATATGATCAAGGCGCATAGAATATCATGATTCAAGAGTTGACAAATAGACTTTGGTATACATGATCAAGGCGCATAGAATATCATGATTCAAGAGTTGACAAATAGACTTTGGTATACATGATCAAGACGTATAGAATATCATGATTCAAGAGTTGGCAAATAGACTTTGGTATACATGATCAAGGCGCATAGAATATCATGATTCAATAGTTGACAATTAGACTTTGGTATACATGATCAAGACGTATAGAATATCATGATTCAAGAGTTGGCAAATAGACTTTGGTATACATGATCAAGGCGCATAGAATATCATGATTCAAGAGTTGGCAAATAGATTTTGATATAAGGTAACCGGGGGTAATAAGGCCCACCTAAGGAATAAAACGTTCTTTCTTTGAAATGGACACATTTAGCAATTTTTTAAATAATGGAATAGCATACTTTTATACAGTAGTTATGCTATAATATTTTACTTCAAATAAATATTCAAACACACACATAAATTCCGTGAGCAATGAAAATTAACATCATGTCACTGGGCCTTATATCCTGCTGTGACAGATAATAAGGCCCACAATAAATAATATAAGTGTTGAACACAACTTGGGCATACAAAGTCTTCAGTTTTTTCCTCAGTGAGACCTACACATTCATCGTGCACCCAACATTCACAAGAGACACACACATGTATATCTACAACAATGCTCTTCGCAGACAGAACACATCCGCGTCCCCTGGATGTTTACAGATCCTGAAGTTGATGGTTCATCCAATGCTCTTTCTGCATTAGGAATTGTCAGTCTTTCGTTTGTTTAATTTCTTTTCAAAAAAGATTGTGCTTCAGAGTTTGAACTTTACTATAGTTGAGGGACTTCTATGAACTTTTGGGCGTTTCCACGTATTTATTTCACGGGCCTTATTTCCTGCTCTGTTACTTCGCACCAATTTTAATTTATGGAGTGCTCATATGTTCATTAGCGAAAGTTT
Source organism: Periplaneta americana (assembly GCF_040183065.1). Taxonomy (NCBI): domain Eukaryota; kingdom Metazoa; phylum Arthropoda; class Insecta; order Blattodea; family Blattidae; genus Periplaneta; species Periplaneta americana. The sequence goes on from NC_091130.1 coordinate 112,295,007, forward strand.
CACGGTAGCCCCAAACTTCTTAATGTTTACACAATAACGTGCATTTAATATTATATTAACAACACACAGTAAAACGATTAAATATCAACTTAAATTTTGTAAAATCTTATAATGAAAGCAGAAATAAACACACATAACTTGTTGCTACCAGAATGAGAACGAGAATCTAATTTCTTTATACCTCACTCGAATGCAAGAAGAAATAGGTCTTAAGAGCTGTTGCTCTCTTTTCCAAAGTGTATAACTAATGGCAAAACTAGGTAGTGGGCCTTATAACATGCTGGGCCTTAATACTCCCACGTACCTATTAACAAGAGCAAAGAATATCATGATTCAAGAGTGGGCAAATGTACTTTGATGTATTATCAAGGCGCATAGAATGTCATGATTTAAAAGTTGGAAAATAGACTTTGATATATTATCAAGGCGCATCGAATATCACTATTCAAGAGGTCGCCCTCGATAGCGTAGTTGGTAGTAGTCTCATCTTTATGCTGTGTTGCTTAGAACGACATATGATATAGCTAGAGAATTCGACTATTTTCATGTGTGTAAATTCCAGTTCTTATTCATTGATGGTAGTGATTCTATTATGACGAATTATTTATGCATTATTGTGTAAATTTATAAATAACAGGCTTATTGCTTTTAATTTATAAATTAATGTTTTGAAAGATTATTAAGTAGGCAAATAAAAAACGTGTTCCTCCCAGAGAAATCTCAATTATCCTTTGAAGCTTTGCCCTTGTACTTCAAAATTATTCAATCTTGTCATTTTAAACATAATAAATAAATAAACAGACATAGATTGCTGTAGAGGAAAATCTTCTACATGCGTGCTGGACGAAAGTACAACAAACTTGGAAACAGGTCAAGTACTGTCCGAGCACAGAAGAGCATTTCGTAATTGTATTCACTCAAAGGAGATAATTTCTCCCTCCGAGAGGTTGAAAACGTCGTGGCACCTTCACCTGCCTCAATATTCGTGACCTGCATTCTATAGGGAGATCCATTTATTTTTTTTTAGCGTCGGAAGGCATTTAAAAGAGCAATGTTTAATTTGCTTTCGAGTAATATTTCTGCTCCAAATTATATTTGTGTACTGTACATTCTTTATTGTTTGGAAACATCACTTCGCATTAAGTTAGCTATGTGACTGAGGATCTTTTAAACCATGGATTCAAAGTAAAGGAACTAGACAGGTTTTGTGATTTGTGTCGAAAAGGAAAGTAATGCAAATATCGGTATATGATAGTCTTAGGACGCCATTACAAACCACTAACGACATTATATCACCATTATTCACCACATTTACAGCATAGAAATAATTTATAACATCTACCATTAAGGAGGTCACCTTTCTTCATTAAATTAGTCACATATATTCACAACATCATAATCACTACTGTCATGTGATTTGAATGGTTCACAATCTTCCATCATCATACGTCATACGAGTTGCAAACTGCGTATTCCGAATCTCAGCGGACCAGTGGACGACAATGACGTCACGCTGCAGCGAAATAGGAACAAAACTCCTGGAAGGTTGGATGGCTATCATGGCGGCTGTAAAAGTTGTTGAATGTGCTACGCTAGCAAGATTTTGCCAAATTTCCATACTGTCATCTCGTTCAAAGAAAAAAAGAGCATAAACAATTTATTTCTTCAATCAGTAGTAATAACTGGTCCGTTGACATGTTCGTTCATAAGCCATTAACATAGTTTTTTTACGTTGTGGTAATTACAAACAATACAGCAGAACACACCGCCATGACACAACAGTGCACGATGTCATTCGTCTGCTAATTCTCGCCCTATACAAGAACCAATCAGATTCACTGATGGCGGCTGATGGATACTGCCACCACCTCTCCTTGCTGATAGAACCGGTGCGACACCGGTGGAGCATCAGTGACGTCGTCGTTGAAATTCAAAACACCGTGATACCATCAGATTACTCAGTGCTGAGATTCGGAACACGCTCAAAGTCTTCCGGTACAATTAGTTGTATTCGGAATAATAGTAGTGGCAACGAGACACGAAAGAGATAACCTTGAGTCAGTTATGCGGTAGTATTTTCGTAAAGGACGAGTATAGCTATTCTCTGGATCAAAGTATAATACAAGTGGAGTAACAGTTAATATTTTGCAGTGGAGAAAAAGTAATAAAACTGGAGCACTTTTTTTTCTTCAGATATTGATGTTCAGACGGTTTAAACACACACTACCAGGGTTTCTTTTAGTGTGCAGTCATACACAAATTGTGCAATAATAAACCAATATGTGCAGTAACAAAACAAATTTTGTGCAGTAATAAAAGTTAAAAGACAACAACAGAATACCAAGTGAAAGCAATAGCCTTGTATTCATGGAAATTTGCATGATACAGGGTGCGTCAGAAAGAACGGATGGATTTCACATGGCAAGAAAATTTTAAAGATTCATCAAATCAAAAATTTATTGTTATCATCATATTCACCAATACATGCAGTTTATTTATGGAAAACAACATTATCCATATGATGTCCTTGGCTTTCAATACAGGCATCGAGGCGTTTTCTGATGTTCGCCATCACTTTCACAGTCATAGCTGGTGCAATTGCCACGATTTCTTCGCGAATCGCTGTCTTCAGTTCGTCCAGTGTACGTGATCGATGTTTACAAACTTACGCCTTCAAATGGTCCCAAAGAAAGAAGTCGCAGGGCGCGAGATCTTACCGTAGCCTCGGACAATCTCAGTGCAATAGAATTTCGTCCAGGTGATTTCTTCTTTAATGTTGAACCTGTGATACGAAATGAAGCCACCCACCGCAAAATTGTATTCCGAGTTGGAATCCTAGCGTGACGTCCGATGTCGAAATGAGTCCTGAGTGGCGATCACAGACTCTTCATTTTTCAAAAATGTCTCTACGATGAAAGCACGTTGTACACCAGACCAACACCATATTCTCAACTGAAACTGCATTCTATGGCTGACCCAACAGTCGTGGTCCCCCTCACTATATCTCTCTCCTCGTTGCGTATCGATAGTTTGAAATCCATCCGTTCTTTCTGACGCACCCTTTATAAGTTACACACAGTTACAGTAAACAGAAAAGTACAAGTATTGTAAACAATTGTACCATATTATGCAAAATTGATATAAGAAATTAACTCGTAACAGCCAACAATATCTTAGAATTTTGGTGCCGATTTGTGAAGTAACAAAAATTGCTTAAAAAAACTCTGCACACTGCCATTGCTCAATGTAGTAGTTCCATACATATTCGCATTGAGCTATATCTTCTGCATACGTGGTAATGCTGAAGAATTGACGTCACATCGCGCAAGTTTTATAATAATGACGTAGGAATCTGTATCAGTCAATAAATATTGCTACCGTATGTAAAGAAGACATCAATTTGGAGAGGATAGATGGAATTGTAGCTACTACAGGTGGATTTTTAGTGTGTTCTTTCACTTTCTACGTTATCAGAGTGATCTGAAAATAGGAACCACATGACGTTCCTATGCTTGTAGTTTACTAAAGTAGCCCTTAATCCCCTTCAGTTTACGGCCTACCTCATTGCTATATCATGAAATTGATTAAATTCATTCGGAATATGTATTACATGTCTTTCTCGTATTAAATTTTGTCGTACCTTTAACACGAGAAACACATATAATACATATTCTGAAGTGATATAGTATTAAAAGTTGTGTAATCAAGATGTATAAGATTAAATTCAGTTCTTAACCAGGCGCTGGTTGCTAGGCCTATATGAGCGAGAATTTTGCTAAGTATCAAATTCAAATGAGAATTATACCAAAATGTAAGGGATTGTAATTTTGTCCCTATCTCTAACTGGCTTTGTAAGAGTTGGTTACTACCTGCTAGAAGACGAAAATGCTGTACAAAATTATTTTTCTGACCAGTAGCTCAGTCATGACGAAATAATTATTATTGTCATGTTTTTGTAAAGTTAATGGCCTTGTTTTCCTATTCGGATTCATTATTTCCTTTCAGAAGTTCCTAAATCTTTTTTTGAATGCAGGTATTTTGCCAAACAACTGTTGTGCGCGACAACTTAGATCGAATGACTTGCTGGACGGATGACTATTGCCTTCGACTCCCGCTCACACTTATCAGGATTTCTGACACCACCATTATATTTATAATGGAAAAGAAACGATTTTACTGAAGAACTAGGGCTCTCAGGATATTGTAGGAAAACTATATGGTTACTGAACTTAGGTTCTAGACTGAATTAGTTGTGAATGGAACTATACTTGATTTATTAAATATACATAGCCAGTTACATGGTCTATCTCTAGTCGGAGCTGACGCCATTACAACTTGGTCCTCGATCCCTGCCCCACCGTGACGCTATCTGCCGCAAATCTTCTCACCATCACTTTTTATATTCTCTTAGCGGCTCCTTGGCCGGGGTACCACCACAGTCTAGTATATACAGTCACGAAGCTTAAGTTGTGAGGGTGCTAGGAACTATAGACTGTGCCGGTACTATTTCGCATTGTCTGTAATGAGGCGATATTAGCGATCCTAGTGGTTAGCAACTATCTATGGATGCTTATTTACTACGTATTGAGCTTCATGACTGTATATACTAGACTGTGGTACCACCTACGCTATCCAAAGATGAGATGGGCTTTAAATCCCTTTTGATTATACGTTCTTGAAGATGTCTTAATGAAACATCTGTTACCATTAATTCGATTCAGTTCAATATAGTGATAAGAATCTTTAATGACCAAATCCATGCTAGACTGTAGCTATTAGGTGTATGTAAATTAATGATGATGTAAAATCCTAATGCACTATCTAAAACAAGGTATCTCTCTTTGTGACATAATAATAGTAATAACAACAATAACTATGTTTGTATTATAGATTTTACTATTGTTCAGTATTTGATGACAGGTATATAGTTTGTAACCGTAAGTAATTTTGTTTTTATTTCTTTACTATCGCAAATCAGCTATATAATAGGTGTTTAATTTGTAACTAAGCCAATTTTGTGCGTTATCTCTTTACTACTGCTTAAAATTATGTATAAAATCGCACATTTATGTAATATTCTTGCAATTTCTCTACACCTTCGATTATAATTTATAATTTTATTTAATTTTGTTTTAACTGAATGTAATTATTGCATAACGTATTTAGTATTGTTTACTGTCTATTAATTAGTGTATTTATATTGTAATTATGACTCATGCCTACTACTACTTCTTTAAAATTGTGTATTATCTCTACATAATGTATTTCACATGTAACAAACTACAACCCTAATATACCAAAGGTAAAATAGGGTTTCAATATTTGGATAACAATAATAATAATAATGAGACTACGCGTAAGAAAAGAGTGCGAACAATGCGTGATTTAATTTAACCAATTAAAATGCATGCTTTGTTCCACTGGACCACTGTGATTAGTCGAGTTGTGATTCGTGGCGTAAGAATAATTTTATCGCAGTCAGTGTTTTACCGTAGCGCGATATAACTCTATAACGCTGGCTAAGCACCTGTCTACTTCGAAAGTATGATTGCATTGCGTGTCTGCTTAAGGCGTTGTATTCTGCTGACACCTTTCCTGGACTGTCTCAAATCTAACACCGCAGTCTAGTATATACAGTAACGAAGCTCAATACGTAGTAAATATGCATCCATAGATAGTTGCGAGCCACTAGGATCGCTAATATCGCTTCATTTGAGACAATGCGAAATAGTACCGGCACATTGTATGGTTCCTAGCAGCCTCACAACTCAAGCTTCGTGACTGTATATACTATACTGTGCTAAGACCCCACAGGAAATCTTGTTACAGGGCATTCTTTAGCATAGCAATGCCCCCTTCTTAAAAAAAAACGATGCCTCAGTCGCACGTGCGTTTTCATTGAACTTGTCTGGCCTAGTGATCGTGGATTAGATTCCAGAATACATTCATATACACAAGCAACAGAGAGAGTTTACAGAGAGTTAATCTCGTGTCAAGGACTCTTTCTGCTCAGGCAGGCTTACGGGATATTTATTCCCTCGCCATTGGCTTTCAAATGCACACCATGTAGCCTACACTATGAATCTGGTGGTCGTTGAATTACAAAGAAGAGCGGAATCACTAATAATGATTTTAAAACTTGGTTTATGCATTCTAATTGGTTTTAGATTTTCTCTGTTAAATTTTGAGATGTTCTATAATTTTGTGTTGGTTCGGTTCGGTTCGTTGCATGGCGTCAGCTCTAACACTTATCTACTGTAGGCACAATGATAGATTTTGGATAGTCCTTTCCCTTCATTACAATAAAATTTCACAATATGGTGTATTATTAAGATAACACAATATTTCTCTCTCTCGCATTTACTTTTGTTTTTGTCGGGGCCCCAATATACATTCTTTTCTCCTCACGCATATCTCACACACACGCATATTTCAATGTAATTCGCTCCATTCTTAAGCTAAATATTTATCCTAAAAGCATTCAAGTCTTAACTCTGAGTTCTGTGTTGGACGCCTTTTCGTACATACCGCACTTCCTTATGCTGACACATGCAGTTCAGTTCCGTGCTGAGCGCTGATAGCGTTCCAGCTGGCGAGTGACGTCACCTGTCCTTCGAAGCTCCCGTTGCTTACTCTGCGTTCCATGTTGAACCACCGTCACGTCTGGCGTTCTCGAAGCCTAGAACACATACATACAGTAAGTTCGAGTAGCACATTGGTTAAATTAAGATAATCATTTACGTACTCAAGACTCACTCCAATCTTACTCACACCGAATACAGTGACATCAAAATGGAGTCCCGAAGACAAGCCGATTTTATAGAAAAAAAATACCAAGGGTTTAAATCCTTATTCTGCCAACATTCTCGCCGCCATAACTCCACCGTATATGTAGCGAGAACAAAGCCGATAATTGCGGCGAATAGGGCTCCTTGAAGTCTATCTGCAGTGTAAAGGGCAACCTTCTGACTCCAGACATATGGACGGTAGACGCTGGCAAATGTTCAAAAAATGGTAATTATGTCTTTTCAAAACAGACTTTACACAAGTGGAACGAAGGGGCTCAGATATCCGTCCATTTCACTCTAGCATCCCCGCATGTTTACAACTAATCACCAATAAAAGCGAGCAAATCCAATGCACTTTTTCCTAGCGTTATTTTTTTGGCCTGCCTGAAACAATACTAACAATACCATCCCATCGCACCTCCTCATACTCATCCTCTTTCACAATAGCCCTGCCAAGACTCTGGAATTCGTTACCTGCTAGCATCCGGGACTGTCGAAATAAAATTGAATTCAAACGCAAACTTACTAGGCACTTGGTCAGTAATTGAGACTCGTTCAGACATGGTTTCTTGTAAATAGTTCTCTTAATCTATCACAATATATTTCAATATCCAGTAATTTCATCACTCTAGAATTTTGTTATTCTAGGTTTAATTTGTAATTCAGTAAATACAAAAATATTCTTTGTTCTTAACTTCTATGATAAAATGTCTAGCTTTCATTAATCAGGTAATCTTATCGTACTTTAATTTTTAATTTTTATTGTAATTGTAATTATAAATTTAATATTAATTGTAATTTTATTGTTCATATTATAGTTGTAATCCCCTGGTAGAGGGGCAGAGAAGGCTTGACGGCCTCATCTCTACCAGGGTAAATAAATAAATACTAAATACTAAGTACTAAAATGTTCAGTCACTAATATCCGGAAATAATGGCGATATCGAGGAACGGGATGCGGTGATGTATTCCCCCTTGCCTCACACCGAATAGAGTAACATCAAAATGGGAATCCCGAACACAAGCTGATTTTCGAGAAAAAAATACCAGGGCTTTAACCCCAATTACTTCAACATTCTTGCCGATATAACTCCACCGTATGTGTAGTGAGAACAAAGCTGAGAGGTGCGGCGAATAGAGCTCTTCGAACTCTATCTGTAGTGTAAAGGGAAAACCCTCTAACCCCAGGCATATGGACGGCAAAGTTTCGAAAAATGGTAATTTTGACTCTCCGAAACACACTTTACTCTACACAAGGAGAATGAAGGAACTCAGACACCCGCTCTTTTCATTGTAGCATCCCCGCATGTCTACTACCAATCACCAGTAAAATCGGGCAAATCCATTGCTCTTTTTCCTAGCCATATTTTTTTGCTTGCATGAAATGTTTCCGTCTCTAATCTCCGGAAATAATGCCGATATCGAGGAACGGAATGCAATGTTGTATTACCCGTTGACTCACTTCGAATACAGTAGCATCAAAATGGGAGTCCCAAACACACGCTGATTTTCCAGAAAACAATACCAAGGTCTATTCCGCCAAACATTCTCGTCGCTATAACTCCATCGTATGTGTAGTGAGAACAGAGCTGATAAGTAAGGCGATTAGAGCTCCTCAAACTATATCTGTAGTGTAAAAGGCAACCATTTGTCCCAGGCATATGGATGGTAGAGGCCCGCAAAGTTTCAAAGAATGGTAATTTTGATTTTCCAAAACAGACTTTACTCTATACAAGGAGAACGAAGGGGCACAGACACCCGCCCTTTTCACTGTAGCATCCCCGCATTTTGACCAGTAATCGCCAGTAAAATCGAGCAAAACCATTCCACTTTTTCCTAGCCTTATTTTTTTTTTTGCCCTGCCTAAAATGTTTCAGTCTTTAATCTCCGGATATGATGGCGATATCGAGGAACGTGATGCGGTGTTGTATTCCCCCTTGACTCACACCGAATACAGTAGCATCACAATGGGAATCCCGAACACAAGTTGATATTCGAGAAAAAAATACGAACCCTTATTCCGCAACATTCTCGCCACCGTATCTCCACCGTATGTGTAGTGAGAACAGAGATGATAATTGCGACGAATAGAGCTCCTCGAATTGTATGTGTAGTGTAAAGGTCAATACTCTGCCCCCACGCGTATGGACGGTAGAGGCCGGCAAAAATAAAAAAAGTACTAATTTTAAATTAAAAAAACAGACTTCATCTACCAAGGAGAACGAAGGGGCCCAAACAAGCGCCTTTTTCACTATAGCATACCTGCATGTTTACTACTAATCGGCAGTAAAATCGAGCAAATCCATTGCACTTTTTCTTAGCCTTATTTTTTTGGCCTGCCTAAAATGTTTCAGTCTCTAATTTCCGGAAATAATGACGATTTCGACGATCGGGCTGCGGTGTTGTATTCCCTCTTTACTCACTCCGTATACTGTAGCATCAAAATTGGAATCCCAAACACATGGTGATTTTCGGGAAAAAAATACAGAGGCTTTAAACCATTATTCTGCCAACATTCTCGCCGATATAACTCCACCGTATGTGTAGCGAGAACAAAGCTGATAAGTGCGGCGAATAGACCTCCTCGAAGTCTATCTGTAGTATAAAGGGCAACCCTCTGACCCCAGGCATATGGACGGTACGGGCCGGAAAATTTCCAAAAATGATAATTTAGACTTTCCAAAACAGACTTTACTCTACACAAGGAAAAGGAAGGGGCTCAGACACCCGCCCTTTTCACTGTAGCATCCCTGCATGTTTACTACTAATCGCCAGTAAAATCGAGCAATGCCATTGCACTTTTTTCCAGCGATACTTCTTTGGCCTGCCTAAAATATTTCAGTCTCTAATCTCCGGAAATAATGACGATATCGACGAACGGGATGCGGTGTTGTATTCCCCCTTGACTCACTCCGAATACAGTAGCATCTAAATGGGAATCCCGAACACAAGCTGATTTTCGAGAAAAAAAAATACCATGGCTAAAGCCAACATTCTCGCCACCATAACTCCGCCGTATGTGTAGTGAGAGCAAAGTTGATAAGTGCGGCGAATATAGCTCCTCGAACTCTATCTGTAGCGTAAAGGGCAAACCTCTGCCCCCAGGTAAATGGACGGTAGAAGCCGGTAAATTAAAAAAAAAAAATAGTAATTTTCAAATTCCAAAACAGACTTTACTCTACACAAGGAGAACGAAGGGGCTCAGACACCCGCCTTTTTCACTGTAGCATCCCCGCATGTTTACTACTGATCACCAGTAAAATCGAGCATATTGCTTGCACTTTTTCCAAGCTTTAGTTTTTTGGTCTGCCTAAAATGTTTCAGTCTCTAATCTCCGGAAGTAATGGCGATATCAAGGAACGGGATGCGATGTTGACTCACTCCGAATACAGTAGCATCAAAATGGGAATCCCGAACACAAGTTGATTTTGGAGAAAAAATACCAAGGCCCCTATTCTATTGAAAATGTTACCGCCAAATACATTGGAACAATATTATAAACTTAGGACCTAATAATTGATTGAAATAGATACCAAGGATAACTTAATAAAACTCTTTCTAAGCATATTACATCATATATAATTCGTATTTGACGCAATAATCCAGCATTTTCAATTGCAAATTATTATTTCCTTTTTGTAAATCTATGTTGAACATTTATAAATCATTAACAGTGTCATTTTTTAGCTACAGTTGTAAGGCGGGATCACTTATATCACTTACAAAAGAAAGTGAAATCAAATCGAGAATTTTGGAACGGAAAGTTTTAAGGACTTAACTGAGGTTTAACCGGGGTTTTCCCTGAACTCATTAAAAGCATATGTTGGGTAATTTTCCGCGATGGGCCCTGGACTCATTTCGCTACCATTATCACCTTCATCTCACTTAGACCCTAGTTAACTATAGCCGTTGATAAAGGTAGTAAAATAACCAGTTAAGAAATTACATCGAAACACATTCCCTTCAGGTACATTCATGTTCTCAGTATCAGTGCCAGCTGGAAGATTAACAACTAGGCTATATAAAACGTACAAACATTCTTCCGAAATTCAATATTCAGAATGGGTCTCGGGGAAAATGTGCGCGGTCACGCTAAATGTAACGTAAAATGTGTCTATGTGTGGGACTGTAGAGGACTTCCACATAGCTTTCGCATTTGGGTAGTTAAAAAGACATATGACACGACAGTGACCATACCTCAAGAGTGTTGTGACAATAGTTGAGCCCCGGGTGGTTGGGGAGCGTGTTTAATGCCTGTAAGTCACCTGCAAATACCCCCACTCTGTCTTCTTTTAGAACTCATAGCAAGTCGTTAAAGTCCTCAGGGGACGATTTCGTAAGGTTGCATTTCTGTTATTGCTTTCTGTCACGCGTTTACAGGAGCTTGATTGGCTGTTTCCACATTGCGTCACAAAGTCGTGCCCAAGATTAAAGCAATGACCACATGGACAAAAAACCGGACGTGAAACAGTCTTCGTATCTACTGTGTTCACAGTCCTTACAAGATAAAGAAGGCAGGAGCCTTTGTTTCTTGATAACTTTAATACGACTTAAAGTCCGCAGCAGATTCTGCGATAGTGCTAGGCAAATTCATTAAAAAACTTTATAACCGTAGATGCACATTGTAAGACGGTCTAGTGAAGCGAGATATTTTCATTATGAAAATAATTTACCATTTCACAGCCACATTAACAGAATGCACCCCAAATTGGATTACAATTTACTTACTTACGAATGACTTTTAAGAAACATAAACCCGCCATCGGTCCCTATCGTGTGCAAGATTATTCCACTCTCTATCATCATATCCACCTCCCACAAATTCATTTTGAAATTATCCTCCCATCTACGTCTTGACCTTCCCAAAGATCTTTTTCTTTCCGGTCTCCCAACCAATGCTCTATATGCATTTCTGGATTCGCCCATACGTGCTACATGTCCTGCCCATCTCAAACGTCTGGATTTAATGTTCCTAATTATGTCAGGTGAACAATACAATGCGTGCAGTTCTGCGTTGTGTAACTTTCTTCATTCTCCTGTAACTTCATCACGCTCAGCCCCAAATATTTTCCTAAGCATCTTATTCTCAAACACCCTTAACCTAAGTTCCTCTCTCAAAGTGAGAGTCCAAGTTTCACAACCATAAAGAACATCCGGTAATATAACTGTTTTATAAATTCTAACTTTCAGATTTTTTGACAGCAGACTAGATGACAAAAACTTTTCAACCGAATAATAACACACATTTTCCATATTTATTCTGCGTTTAATTTCCTTCCAAGTGACATTTATATTTGAAGGGTACACGGGAAAAACGAACAACGTCACATTTCCATTAAGATTGAGATATTGATCTATTTAAGTATATTACTGCAAAACTTATTGATTTTTCTACTTGAAATGAAGGAAATGATGAGTTTATCCCTAGTTTTAATTCTCCTTTGCCACTTTTAGTAAAAAAAAACACTAAAGTTTGTAGTAATACAGTGAAATAGATAACGACATCAGCCTTAAAGGAATTGTGACATAGTTCGTTTTTCCCGTGTACCCTTCATTTGTTACTGTTGCTCCAAGATATTTGAATTTTTCCACCTCTTCGAAGGATAAATCTCCAATTTTTATATTTCCATTCTATACAATATTCTGGTCACGAGACATAATCATATGCTTTGTCTTTTCGGGATTTACTTCCAAACCTATCGCTTTACTTGCTTCAAGTAAAATTTCCGTGCTTCTCCTAACATATTCATGTCATCCGCATAGACAAGAAGCTAATTTAACACGTTCAATTCCAAACCCTGTCTGTTATCCTGAACTTCCCTAATGGAATATTGTAGAGCGAAGTTAAAAAGTACAGGTGAAAGTTTTAAATTAAATACTAGAACTATTAAAATTGACAAGATTAAGATATTTAAATATAAATTTGTTACATATCCTTGGGCCTAAATTACTACTATTATTAAATACTGTAGCAGTGTTGGGTTTTGGCTCAAACAATCTTAAAGAATTCATACCTTTTGTTTCGTAACTATGAGAATACAATTCAAAATTACTTCGATTTTTATGTATGAATTTTATTAATACGATATAATAATTTTGTCTTATTTTAAGAACATTAAAGTCTTAAAACAATTTCTGAGATGGAAAATCAATAAGTTTTTTGAAGACATATTTTAATTATTTTCTTCTGTAATAAATAAAGTAGATTAAAATTGGATTTAAATAAGCTACCCCATCTTATAATTCCATACATAATTACCGATTGAAATAAAGTCAAGTATATTGTGCGTAATAAACTTATTGACAAGTAATTCCTCAATAAAACAAAATAATATATTATTTTACGTAATTTATTACAAAGGTAATTAATGTGTTGGTTCCATTTTAAATGACTGTCGAAAATTATGCCTAAATACTTAACTTCAGAGGACTCCTTAATAATCGCACATTTACACAATATAAGGCAAGAATTAGAATTACTTACTTACTTACTAGCTTTTAAGGAACCCGGAGGTTCATTGCCGCCCTCACATAAGCCCGTCTTCGGTCTCTATCCTGTGCAAGATTAATCCAGTCTCTATCATCATATCCCACCTCCCTGAAATCCATTTTAATATTATTTTCCCATCTACGTCTCGGCTTTCCCAAAGGTCTTTTTCCCTCTGGTCTCCCAACCAACACTCTATATGCATTTCTGGATTTGCCCATACGTGTTACATGCCCTGCCCATCTCAAACGTCTGGATTTAATATTCCTAATTACGTCAGGTGAAGAATACAATACGTGCAGTTCTGCGTTGGGTAACTTTCTCCATTCTCCTGTAACTTCATCCCTCTTAGCCACAAATATTTTCCTAAGCATCTTATTCTCAAGCACCCTTAACCTATGTTCCTCTCTCAAAGTGAGAGTCCAAGTTTCAGAACCATAAAGAACAACTGGTAATATAACTGTTTTATAAATTCTAACTTTCAGATTTCTTGACAGCAGACTGGATTATAAAAGCTTCTCAACCGAATAATAACAGGCATTTCCCATATTTATTCTGCGTTTAATATCCTCCCGAGTATCATTAATATTTGTTACTGTTGCTCCCAGGTATTTGATTTTTTCCACTTCTTCAAGAGATAAATTTCCAATTTTTATATTTCCATTTCATACAATATTCTCGTCACGAGACTTAATCATATACTTTGTCTTTTAGGGATTTACTTCCAAACTAAAGAATTAGAATTATGTAATTTAATACTTAATATAGATGTAGTAGGTTAGTTACATTTTTCAGACAATGAGACTGGAACAACTATGGTTTTATTTTCGTTGATAGAAGGATAATTTATGTCAAATCATTTTTTTATTAATTTAAGTCCATTATTTGATTTGCCAAATAACCGAGAGAGATGCAATTATATAATTACATTAAGTATAATGAGAGAAAATTTCCCGTCTTCATTAACTCTCTGTGTAGGGTGAATCATCTGTTGTATAGTCCTTAAAAATATTTATGCTCGACCATGCCGAAATGTAGTAATTATACACCTGGTAGCAGTCCTTTAATGCATGTCATTAAAGTACACCTACTCATTAAAGTACAGGTTTTTTCAGCCAATGACAACTGAGCTTACAGGTGTTCAACCAATGACAAGTCAGCTTTGTATCGTTATAAAACCGCAAGCATCGATTATTCTCGGATATGCAATCGAAAGAGAATTAGCGAAAAGTCACGGAGGCTGGAAATCCAATACTGTCGCAGAAGGTTATGTTCTGTTACTACAATAATTAGCGTTAATTGTAAATAATATTCAAATAAATTCAATTTGTAATCTCGTTTTTCAATAATCGAATTCAATAATCAAGGCTATGCCAAGTTTAACGGGATTACATCAAGGTCAATGACATTATTGTTCCTCGGAAAAAAATGAATACTTTCGCGTCTGCGCACATCTCACAATTCACGACCTAGAACAAGGTCACTTCCGATCTTGTCAGATACAAAAAAATGTATACATCTGAATAATTTCAAGTTAGAAATATGGTCGAACATAAAAAGTCGTATAAAACTCGCCTATAATGGTAATTAAGAAGCTCGTATGAAAATTATGAAACTCGCTTGCGCTCGTTTCATAAACATCCATACTCGCTTCTTAATTACTATCATTATAGGCTCGTCGCATAATGTACCATTAATTGATATTCCAAAATTTAATTCATTCTGTTTCTTTTCCAGCAGAGCTTCGATGTGAAGGAGTTCTTCGCCAATTAATGACAGACGGAGAAAAATGATGGCCTCGTAATCAACACGAGAGAAGGGGACCTGTGTAACTAACCCCTCACAACTGTAACGATGCTGTGAAATGGGTTCAATTGGACAAATGTTGTTGTCAAGGCTACCGCGTTCTGGACTCTAATTCCCTGGTATTCGAACTAGGAGAGCGGGCACACTACTCGAGTCCAAATTGAAAGGAGATCAGTCTTTGTAAGGCAGAGTGTGTCTTGTGTATAATGACCTGGTTCGTAGATTAGTTTAATGTGACATTAACGGAAGAGACTGAAGAAGTAGGAAGTAGTTGAGTCACACTCTTAAAGGCAGCACAACCCACTGCGCATATTCAAGAGGAAGTACGACCTCAAGAACCATGAGCGAAGACTCAACTCATTTCATCATCGTCACTTTTATTCTGTCAGCCGTCTTGTTACCTCAAGGTAAGTCATTTTCAATCTGATATTTAGTGTAATCTTGTTCCTTGCACTATATTTATAACATTCTTATGAATCGTGCATCAAAATCCTTGTAAGATATTAACGTTCTTAAGATGTTCGTGAGACATTCTGCTTTTCAGTGGGGCAGTTAAGGTGTAAATAGTGGGTAGGCTAGGCTGACCAGACGTCCTCTTTTGTCCGGACATGTCCTCCTTTTTAGGCCTCTGTCCGGGGTCCGGGTGGATTTTTAAAAAATCAAGAAATGTTGTCCTTTTCATAACTTGTATGCCTATGTCTGATATTTTTAAATTATCTGATTTGACGTCTTTTTAAAGGAATTTTCCTATAGGTGGCAGCAGCATTGACAGAATATACTCTTTGCCAACGATCATAACTCTCTTTGCATACAAAGTAATATTAAATTCACATTTTGTGCGGGCTTTTTATATATTTTGATAATTGTAGTTCTCATATTACACAGAAGATTAATAAAAATTTGTCTACCCAAACTATGGATTGCCCAACAAATTTAATTTATACACACTTAAAAGTATCAGCTATTGAAGAAATTTATAAATATAGTTTACTAACTTACTACCACAGAAATCAAATAAAACATAAATCTAATCGACATGAACATCGTACTCTAAGACAAAAGTCTACTTTCCCATTAATTGGGCCTAAATATCATACAAGTGCAGCTCTTAAACATGGTGCTAGTTTCAGCCCAAGACTTTATAATAAAATTACAACCCATTTTCCAATTTTGAAATATTTTAAAATTGAAGCTTTTAAAAAAGAAATTTATAAAATTATTCATGATGTATAATATTAACTAATGTGTGTATTTTTTCATATTTTATTTCACGTTTTTATTGAATATCACTGGCTTCTATTTGATTGCCAATTTATAGTAAATGTGTTTTTCTCTCTTTTTTATTTCTTTCTTCTTCTTCTTTTTTTTTGCGCTTGTGTGTTATTTATTGGTTTTAATTAAGTTACTTAGTGTATTTAGTAAACTGTCCTTGTAAATTTTATGTTATATTATTGACTAAGACCACACCATACACGAGCCTGGCTCTTACGGTAGTGGCTAGAAACATTTTGTTTTATAATACTAATTTGTGGTCCTCCAGCATGGGGGTTGGGCGAAGGGCTAACAACCCATCACCGTAAAAAGCAGCTTGTTACGAAACCTAACAGTAAGCCTCGGAATGGGTAAGATAATATTAACAGGATTTGAGGGAGGTGGGATATGATGGTAGAGACTGGATTAATCTTGCTCAGGATAGGGACCAATGGCGGGCTTATGTGAGGACGGCAATGAACCTCCGGGTTCCTTAAAAGCCAGTAAGTAAGTAATATTAATTTGTACTCACTAGGTAGCTAACTAGTTAAATATGTAGTTAACTACAAAATCATTTTATATTATTAAGTTTTACCATAAG
Organism: Periplaneta americana; assembly: GCF_040183065.1. NCBI lineage: Eukaryota > Metazoa > Arthropoda > Insecta > Blattodea > Blattidae > Periplaneta > Periplaneta americana. The sequence continues at coordinate 112,311,940 of NC_091130.1, forward strand.
TATACTGTAATAAAGTAGACATTGACATAATTTAAATACATTTAAACGTTCATGCTTTTTTATTTAAATATCCAATAGGAATCCATAATACTATTACAAGCATAAACAATAGTAGTTAAATACTAAATGAAATATCAGTGATGCAGAAATACCTTCTCCTATTGTGATTACGTAAGGTCTCTTTGTAACTGAGTAGGAGAAACATTCTAGGGGAAACTTTGCTAACTTCTCCAAGTAAAGCAAAACATCTTTAAATTATATTCAGAGAGACAGAGAGAGGGAGCATGAAGACGTAGTTATTGTAGCATCCCCTGTAATGCAGATGATAAACTCGTGATGCTTATGCAGCTGTTACGATCTTTACCGGTACGCTGAACTCATAAATCTCGTAGCGAAAAATAATTAAGTTATAAAATGCAACGCACAGCATTAAGTTGCTATGCGCGTGCGCAAATACACTACATCCGAATACGCTCTCATAATATTTTACATAGTATATAACTAGGTAAATCATGGATCCGTTAAAAATATAATTTTTTCTGATCTGTTATTTAAGGACGTTGTATTAACTGCGAAGGTATATAGATTTAAAAAAAGTTGGTTTACAACGTTTCAGAAATGATAGAGGAGGTAAAAACAAACATCTTCCTTATGTGAAAAAAAAAATCTAGCAGATGTAGGCTACCACTTTACCAGAAGGTGTTCTAAAAGGGTAGGTTGCTTGACTTCCATCAGACCATTTACCAGTCAGTTCTGTTTTGACTGTTTTGCCTGTACCACGCCGTAAGGCGAATCGTGTTAGAAACGCATGAATGGATTGCTAAAAAAGCTAAGTTTACTTACATTCTGCTGGTAGTAACGTGGCCGCTTCGATCGCCGGACTTAACCCCTATGGATTTCTTTGTGTGGGGGATACGAAATTTCTGGTTTACGACACCCTGATAAATACGGCACAAGAGCTAGTTGCTCGCTTTATTGAAGCTACAGTGACTATTGGAAAAACTCCTGACTTTTTAGTGTAGCCTATCAGACTGTCTGTAGTACGTAGAAATCAACTGAGCATTCGGTTAAACGGAACGTAGTTTGAACCACATCTCAGACAACATTATTTCACACCACTGCATTCAGGTAACAGAGTCTGAACACACTCTCTTCACATCACTTATTGACTTGTAATGCCGAAAAGACAGGTTTGAGAGGTTCTTGTCACATAAAAAAGGTATTAATGAGGGTGTACCAGCCCATCGGCCGCATGTGACCCCTCACCCGCTCACCCAATGGAGGCCTCCCACACCCCCCCCCCCCGCTCTAAGTTCATATCGCCATACAGGATCCATTCCAACCGCCCTTCCAAGGTGTCGAAGCGCCCTTGGAAGTGCTCTTAAGGAATGAATGCTGGCAGAGATATTGCGGGAAGGCTGGGAACCCAGGAACGGTTGCGGAGAGGACCCTCTCCCGTAAGCGGATGAAGACATGCGTCTTGACCTGAGTACGTCTACTGAATGAGATGAAGACGATGAATGATATTATATGAAATCTAAATTATTTTTCTACACGGGAGGGAAAGTGAAAATGGACCGTGGCAATGAAAATTTCAATCCGGCATTTGCCTAAGTAACTGTGGAAAACCACGGAAGAACCACAGTCAGGTTGGTCGCTCCAGGAATCGACCTCCCGAATGCGAGTACCATGCGGAACGCATGAGTCAACTCGCTCGTTATTTAGTCTATTAATTAAAGAGTTAGTCTAATTTCTAATCAAAACACAGTTTTTCAGTAACCACCCGTTTATCCGTGTTTTTATTTATCCGAGGTAGCCTTGGTCCACATTAATAGCCGGTTTCTGGAAAGACAGTTATCTGTACATACTGAGTTATCTACGATTTAACGCGCTGATATGTTTGAAACGAGTTTCCGAAACAACAGTTATCGTCATCTTTACAGTATCTGTGCTTCAACTGGTAACTGTGCCTCAGCCTGTAGTTATCTGGCTGTTAGTACTGATTCGAACAAATACCGACATGCGGCGCTACTGCATTACTGTTTCGTGAATTATAATAACTGATATTAAATAATAATAATATAAACCGAAATTAATTAATTTACTATATTATCGGTATAATTTAAAAAAATTTGGCGTTTTATTTACGTAACTTACGGTAAATGTTCTACTTTCTATGACATTTTAGGATAATAATGTGTTTGTAAAAACAATTTCGAATATCTTAAGCTTAATTTTCTTCATAAACTTCAGATTCTATTTCGTCAGTCAAGGAATATTTTATTATTGGGTGTTCTACCAATGGCAATGGTATTTCGGTCTCTGAAAAGTCCATTTGAACACAAGAACGCATTCATATGGACGAATGTAACGACATATTTTATAATACCAATATGGCTGCCATGACCACCACAGCTGACTGCTGTTGCAGTTTTGCAGCAGGAATTATATCTAGCCCTCTCTCCATTGGAATTATTTACCTCGATGATCACGCCAAATAACAATTATTGCCTTTTTAATCATATTACGATTGAGATGGAAGTGCACATGTACACTATCGTTTATCACACGGTTCCTTAAATAAAAGCCTTGCTCCTACTAGTACAGAGCTCACTGTCATATTACTACTGAAAACTTCTGCAAATAAAAGTAACTATAAATAACTAAAAAAATCACTAACAAAATACTAGTGGAGACATCTATGGACAACAAGAGATACTGAACCTGAAGTTACCTCAATTGTTAGTTACAAGATCTGATAAATTTACATTTAACTTTTCGGAAACTCGTGAAAGTTATCAGTGCAGTCAAATTTATAAGTGCAGTTAAGTAACTGACAGTTAACTGAGGTGTACCAGAAAACGGGCATAACTCGGATAATCGTGCTGCATATTAATATCATTAAATATGCTTCAGAGAAATGTTAAGTCAGTTGTAACTGAAGTGAAACATCGAACATAATCGAAGTCGATCTATTTCCACCTTCATAGTCAAGTTTCATTAGTACAATATATTTATTCTGATTTGGGAACGTGGACGAAAGAACACAAATTCTCTGATGTATGAAAACCGTCCTTGCACATCCTATGACAATAAGTTGCTGTCTTTTCCAACAAGAACTCGGAACCCCCTGTGTTCTTTACAGTCCTACCAAATACCTTTACGTGAATGATTCTACTTTAGTCACGTCTCGTCTATTAAGAAGTTGGGAAGTACGTCGCCTTAAATTCTGAAATTGTAGACAGTTCGCTGAAATTTTATTCTCACAAGAACGTCGCTCCTCCTCATTGTTCCACATGAAGAGGGAGGGATCCGGGGAATTTTCCCCTTTCTGGATTTTATTTTTCAAATGCTGCATTCCTCTGTTCATTTCAAACAGAGGAAATAAATATCGTAAGTCTACTGTTATTGTTATTTTAATCATACGAGTTTGCAAGTTTACAGCAAGTTACTACATGGGTATAACCAGGGTCATGACTCAGTACTAGCGCGTTGGGAGTATAAGACAGGGGACTAGGATTCAAATCACGCTACACCCTGAAGGGATTTTCTATGGGTACTCCGATCCCCCTGTGGCATCGCAGCAATTGCCCATCATACGATCATAATTAATTAATAATTATTAATTAATTCACGAATGCAATTGAAGGGTTCAGAACCATAGTGGGCCAAGCGCCATTTACTGAAGACGTAGGAAACAAGGGTTAAAATTAAGTTATTACCATAATTCAATGGAAACATTTAGCAAGTATTATAAAGTATACACATTAAAATTAAATGATATGTCGATGTTCATTAGACTATGGTATTCACTTAACTTCAACCCTTGCTTTTTCCATTTTTAATAAATGGCGCTTGGCCCATTATGGCTCTGAACCTTCAATTTAGATTCACCGCCTGTGGTGCTTAGTTTTCGTGGGCTGGAGGGGGGACGGGTGCTTACTCTTGGGCTTGCTTTGGCCCATTGTGCGCCCTACACATGTGATGATTATCCATCCCAAGTCCTACAGGTGGCCTGGAAGGTAAGTGAGTTATAGTACCTCAATCCCTGATAGAGCTACGTCCCATTCACAAACGATTAACCTGATAAACTCCAGAGGCCCAGAGCACCAAGCCCTTCCTGAATCAGCATTGTGAAACCGACGCTGACAGGTGAGTCACCCTGTCTCGACCCTGATAGGGAGCAAGGTCCTATCCGAACACTAATAGTCTTGCAAGCCCCTGATGTCCCGTAGCCCCATACACTTTCTATATCAGAATCCGAAACCTTTACTGTCTCCAAGACTTTATCCCTGCCTATTTTTATTACTGCAAATGATAAATGAAATTGTATTATGTTGCATTTATTTACATTCCATTGTATTCATACATCGCTTCACAGCTGGAATAAGGAACATATAACAAATATAATAGTACTACAAAGTCTTAATTATAGCAAAGTCTAGTTGAAATATATACAGAAAAGTTTTACAATATATTAGCACGATCCTTAATACAAGACAGAAATATTCATGAAGCGTTGTTGAATGTCATGAATTCTCCTACAGAATAGAAGGCGTGAGAAATTCTTTAATTTGGCCAAAAATAATCTTACTATTTTTAGAGTTTGATTTTTTATATCCTTAGGGAGGCTATTAAAAATTTTGTTGATATATAACGCACTCCTTTTTGATAGCACGATAGATTTGTCGATGGATTATGAAAGTTATATTTGACAAGTATTTATGCTATGAACTGTTGAATTAGTTACAAAGTTTTCACGATTACATACGAGGAAGTTTATTAATTAAAACATATATTGACAAGTCATGGGCATTATTTGTAGTTTTTTTTAAATGGTCCTACACGATTCCCTTGATTTGGAACCTACTATTATTCTAATTACTCTTTTTTATAGTGAGAATATACTATTATTATCTGTAGAATTTCCGCAGAATATTATTTGAAAACTCACTATCGAATGTAAGTATGCAAAGTATATTGTTATTAAGGTAATTGATATTTACTATCTTTTGCATAGATCTAATAGCAAAACATACTGAATTTAATTTGGGAGTGATTTTTTAATATGATTTTTTCAATTTAACAGAGACCTATTATGGGTTCGTAAGCAAGGAAATTTCATTATTCTTGTTTCTGTTGGGGACCTGTTGTTAATTATAGGGGAAGGTGGAGCGTGTTGGTGAAATGATAGAGGAAAATGGAAGTGAGAAAAGTTCACCACAAATTCCATCACGACCTCATCAGGGATCGAACCTTGGCCGACTGGATGGAAGACCAGCTAAGAATTGAACCACAGACGCGACCCCGCCTCAAGCGCAGTTAGGATAGTCTTTGACGAACCAAGTGATCTACTCTTCCATTGAGCTCTATACCACGTCTACTACGTATATACATTCACGAAACTTGGGATGATTTTTTGCATTTCTCGCAATAGTTGCTAGCCGCTTGGAGCGCTGTGAGTACTAGGAACAATAAACTGTGCCACAGCCATCGTGATCTAATACAGGCCGCAAGGCAGACCATGTAACTCGCTTAACCCGATCACGAAGGGCGGCGTTTCAACCACATAAATTAGTTGGAATGCATAAACAGTAACATATGTTTCTCTAAAATGTAATGTAATTCATTAATAAAATTTGAAACAATGATTATGAGACACTTCAGACATAATTCACTTGCGAGTTAAGGAGTAATATTAGGCTATTTATGGTGTGAAAATTACGTTGTTCGTATGTGTAATACCTGCTTTTATTTCGATTAAATATTGCGAAATTCTTGTACATTCATTTATGCACGTTTCAATAATTTTCACTTGCACCGCACGGATATATAGATATGTTGAAATTATAGGTTATGTTTACTGTACTAGTTGCCCCTTTCTGTCTAAATTTAGTGATCTCCAATGCCTTGCCATTCATATGAAAATTACAGGTTATGTTTACTATATTTAACTTAGGCCTATATTCCTAAA